>NC_139678.1:8427813-8970313 GCF_964106915.1 Podarcis gaigeae
GCGGGGCACCACTGTACCGTATTTTTGGCTCTATAAGACTCACTCTTTCCCTCCTAAAAAGTAAGGGGAAATGTGTGTGCGTCTTATGGAGCGAATGCAGGCTGTGCAGCTATCACAAAAGCTAGAACAGCAAGAGGGATTGCTGCTTTCACTGCGCAGCGATCCCTCTTGCTGTTCTGGCTTCTGAGATTCAGATTTTTTTTTTCTTGTTTTCCCCCTCCAAAAACTAGGTGCGTCTTGTGGTCTGGTGCGTCTTATGGAGCGAAAAATACGGTAAGTCATTCTGGGGGAGCTCCCATTCCTCCTCACCACTATGAGCTGAATAAAGAGCATGAAATCCACTCTCGACTCCGACTATATTTCACCTAACTTGGCAGAGAGAGATGCCCCGAAACACAGGACAAAAGCGCGTCCAGACAGGAAAGACGCGACAGTCCAGGCGGCAGCGCTGCCCCCTACCGGTGGCGGCGGCGAAGGCAGCGACGCTGTGGAAGCGGACTCGGCTGCCGCTGCGCTGGCCGTCCCAGCTGGCGAAGGCGGTGACGGGCCCGCAGGGGCAGTGGATGACGACGGTGGCGGCGGCGGCCTGGTCGGGTCTCGGAGGCGGCGGCGGCGGCGGCGGCGGGCAGAGCCCGTAGTCGAGGGCGAAGCGGGCGAGGCAGAGGACGGCGTGGCCGCACATGGCGCTGCCGCCCTGGTTGTGCACGAAGAGAGCCCCGAAGGCGGCGCCCGGCAGCTCGCTGGGCACCAGCGCCGCCCCGTACATGTCGCGGTGCCCGCGGGGCTCGTGCATCAGCAGCCGCCGGGCCGCGTCCAGCTCCGGGAGCTCCAGGAGGAGGCGGCGGCGGGCCAGCAGGGGAAGGTCCCGGGGGGGCTCCAAGGGGCCCAGGCCGCCCGGAGGAAGCACCCGCAGCGGCTCCCCGCCCGCCTGCATCTCCACCGTGAGGAAAACGTGGGAGCCGGGCGCGCGGGGAGGGAAAGGCCGCGAGGCCCCGGCTTGGGCCTCAGGCGACGCCATGGCCGTTGAACGGTTTTTTTTACCTCACGCTGGTTTGTAACGGACGCCACCCGCCCAGGCCCCGCCCTCCGAGCAGGCATTGGCTGAGGGGGAGAGAGGAAGGGCGGGGAGAGCTGGGCCGTTGGTCAGGCCTGTCGGAGTTGCACGCCCGGGATTGGTGGGAGAAGGCGACCGCCACCGCCCACTGACGCACACCGAACGGGCATTGGCTGAGGGGTGTGCCCGTTCGCCTGTCCAGGATTGGTCAGAAGGGCATGGATAGCAAAGCTGCAGGCGGCGTAAACATAGAGAGATGTAGAGTCACACACACCTCCTTGAATTTTTTTGTTGTGCTTCCGGGTTCGCTTCCATATGCTTCGTCCATTTTTCTTCTGACGCCGCGGCGTCTATTTAATTTATTTATATGAAAAAAATTATATCGTTTTTTAAATTTTTTTTTACCACAACTGGAGTCCTTAAACTGCTTATAAATGAAGAATTTAACAAGGATCTAGAACCTGTCCGCTTACTGAGAAATCGCATCTTAAGGCATCCGTGCAACGTAGGCGGTGTTCTTATAGAAGAGAGTCTATAGAGTGGCAACTTCCTTGAAGCTCCTGCCGTGCGCCGCTCTTCATATTTCTAGCTCTACTATGAAAAAGAGCCGAACATAATAGACCACGCCCCCTCCTCGTTCAGTCTCAGTGCCCAATGAAGAGAGGAGCTTAGTCCGAGCCACGCCCCGCTCGCCACCCAGAGGAGGTCCCAAACGCGACCGCCGCGCCTATCGGGGGCGTGGCTATGTGAGGCCGACAAACCAATCAACGAGGACTAGAGGAAACCGAGAGGAAGTGACGCAAAGCCAGCCGCTGTCGCTGTCAAGGACCCGGATGAGTTAGGTGGAGATGGGTGAGTTTTGGGTGCTGAGTTTATTACCTTTTCCCAGGTGAGAGGGGCTGTTTCTTCCTGCTGGGCAGCTAACCAGGCCGGTTTCTTAGCTGCAAAAGCAAGTAGCCCTCCAGTATCCTAAAAGCATAGCTAGATAAGTAGATAATATAAATAGAATTCTTTATATAATGTTATAGGGGAGGGTTAGGAGGTGGGGAAGAGATATTTTTTGCATGTCAGCTTTCGTGGGCTAAAGCGAGGAAGCGTTGCCCTCAACAGGGGAGAGATGCTACAATTCCCCTCAGCCCTGGTCCTGCTGGCCAGGGGGACAGAAGTCCCAACAGCATCAGGGGAACCGAGGTTGGGACAGGCTGAGTTCTAAGTTCCTGGAGGGGGGAACCTGTGGCCTTTTAAATTTAGCATTCCAACTCGTCAGCTGGCACAGCGAATGGCTGTGGATGATGGGAGTTGCAGTTGGGGGGGGGGCTGCTCTTGCAGCAACAGGAATAGTAATAATTGGTGGTGGCGGTGATGATGGCGACAACAACAACAACAACTTATGAGCCCATAAGAAGCTCATAAGGGTAGGGTATAAAGGCTGTAAAGAAACATTTTTAATGGCCCAGGCTTCTCTCCCCTTTTCCTGTAGGTAGACCCCCCTCCCAACGATGTCTGATTTTCTGTGTCAGATGACAGCACTTCTAAACATTCTCTTTCTCTGAGCTCTCTGATGTTGGAATAGTTTTAATGTGGAAGCTGTTGCATGTCTGTTTACCTGGTTCTGCGTTCCGTGATTAGGGGGCAAAAGCTAACTGAAAGCTAGTAAAGCAAGATGTTTGAAGGTATTTGTGTGCAAACTGTTGTTTTTTTAAAAAATGTATTTATTATTATTATTAAAGATAATAAAAATAAATAATAAAACATTATAATATTATTAAAGATTTCTTGGTTTACAAAAGTATGTGCAATGTCTCTTTTTTCAAGTGTGCAAACTGTTATTAGCTTACAAGTATCTGCCACTCTTTTGGCCTTTTTATCTTTTGTATAAGTTGTAGATATTCAGCCAGATTGCCTTGGGCTTTATTGTGGAAGAACAGCGGAATTTATAAATGGAACTGAAATCCATGGCGATTGTGGGGTAAGTAGAGGATTGTGAAAAGACACTTGAGAATTTGAAGCTGGCACAGTATAATATTTTAGCTGCTATTATCCAACCATTAGTGGGTTTGGCAGGGGGAAAGATGGCCTGAACACATCTTGGGCTCAATGAAACTGCTTGTTCTCCAAATACAGCACATTATTCAGTTCCTTTCATTTGTCTGCATCCCTTTCCCAAGCCATTTTGTGTGTGTGCAAAATGTTAATAGATATCTTTATAAAACAATATGTGATTAAACTCTCCAGGTGTGTCCAAGAGGGCAAAGGACAGATGCTCACAAAATCTGTCGGCCATGTATGGGATCTCCAGAACGCTACGATTGGCTTTACCTTGGCTTTATGGCAATGCTTCCTCTGATTTTGCATTGGTTCTTCATTGAATGGTATTCAGGGAAAAAGAGGTAAATGTTTCCTAAGCCCTGTTTCAAACAAGAAACTGAATGTAGCTTTTGAATCTAAAGGTGCACTTACCTTGCTATTGAAGGCGCTGGGGGGGGGGGAACCAACTACTCTGCAAGTTGGAGGACTGCTTACCTGGCTTTGGGAAGGCAGCACAAGGGCCCTGGGATGCTAACAGAGTCCTCGCGCCTCCTTCCCTAATCTGGGTGTTTCGCTTACCTGGCTTTGGGAGGGTGGTGAGGGCTCTGGGATGCTACCAGAGCCTTTGTGCTGCCTTTCCAAAGCTGGGTATACCCACGATCAGAGTTGTTCATGGGTGAGACAGTGGGAATAAATAGATGGAGAGTGGGTTTCTTATGCTCTTCTTCTATTTATTCTCTCCCACCCACTCAAAGCTACAATTGCACAAGTCTAATACAAGTGGGACGCGGGTGGCGCTGTGGGTTAAACCACAGAGCCTAGGACTTGCCGATCAGAAGGTCGGCAGTTCGAATCCCCGCAATGGGGTGAGCTCCCGTTGCTCGGTCCCTGCTCCTGCCAACCTAGCAGTTCGAAAGCACATCAAAGTGCAAGTAGATAAATAGGTACCGCTCCAGCAGGAAGGTAAACGGTGTTTCCGTGTGCTGCTCTGGTTCGCCAGAAGCAGCTTAGTCATGCTGGCCACATGACCCAGAAGCTGTACGCCGGCTCCCTCAGCCAGTAAAGCGAGATGAGCACCACAACCCCAGAGCGGTCAGGACTGGACCTAATGGTCAGGGGTCCCTTTACCTTTACCTTTAATAAGATACAAATTACCTGTCCTGATTTCGATTCATTCTTTTCCCTCTTTCCAGCTCCAGTGCTCTGTTCCAGCACATCACTGCTTTAATTGAATGCAGCGTGGCAGCCATCGTTACTCTGCTTGTGAGCGACCCCCTGGGCTCCTTGCATATCCGCTCCTGCAAGGTGGTGATGCTTTCTGACTGGTACACCATGCTCTACAACCCGAGTCCTGATTACATCACCACTATTCATTGTACCCACGAAGCAGTCTACCCTCTGTGAGTATCTTTTCTGTGGCCTTGTCTGTGAGACTGCAGTTGTTTTGTAAGAATCCCCACCTCTTAACAGCTGTTCCCAGACAGGTAATCTTGGTGTCTTGATCTATGCATGCTTACTTAGAAGCAAGCCCTATTGATGGGGATTACTCCCACCCTTATATATAGTTGCAGTGTTTTTTTTACTACTCTGCCCATATTTGCTAGGTCAAACCATGGCTTAGAATGAACGCATCAGCTCCTGGGGAGGAAATTGCATTTGCCTTGCTCCTCCTTGGTCATTTCAGCTCCATACTGCAACTAAGCCAAGGTTCGGGTTAGCATGTCATCTGAACCTGGGATCATGCTCAGCGGAATCATGGAATTGTACAGCTGGAAGGGATCCCATAATCATCTAGTTCAACCCCCAACTGTTCCCGAAACCCAAGATCGAACCAGGGATCTTCAGAGCTTCAGCCTAACTGTGGTTAAGTTCTCCCCTCCATAACCACAACCTGTAGCCAAATTTTGTTCTTGGCTTGGCTCCTGTGCCATGCTGAGCTAAAGGGACCAGGAAAAGAACAAAGCGGGTGTGATCTCCTCTCTGGGAGCAAACACATTTAAGCTGTGCCAGTAAGCCATACTTTGACATGGTGAACATGCCTATGACCAAGAGGAATGGTAAAGCCCTTCTCTCCCTGTCGCTCATGGCTCACATGGCTCTCCAGGGCAATGGAAGAAAATGAATGGGAATAAGACACTACTGTGCATTCGTGCTGGAGGGAGAATAAGGATAGGAAATAAGATAAAGAGGATATTATGCAGATTGCCATGACTTGAGGTACAAGATCTCCAGGGCCTGGATTTGTGGGCCAGGAGGGCGTAATAAAGTAGGAGACAGTGTTGATGTGAAGAAACTGCATCAAGCAAGGATTTTGCATAATGGGGGGGGGGCAGGTATAGAACTTGTGGCATATATGTGTCTTGTGTTTATTGGCCATATTGAGTGAGGTGTGAAGTTTTTGGCACTACTGTGCTCTGAAATAAACAATTCTCTCTTCCAGCTACACCATTGTATTTATATACTATGCCTTTTGTTTGGTGTTGATGATGATGCTTCGACCCCTATTGGTGAAGAAGATTGCTTGTGGGCTAGGGAAGTCTGATCGATTTAAGAGCATTTATGCAGCTCTCTACTTCTTCCCGATCCTAACTGTGCTTCAAGCAGTTGGAGGCGGCTTGCTCTGTAAGTCACCTTTATTTTCCACCCCCTCACTTTCCCCTCTGCACAACTGGTGGAACAAACCAGGTAGTTGCACCTAACATGCAAACCAAGAACTGTGGTTAATGACTTCCAAACAAGCCACAATTGGAAGCTAATTTTCAGTTTAATCTGGCATGTTTGGAAGCTGTTAACCATAGCTCATGAATATCCTGGATTATTAAAGCAGGATTTGACTGTCTGAGTGTGGCAGCTGCCTAAGGACCATTCCACCTTGTGAGCTGAGCACTTTTCATACCACTCACTTTTGGTTACTACAAGGATACAGAATTTTATTATGTCTATTTCTATCCAACCTTTCCCCCCACCCCCCACACTGGGTAAAGTCAGGCTGATAGAACTCAGTGGGACTTACTTTTGAGTAGGCATGCTCAGGATTGCACCCCATAACAACTATTTATAGCTTCTGCGTGACTGGTGCGGTAAAACTGTGTTGGTGTGTCAATGTAACGCACAACTGTTTTCTTCCAGACTATGCATTCCCGTATATCATCATAGTGTTATCTCTCGTCACCCTGGTTGTGTATCTGTCAGCTTCCGAAGTAGATGTAAGTAAAACACTGTTTCATTTTAAAATATATACTTTTTAAAAAGTGACCTACAGCTGAAGGGAGAAAATGGGAAAACAAAGGAAATGGTCAGCAATAAGTGATTGAATTCCTTGGGCTATTCCGCCGGGGATTCCGCTCTCCCACCCCCACCCTGGGTTGGCAAAGAGGTCTATGCTGCTATTTTTAATTGTTTTATCTTCAAAAGCCTGAGATAGCTAAAGTCTTTGTTCACACGTTCTACACCGGAGAGGGACATAACCTCTCTGCTTGTTTAGATTTGTGAGGAGGCTCTGATCAGCATTCTGAACAGTCAGCATATCAGGAGAGGCTTAAGAACCAGCTGGTTACCATCTCATACAGTCCCTCAAGACCAAGGAGGAAAAGCAGCCATAGTTATTACATAGGAATCCTTCCTCGTCAGTATTATTGCCTGGCTCTTCAAAGAAGCTGTTCCCTGCCTGATGTCGCCCGCCTATTTTAATCTTTAGCCAGTGTCAAGGAACTGCCATCGGCTCAGGGGGGAGATGGGAAAAGCCGGATGGATTACAGAGAGCCCCCAAAGATAGTGGGAAGCAGACCTCCTCAGCGGAGGAGAGTAACCACGCCTCCAGTGGAGAGGAGCTTCAGGGCTTGGAGGAGGCGAGGCAGTGCCAGGACACCTTGCCTGAGCAAAGCGGGGAGGAGAGAGGTCCTCCGTTACCCAAGCCCTCCCTGCGCAGTAGGCTTCTGCGCCGAGAGGGGAGGCGCAGACTGGGCGTCAAGAAACTGCTTTGCTGGGGAAAGTTTAAGGACCGCCCACCCACAGATTCTGCCAGTGAATGAGCCAGCCACAGGAGAGTGGCGTTCTGGACAGATAAAGTTTATTTTGGCATCAGAAGCAAGGCTTCACAGCCAAGCAGGGAGGTATTTGCCTGCTTGCTCTCAAGCAACCCATTGGAACCTTAACAGCCAAGGATTTCTGGGTGGGGTTGCACCAATTATTAAAACAGCAAATGCAAATAAAGAGTGAACAAGAAAATAATAATCTTACACATGGTGGCAAAATGAAAACAGGTTTGGTATCAGATGGGTCTCTTGAGGAATGAGCATTTCACAAGCAGGATGCTGCTAGGGGGAAGGGCTTAAGCAAAGGCATCTGTAACTGCTAAGTGGCTTCTTTTAAAGGAGAGCAGCGACTGTTAGTGCTAAAGAGGATGGGTTGGTATTGGCGAATGTGTTTGCCTGCTTCCCCTCCTTCAGAGAGAATAATGAACAGTGGACCCTCTCCTGCCTTTCCAGTTAGGGCTTTGTTTGTTTCATAAAAATTGTACATTCCTTGATGGTTAAAAGAAAACTCTCAAAGCAGTTCACGGAAAAAGATTAAATTATCGGTATGAAAAATTAATAACGATCTAAAACTTTTTAAAAGTTAAAATAGCAGTGGATTAAAACTTGTGCCAACTTTCTAAAGATATGGGAAGGCTTGTCTGGACAAAAATATTATTAGGTAAAGGTAAAGGGACCCCTGACCATTAGGTCCAGTCATGACCGATTCTAGAGTTGCGGCGCTCATCTTGCTTTACTGGCCGAGTGAGCCAGCATACAGCTTCCAGGTCATATGGCCAGCGTGACTAAGCCGCTTCTGGAGAACCAGAGCAGCACACGGAAACGCCGTTTACCTTCCCGCCGGAGCGGCACCTATTTATCTACTTGCACTTTGACGTGCTTTTGAACTGCTAGGTGGGCAGAAGCAGGGACCGAGCAATGGGAGCTCACCCTGTCGCGGGGATTCGAACCGCTGACCTTCTGATCAGTAAGTCCATGGCTCTGTGGTTTAACCCACAGCGCCACCCGTGTCCCAAAATTTTTAGCAGGTGCCAAAAGGAGCACAGTGAAGGGGCTTGCCTGATGGCAATGGGCAGGGAGTTCCAAAGTGTAGGTGCTACCACACGAAAAGACCAAGTTATTACAAATGCAGAACGGGGTATTATGTGGCACCTGCAGTTGTGCCATTCCCTTCCTCAGAGCTCTCCCAAAAATATGATAGAGAGAGAAACTAAGAACGGCTCAGTTCAGATAGCTCTCTCCACCGAGAGAAAAGATAAAAGGAGAGGCTTCAGAAGGCACCTTGATTTCATTCTGCCCCTTTCTGAAATCTCTGCGTTAGCCTCAGACGACGTCTGTGTAAAAACTAACGGCAACATCTTGTCTCCTGTTTTACCAGACTTTCAAGGATCTCCTTGTCAGGAAGAAAAGGCTCATTGTTTTGTTCAGCCACTGGCTCCTGCACGCCTACGGGATCATCTCCATCTCCAAGCTGAACAACGTCTACCAAGACTTGCCCCTGCTGGCTTTGGTGCCGGCACCTGCTCTATTTTACTTGCTTACTGCAAAGTACACGGATCCTTCGCGGATACTCTCCGATGGAGCAAACGGACGTTGAGCCAAGAATCCAGCGTTGTAGGCTGAGGTTCTCTGGGGCCCACACATCCTTCCCCTCTTATAGGAAGCTCTCAGTTCTCCTATCAGCCAGCTTTCAGGTAAAGTTTCTTTAGAATCAAGGCTTAGTCCCGTCCCCCCACATCAGCTAGATTCTATCCTCCTAAGCAACATTTGGATACACCTGTGCCATGTATGCCTTAGAAGTGTTCCATCAGCCACAGGAGCCAGAGTCCCCGCTGCTGTTCATGGTGAACGATCAAGGCTACCGTCCCCTGTAAATATGTTTATTATCTGCCCATGCTGTGCGAGCGTGAAACATTTTGTACAGCGTATCTGGAAACGGTGTAATTTTTATTTCTGAGTGCAGTATTTTATCGCGTCTTTGAAGAATGATATGTAGAAGAATAAAGCTCAGTGTTCCGACTTCAGTCCACAGCTCTTGCAGTCTCTTCATTTCTAGATAAGAGGTTTGGGAGAACGATGCATTGTTATTATTTTTATTAATTATTTTTAAAAAATCAGATTTTTTATTTAATTCAGATTTTTTTGATTTCAATCGCATTTTTAAAATAAAATGCTTTTGGGGGGGGAAATCTTTCTAAAGATAATCTTCTATTTATGTTACACTATAGTCTAAAGGCTATTCATCAGGAAATCAGGATTTGTTTAAGTTTTTCATGTGTACTAAAACTCAGTTAAAGGTTGTTTTTTTATTTAAAAAAATTGTTTGATCACATCAGTGAACAAACATGGATACATATGCTATAATGTTATTGTTTTAGTTAAATACATTGTTTAAATTGATAAGGAAATAATTATTTTTCTCCTTCCCATAAAGTACAGCAGAAAAGTTGTCCAAACATAAACTTATTAAACCTGACAATAATTTCATAATTATTGGTCTACGTATTTGTAATAGTATAACCAAATCATAAATTTTTGATATAACTGTAAAAACTACTCTGAAAATTTATTATTCCAAAAATGAAACCTTCATCTGGTTGTAAATGTTAAGATTATACCAGCAAGAATGAGTCTTTCTGTAAAAAAAAGAAGATTAAATCAAGTCTTACGGGCTAGTGATTTAAATTGTGATTAGGAAAATCTCCCAATTCACGTCAGCCAATTTTGCAGAGGAAACATTTTTGTGGGAGAGCATGCTTTTTCAAGCACCTACCAGGTTTTGCACCTCGCTTTCCCAGAATAAATGTTCTACCTTTTGCCGGAGCAAAAGTTCTCTTATAGAGCCACCTATTACTATTTTTAATTAACATTCTGTGTCAAGGTAATCCAAATTTTGCAGTAGGGAAACCTGAAATCTTCAATCCCTGTATTATGTGCTCCCCCTACCTCTGACCATTGGCAAATAGGTACTGTCAATCTTGGGCTTCGTGCTGCAGGAAAGGTAGGCTAAGAAAGAAGGATATATGCGGTCGCAGGGCCTTTGTGATTACTGTTCAGATTCCTGCCCCTAGCAAAAAGAAAGGGAGAAAAAGAAAGAATGAAAAATTAAAGCTCTTTTGGTGTGTTTCCTTTTCCTTTCTAAGCAAGTTTATTAGGCAGTGGGAACAGAGAGAATGGTCTTGGATTGTTGTGGGTATCAGAGTTATCACTCTCCGCTAAGCAGAAATGCTGAAGCAGCATAAAGAGATATGGTTGACTCCCCCACGCTGGCTTCTCCCCTGTACGTGTATATGTGTGCTGATTCCTGGATGTAAGAAGACTACTTGATGATGATGCAAGACTGCAACCGGAATAAAGCCCTACTGGAAATACAGCTTGACTCCTGAATGTCTCATGTAGGGTTTCTGTAAAGGTAAAGGGACCCTTGACCATTAGGTCCAGTCATGGCCAACTGGAGTTGCGGCGCTCATCTCGCTTTATTGGCCGAGGGAGCCGGCGTACAGCTTCCAGGTCATGTGGCCAGCATGAATAAGCCGCTTCAGGCGAACCAGAGCAGCGCACAGAAATGCCGTTTCCCTTCCCGCCGGAGTGGTACCTATTTATCTACTTGCACTTTGATGGGCTTTCGAACTGCTAGGTGGGCAGGAGCAGGGACCGAGCAACGGGAGCTCACCCCGTTGCGGGGATTCGAACCACCGATCTTCTGATCAGCAAGTCCTAGGCTCAGTGGTTTAACCCACAGCGCCACCTGCATCCCGATAGGGTTTCTGTACATTGCAACAAATGGCACCTGTCTTGAGCTACTAAAAATTGTAAGTGCTGCCAGAATATATTGTTCCAGATCTTCCCCAGCCGCCTTGTGCGTGGTATATTTCTGTTGCCAAGAATCTGCTTCACAGAGTGTAAGTTCTGCTGTTTCAGCCGCCCTTTGTGTAGAACTGAACCAATGCGCCACCACTGCAGAGTGAGCTCACCTCGTCACCCAGGTCCGACCTGCTTTCTAACAGAGACTCCATTGCCATATAGTTTAGCTGCAGCCCGTCGTAAACATAGTCAAGCTTGTCGTTCCTTTTCCTGTGTTTCCTTATATACTCATCCAGAATAATCATGATGTCTTTCTGGTACCTCAAGAAAAACTGCAGCGAAAGAAAGATGGCTCACCTTCAAGTTGGGCTGTTAAACTTTCTATTGCAAGAGGCTGGTTAGGGTTGCCCCAGCCTCTTTTCTTGAATACCCACATTCGAATGTGTAACTCTTGTTTCCATTGAAAATCTGTCTGTAACTTAGGTGTTACAGAGATGGCAGCAATATAATATAATATAGAATATAATTTATTATTTATACCCTGCCCATCTGACTGAGTTTCCCCAGCCACTCTGGGCGGCTTCCAATCGAGTGTTAAAAACAATACAGAATTAAATATTAAAAACTTCCCTAAACAGGGCTGCCTTCAGATGTCTTTTAAAGATAAGATATCTGCTTATTTCCTTCACATCTGAAGGGAGGGGGTTCCACAGGGCAGGTGCCACTACCGAGAAAGCCCTCTGTCTGGTTCCCTTTAACCTCACTCCTCGCAATGAGGAAACCGCCAGAAGGTCTTCGGCGCTGAATCTCAGTGTCCGGGCTGAACGGTTTACAGTCGTACCTTGGAAATCGAATGGAATCCATCCCGGAAGTCCGTTCGACTTCCAAAGCATGGCTTCTGATTGGCTGCAGGAAGCTCTTGCGGCCAATCGGAAGCCGCGGAAGCCCTGTCGGACGTTCAGCTTCGAAAAATAGTTCACAAACCGGAACAGTCATTTCCAGGTTTGCAACGGTCGGGAACTAAGCTGTTTGACTTCCAAGGTACGACTGTGTATAGTTTTGTTACAGTGCGATCACATCTAATGTGGGACGTTCCAAAGGTTCTGCATATACACAAAAGTCATGTATACCCAAAGCTTTGGAGCTGCTCCTAAGGCTAGCAGGTGAAGGGGAGAGAAGAAGAGGAGTTTGGATTTGATATCCTGCTTTATCACTACCTTAAGGGAGTCTCAAAGTGGATAACATTCTCTGTTCCCTTCCTCCCCAATAACAAACACTCTGTGAGGTGAGTGAGGCTGAGAGACTTCAGAGAAGTGTGACTGGCCCAAGGTCACCCAGCAGCTGCATGTGGAGGAGCGGGGAAGCGAACCCAGTTCACCAGATTACGAGTCCACCGCTCTTAACCACTACGCCACACTGGCTCTCAGGGAGAGGGAGAATCACTTCTCCTCCCAGAGCCCATGCATCAAGTAAGCCTTGCCCAGCAAGCAAGGCTGAGAGCGTGAAAAGCTCTTTTCGCACTGGGGAAATCAAGCGGATCTGGTGCAAAAAGAGTTTTTAAGCTCTCCACCTTGATGGATTTTTCAATGGAAATTTCAACCATCCTACCTTCAATAATTGAAATTGCGGAAGTTAAATGCATGTAAGATGCAATTGTACTGTATTTGAATCATTTTTTTTTAAGTACAAGTGGGACTGCAGTTTCAAAAGCAAGATACCCACATGAGCTATTTCAACCAGGGGCTAAGGGCAGAAGGAATCAAAAGCATATTTGTTATGCAACTCAAGTCCAATATGCAATATATATTTCTTTTTTCCAGCCTGACAGCCAATCCTGTATAAGCTGCTCTCTTTCCAGGGGGATTAGACAGGAGGAAAACCCAGGGCATCGTGTCCCAAAAGCTGTTCTTAACCCAATACTGCATCATACCTTTTGAAGCTTGGTGTCCCTTATCCACTTCTTGACATAAAGTCCTAAAAGAAATTAAGACATTTTAGAGCGTTTAGGGAAATGTCTGCCAAAAAGTCTGCCATTTAAAAGTGATTTAAAAGTGATTTTTCTACTATCCATAGAAAGAGAAAATCCAGACAGCAACTGAGACCAAATGAAATACTTTTATCAAAAGCGTTGGATACCTGGTGCTTCTAGAGTGCCAGTTAGCTTAATAAAATATCTTTCTGCTATAAACAAAAGAATTAAGAACACAATCTAACCGCTGAAAACACACAGCTAGGAGGGGGGTTTGGTCCCAGTGGTTAGTGGCAGGGGCAGGTTTAAATCCCACTCCGGTGCAAGTGACCCCTTATTCCTGCAGGGGAAAGGGAAATTACACTGGTGATGTTTCTGTGGCGAAAGCAACCTGCTCTACACCTCTGAACTTGGGTAGCTTACTAATAGGAATCCCACTGTGGTTGTTGGCACTCTCCTCTCTCAATAATGGGAACACTGCAAATGCAAGAACGAAACAAAAAACTGCCCTATGTATTGTACATGGGGTGTCAATCCAGGGAGCAGATTAAGATATATTTTTATCATTCGTACATACCTCTCTGTATGTCTGTGTGTGCATGAATACACACTGATTCCCCCCCCCCCTTGACTGGCACCTCTGTTTCCACCTGGCCTTTTATGCTTATCTATGGCAGCCCCAAGGAATTCCCCCATGGCATGCATTGTCTTCAGCCAAGCTTCCTCAACCTCAGCCCTCCAGATGATTTTGGCCTACAACTCCCATGATAGCAGGACCAGTGATCAGGGATGATGGGAATTGTAGTCTCAAAACATCTGGAGGGCCGAGGTTGAGGAAGCCTGGTCTTCAGCGATAACGCAGTTTAGAATCATAGAAACGTAGAGTTGGAAAGGACCTTGAGGGTCATCTAGATTTCTGCATTGTGGGGCGGTTGGACTAGATGACCCTTGGGGTCCCTTCCGACTCTACAATTCTGTGAACCTCCTGCAATGCAGGAATAGGAAGCTGCCCTGCAGTCAGAGCACTGGTCCGTCTGGCCCAGTGTTCTCTACACTGACAATGGTTCTCCCGGCTTTCTCCAGTCCTCTCTGCATATGCCATGGACCAGAGACCTTCTGAATCAAAAGCAGCTGCTCTGCTCCCCTGGGCTATAGCCCTTCCCCAGAATCTCATACTGCAGCACTGCATACGTGGGTCTGTGGCTACTCAGTGCAGTGTGTACATTCTGGCTGAGCACCAGCTCGGAGTCACAATTCAGAGAAGACAGTTTTGATTGCTCAGCATGGCAGACCAGCCATGAGGAAAGGCAGCCATAAAGCCACAGATCTAAAAAACTTCTTGGGAAAGCCAGCCACGGCCCATATCGCTGGAGATGTGTGATGGCCAGTTTACTGAAAATTCATTCTGATCTGTCTGTACAGAGGGATGTTATGTCAAGCAATGCGGTGGTTTTTTCTTGGGTTGGGGGGTGGGGTAAGTAGGTTTGTTGTGCAAGAGTGCCAAATCCGCTTTAATTGTGCGACCTGAGTCTGCAGGTATGTGATTGATTCCCACCTGCAAAACAGCAGCGGTCTGGAAGAAACCTTGCAATGCGGGGCTTTTGTATTGCAGCAATCAACTTCATGCCACACGTCACTCACCATGAAGCTCTTTGGTAGCTTTCTGGGTTTCTTGCCTCTCTGACCGAAAGAGTTTTGCCTCACTTTCGATTTCAGAGATATCTTCTTTGAGAAAGGCAATGCCCTGCCGGGGTAAAAACGTTCCCAGAGTGTCAGCATCTGACGTGTCCTTGTTAATAATATACAACAAGCCTATCACTTCTTAAGTCACATCTTGTTTTTCTTGTGGGAGATTGCAGTCAAATACAACTAGCAGGCATAGGACTAGTTAGCGCACAAAGTGGTAAAGGACCACAGAGTTGTATTGCTAGATAGGCTCAGCTAAGTCACACCCTCTAGAGGGAGGAAGTGAACCCTTTTGCTCTTCCTTTCTCTCGGCACTGAAAAAGACATGTCTAGGCTTGCTCCCAAGCTTAAAACACATGTTTGAAACTATATTCTGTATTTTCTACACAAGAGTATTTTGCCTATGTTATCCTTGCTGCTGCATGGAACAATGCAGGATTGAGACTTTGAATCTGTAAGTAAATAATTTTAAACTTACTTAACTGTGTGTAGTCTGCTTACTGCACGAGGGGTAAAAACAGGTCAGCTGCTGCGTACAGCTGAAGGGGATTAAAAAGGTATAACAACCTATATTCCTAACGCTTTACTGTGCTGCTTATTTTTGTGAGTTTAATACTCTGCCCTGTGATTTGAGTCCTTGTAAGTACCTGAAAGTACCCTTGCACTCATTAAACCACCCAACGTTTACCCCTTCAATTCTGGTTCTATTTAGAAATTTCCTGTGACCTAAGAAGTTTCAGATGAAAACATACAAAATTTACAGTGAATATAACATCTCTCCATTCACTTCTATATGCCTCTTTCACACATATCTGCACCCTGTGTACTCTGCCCCAAGGAAACCTGAATTCCACGGGCAGGACTGAATATTTAAAATTTGCATAATTACTGAATTTCCCCAAGCTATCTTGGATAGAACCACACCAGCAAATTCTCTGTAAACTTCAAGATATTTAAGAAGGAAGCCTGGGCTGGGGCAGCTGGTGATGTACAAACTTTTAAGAAAACGGAGGGATGGCAGAGATTTCGTTTGTGGACCACATTTCAGGGGGGAAGGCATAGCAGCTCCCCCCAAGTTCTGTATGGAAGGGTCATAGTTCGGTGGTTTGTATGCAATCTCTGGCATCTCCAAGAAGGGCTGGGAGAGATCAGGGTCTGATATCTTGGTGTGCATATGCAGTGAATGGTCATATAGCAGCTGAACGGCAAACAAGTAAATTTTCATGGGCCAGGAAGCCCATGGTGTGAAATGCATGACAGAGGCTCCTAAGTGTGTTGGCACCTAAGGCACCTATGTATCCTGAGTACAGAGGTAGAGAAAAAGAGGGGGAATAAATTTTATTTATTTATATATATATATATATATATATATATATATATATATATATATATGCAGGTTTTCCTGTACCCGTGAAAATCTACGAAAGCAAATATATATATATATATATATATATATATATATATATATATATGCAGGTTTTGGTGTCCTCGGGTGTCTTCCCGTGTAAAAGTTGGGGTGTCTAGGCGACGTTTCGACGAGGTCTCACTCGTCATCTTCAGGCTGGTGCTTTCGGCTTCTTGTTACTGGAACAGAGCGGGATCTCAATGTTTGAGTTCCTATAAATACTGTAGAGGGGGTGTGGTGTCTAGCCTCCAATGTTCTGGGCAGAGAGGAAGTTCCCAGGCTAGTGTGCCTTTTCTTCTTTTGTTCCTTAATTACTTGAGAGATACCTTGAGTGATTTCTTGAGTGATATCCTGAGTACCACTTAGGTGGGTCATTAGGTGTGGATTAGTTGCTAAAGTCTTTGTGTCTTGACCTCTTGAACTTTGTGAAGAGTTTTCCTGAGAAGATGGCTGTATTGCACTTAGTTGTGCTTTGGCTTGGCTTCGTGTATAGGGGCGAGCTGTGGTTTTGTGGCTTGTGTCAGCCAGATCTGTGTAGGGATTGCAGGGGGGTGCAGCATCCGGAGGTGCCACCATGGATTGGCTACTGGATGGTGTCAGTAATTCATCTGTGGAGAGGGTCTGGGTTTGGGTCTGGTGTGGTTGATTGGTGTTGGCGTTCTGTGTGCCTCTGGATCTGGTGTCAGTTTTTGTGGGGAGGGCTAATTTCCAGATGTCTGGCAAGCGGGATGTGTCGTCACGCAACTAGACACCCCAACTTTTACACGGGAAGACACCCGAGGACACCAAAACCTGCATTCCTGTACCCGTGAAAATCTACGAAAGCATATATATATATATATATATATATATTACAAAGTGCTATATATATATATATATTTTACAAAGTGAGGCCAAAGGCAAGAGAGAGCAGCAAATGGGGTCAATCACTGTACTGGGAATCCACAACCCAGTCAAATGTGCAAGCACAGTGAGCATGACACTCTCTCTGCAGCCAGCAGCTGCCAAACAGGCAGAGCAAGATCACCAGGGTAAAATAACGCCTAAGAATGGGTTCCTGCAGTAGGGCAGCCATTTCTAGGGTTTGCAGAGACCAAATAGCACAATGCCATCTTTTCCCAGTTTGGCAGCTTCCTGTTTTGGTGCACCCAGAATACATGCATTCCTCGCTACAACCAAAATATCCAAAAAGCAATAATGAAGTCCAATAAACAACTTTTTCAAAGCTCTTCCTGGTCCTTGTATTGGTTTGTGTGTCACGCTACTGCGATATGTTAACTTCCACTTCCTGAAGGTGTGGGCTTTATGTGCCAGAGTCAGACTCGGAATACTCACTGCTCTTAATCTGTCGTTTTCTCCGTTCAAAATGTACAGCCTTCTATTAATCTCATAGATGTCTCTCTCAAGGTACTTCAGAGAATGTGTGAAGCTTTGCAGCTGATGCAATGCTTTCTCCCTGTTGGTCTTTATTACGTTCTTTGCGTGAGACTGTGAGGAAAGAATAGTTAGTTTGTGAGCACTGGCAGTCTAATAGACACCATATAAAAGGGATGGGGAGGAGGCAGGAAAACAAAGTAGGGGAACTAATTCTTCCTAAGTTCAGGGCTGCTGCTCGTGCTACTCTAGCTGTGACATCCAGTGTTTCCATGTGCAAATGAATCACCATGGGGCAGTCGCCCCTGATACAGCTTCCATTCTGCCCAGTGTCAACTCAAACAGCACCACACCTAGACCTCCCAGTGCTTGTGCCAACCAAGGCAGAAGGGAAAAACACCCTTTTGCTGCAACAGCTCCCAGGCTGGCACTGAGAAGAGGCCTGGATTCTGCCCGCTGTTGTCACATGATGGCAGCAGGGTCTACACAGGATCCATCAGATCCTACACCAGTCCAGCCCCTTCCTGAAACTCCCACTGGTGGTAGCTTCTCTGCCTGCACACCTTTTGGTCAGGTGCTCTTTGCTAGCAGGACTTCGCCACCAATGGAGGTCACCTGAGGGAGGGGCACCTGCACCCCATCAAACAGGTGGGAGTTTGCATTGCTCGGTTATTTATCCAGCAACGCCTTGGGCCTCTCTAATTGGCTCCTGGGATTCTCCCCAGCCACACCCCTCACTGGCCCTCTTTCACATCTTGGGGTGTTTGTGCCCAGCTGGAATGTGTCCTTAAACTCTGATAACCCTTTTCGCCGGCCTGGACGGAAGGCAGAAAGGGATGTGTGAGGGGTTCTAGGAACAAGCCTACTATACAAAGGTAAAATACTACAAACTGAATAAATATTTTGTATGTTTTAAATTAGGGTTGTAATCTTTTTACTGGCTTTACAGTTTTATCGTTTGTAAATCGCCTTTCCTGTTGTTTCCCCCCCCCTACAATCTAGCAATGTATAAATTTTATGTAATAAATAATACAATGAAATTGTCAAATTTGTTATTCTGCCCATCACTGATATGTACACAAACAACCCCGGCCTAGAAGTTGGAATGCAGTCTTTTTTTAATAATATTTTTATTAGTTTTCAATTACAATAAACCAATAATAGCCTCAGTACAATTCCTAATACAAATGATTCAAATACCAAATTATACAATTTAGGTCCCCCCCCCCCTTTGGGCCACAAAAGGTTTTCCTCATCTTAGCTAACGGCCACATTCTGCAGTGGAGCCATCCATCCCATAACCCAGGCCTGAGGAAGAGGCCGTTATTGTGTGGCCTCCTTGTGTGACCTATTTTGAATAAGCTGCATGCTGCGCGGTGCCACTTCTCCATGAAACTGGTCCTTCTCACCTTAAAGTTCCCAAGTGACCAGCTTAATTAACTCCATCAGCAAAATAACGTGGAGATGATAGTCAGCATGTGATGTGGTTGTGTAGTATACTAGCTGTGCTTAAACATTAGGATTAGGTCTGCAGCTGGTCTGCAGCTTCAAGTTGTGTGCATATTTACATCTGGGGTGCTTGGATAAGGAACCAAGCATCACAGAAGCCGAGCTGCCAGAAATGTGATGCCCCCCCAAAGCACAGATCACACCAGAGTGATTACCTTTAGCCTGGTGAGTTTGGCGGTCTCCTTTGTCGACTTGTCTATGCACTTAGTTAGTGTGAGCATCTCTTCCTGGAATTCTAGAAACAAAACAGGAAAGACTCCATTTTACTTAAGCTAATATAAGCCACAACAGCAGCCAAACAACCTAGTAAGGTAAAGGTAAAGAGACCCCTGACCATTAGGTCCAGTCGTGACAGACTCTGGGGTTGCGGCACTCATCTCCCTTTACTGGCCGAGGGAGCCGGTGTACAGCTTCTGGGTCATGTGGCCAGCATGACTAAGCCGCTTCTGGCGAACCAGAGCAGCGCATGGAAACGCCGTTTACCTTCCCGCCGGAGCGGTACCTATTTATCTACTTGCACTCTGACGTGCTTTTGAACTGCTAGGTTGGCAGGAGCAGGGACCGAGCAACGGGAGCTCACCCCATCGCGGGGATTCGAACCGCCAACCTTTTGATCGGCAAGTCCTAGGCTCTGTGGTTTAACCCACAGCACCACCCACGTCCCAAATAACCCAGTATGATCTCTCTAACAGAGACCAGAGAGGTGCAGAAGCTTTTCGTTACACACAAGTTCAGACCTGCTTGCTCTATCTTAATTTCCGTATCTGGAGAATGGCTCTAGTCCCTAACATTTTCTGCAACTGCCTATGGCAGGCATAGGCAAACTCGGCCCTCCAGATGTTTGGGAACTACAATTCTCATCATCCCTGACCACTGGTCCTGTTAGCTAGGGATGATGGGAGTTGTACTCCCAAAACATCTGGAGGGCCGAGTTTGCCTATGCTTGGCCCGTGGATTTTCCTCTTCTGAGGCAGCAGGGCCCATAGGCAGTCAGAAAGGTAGGGGGTCCAGCCAGCTGTCAGGGCAGGAACCAGAAACAAGGAGGACAGTCCATTATATTGGGAGGCAAGGAGGCAGACAATACAGATCCAGGGTTCAAGAGAAGAGGATCAAATGGAAGGCCTGAAGGATCATGGACAGGTAACTGAGTGCTAGAAACATGTTCCACCCACATGGTTTAAGTTCCTCAAAAGTAGTGGCCCCTTGGCTCTGTGTCCAGCACTCTGACCCTTTTCCCTGACTTGTTGCATTCTCTGCGCCGGGAGTGTTCCAGGCCCTGAACTTCATAAAGTTAATTCAAAGTTTTGAAAGTTAACTGTTTTTACCCAAATCCATCTCAAATCTAGCCCAGGGAGTGGAGAGCTCACTGACCTCTAACTGTGCCTCAGAAGAAAAGATTTAAAACCTGGCCTACTGAACAGTCTTTTGATGGCTAACTTGCTGGTGGATTTCTTTTAATAGATTTGTTCTTAATGGCTGTGTTTTTAAGGTTGTAGGCTGCATTTATAGTTGCTTCTATTGCGTTTTGATGTTACGAGCTGCTTTGATTACCCAATGGGGTTAAAAAGCAGTAGTTGTGTCTTGTACATAAAATATAAACCCTGACCATCACTCCACAGGAAGCTGCCTTGAATTGGGGAGTAAAAGTATTAGTCCACCTGGTCCAATGCTGTCTGCTAAGATTGGCAGCAGTATTCCAGGTTAGCTAGAGAGGGCAGGGATGGCGCCAGGCACTTCAGCTAAGAAAGCATGGGCTCCGTCCATGACCTATGTCCCCCGACTCCTATCTGCAGAATACAATATAAGAAGAAGTATTGGGGGAAGAGGAAGCCTGCACTCCCTTGCGCTCATTATCGCTCTGTGATGTCTTGGAATGTACAAAGTTTAGAAACAGGCAGGAGAAAAAGCTGCTGTCCTATGGAAACTACTCAAGGCATACCGTCATACAAGTCCTTCCGGATGGTATATTCAGCATTTAGTTCCTCCAATTCCACTCTCAACTGCTCCGAAAGTGGGATATTAACTTTCAGTTGTTCTTCCTTTTCCGTTGTAAGTTTTGTTACGGTATGATATTCGTTCTTTGGAGAAAATGAATAGCCATACACAAGGAATGAACGAGGAGGCAATGGGCTTCCTAAATGGTCTGATGCATTAAACAGCTGGCTTGTCTAAAGTGTTTGGGATTCTCAAAACAGCACAGTTAAGCCGATGGGTCTCAAACCCTCCGTGAGTTAGGGACTTTCTCTGCACGTGAAGACAGGCTGTGGCGGGTGGAGCAGATGAGACCAAAAGTGGATCCAACAGTTAAGAAGGCAGTTTCTGCACATTCTGTAGAGGGAAGTGAGGGGCAAATGGAGCTCCTCTGCAGGGGAAGGTAGCCCATCTAGGAGAAGGAAAGCTCTTATCCTAAACTTTCATGGCCTTGCAAGATATCCTTGGGAGAAGAAGAAAAGGATAAGGAGTAAACCTGACACAAATCCAGAGTTGGGTCCCTAAAGTGATTGGATGGTGCCTTTTACGCCTCCTTCTGGCAACTCCTGCAGCCAAGGTGGTGCCAAATATACTGCTTTGCTTTCCTTTGGACCTCATCAGTAAAGCCAAGAGGTGGGGTTTGTAGTCTAGGAAGCCCCGGGGGGGTCACTTTGGTGCTACAAACACAGCAGTCTGACTTCACCCTTGGAAGCACCCTCCATTGTCTCTTGAGACAGACAGATGCTAACAAGGCAAGCAATAGTGACATATTAAGATGGGTTGCTGGGTCAAACTTTCCAACTGCTAGATGACCAGAGGTCATGGCTACATATTTTTGCACCAGCTTTGATGAAGGAAAGAGCTGGTAGGGAAGCCACTCTATCTGTCTATCTATCCATCCATCCATCCCATTGTGACCCAACCTGGGCAGGACATCTGCCCACACAGCCCCTCACCTCCCTAGGACTGAACACCCCTCCCCTGCATCTCCAGCTGAGCCTCCTTCCCACAGACCACTGCTTGCCCTCCATGCCCAGTCAGGCGTCTCCCATCATCTTGATGCTCAGGCATCTTTGCTACAGACCAGAGGTCAATATTCCTTCCTGGCTGCAAGTTTAGCACACTTCTTCTGACCCCCTCACACGTGCAGCAGTAATTTATACAGAATGGGTGGTGTTGAGGCATGCCGTAGCAGAAGGGCCCTTAACCCTA
The DNA here is from genome assembly GCF_964106915.1 of Podarcis gaigeae. NCBI lineage: Eukaryota > Metazoa > Chordata > Lepidosauria > Squamata > Lacertidae > Podarcis > Podarcis gaigeae. The sequence continues at coordinate 8,449,860 of NC_139678.1, forward strand.
CCAAAGCCATGTCCTCAACAGGTCAGTATCTGGTGCCGAGTGTGGTGGAGACTCAATGGGCTACACTTGGAACCTCTAAAGTTGGGAGAATCTCTGCCCTGCAGGCCTAATTGGGCCCACTAAACCTCTGAATTTGGCTCGGACATCATACTATGTCGGGCACAGAGATCTGTCCTCTCTGATCTCAGCACTAAATCACAGAAAGGGAACATGTTACCCACTAGATGCCATCATCCCAGCCCATGAATATGCTGGTTGAGGATAACAGGAGTTGGAGACTTACATACCATACATTTATGCCACATAACAAAAAGATGGCTCTCTTGCCTCAAGTTTAGTGATTTCCGCTTCCACTTTGGCATCACGTTTTTTGTAGTAACCTTGCCTTTTAAGCAGTTTGCTGGCAAGTTGCTTGGCCACGTCTTGGATCTTCAATAGTTCTACCGTAAGTTCTTCATTCTAGTCACAGGGAATAAAAGAAAGGGCAGGGATCATTTCTGCTATTCTTGTCCCTCAAGAGACTGGGAGGCACAATTTGACCAGACTGAAAAGGAAATCTGGGCTTCTGTATATTCTTGCATTTTCTGTTGGAAGCTGCCCATATGTAAGAAGGATGTGTTTGGGGGGCAGAGGAGAGTCCCATTTAAAGAGGAAAAAGACACATGGGAGGGGAACACCTAACTCACAGATCTGGTGCCATCACATCTAGTCTAGCTCTAAGCATGATGCAGTTTTGACTGGCAATTTCAATCAATTTCCATGGAAGAATTGATGAGAAAGCAGGTTCTGCTCCACAGCTGGGCTGAGAGAGGACTTTGGCTCCTCCCATCCCTAAGCATGCTTGTTTTCTCGAACCAGTGGCTTCAAGTTACAAGAAAGGAGATTCCAACTAAACATTTGAAAAAACTTTGACAGTAAGAGCTGTTCAGCAGTGGGGCAGACTCCCTCAGGAGGTGGTGAACTCTCCTTCCTTGGCGGTTTTGAAACAGAGGTAGGATGGCCCTCTGTAATGGATGCTTTAGCTGAGATTCCTGCATTGCAGGATTCTATGAACTGTTTCCATTCAAGCTGCCCATTGTAAAGACAATGTAACTTAAGGACTGGTCCTTGTGTTTATTTCCCTCTTCCTGCCCTATCCCTTTTTCCTTTTGTGCCGTGCCTTTAAGATTGTAAATATTTGAGCATGGGTGGTCCTGTCTTTAATCTGTGTACAGTCTAGGAAGCTGTTGAATACTGAGTCAAACCATTGGTCTGTCTAGCTCAGTATAGTTTGCACTGATTGGTGGTGGCTCTCCAGGGTGACTTTCGCACCATATGCTATATGTACATACGTAGAAAGCACGGACATTCTACACTTAGGATGTTTTGCAGCTAAGCTGAACCCACTGACAATGTCGCTAAACTAGACTATTTGAAATGGCTTGAAATAAAGACTCCTGGGAAATACAGCACAGATATATTGCATGGTTCTGTGAGGAATCAATGCACCCCAAATAATAATAATAATAATAATAATAATAATAATAATAATAATAATAATAATAATTTATAATAATTTATTTATTATTCCCCAGCCACTCTGGGTGGCTTCCAACAAAGACCAAAAATACACTAAAATAAAATGCTGAGTGACAGTGATAACTACTATTCCTGTGAAATAGTGGGGCGGGCGACCTGATGGAGAATGTGTGTATTTAAATGTTAACCAGGGATAGCACAAGTCTAGGAGTCTAGGTTATGAAACCCTGCTATATTCCAGGTTTCATTTCACCTGTAGAAAAGGCACGTGGCCCTGTGATTTCATTTCAGGCATGTAGTGGGTATCTGACAGGAGCGGGTCAGCAATAAATCACACGAGGTAAGTGGAGTTAACTCTTTACCAGAAGGAACAAAGTATGCTCAGGAGTGCCAGGCCTCATGAACACAGCAACTTTTTTGGGTAGATCTTGCCTCTATGAGGCAGCTGTGGAGACTAAATGTCCCCACCTTCCCACAGCTACTTAAGGCTTCTCTTCTCCTGGGAGGAATCTGAGCAATTCACTCAAGCAATCTGAGACTCCACTGGCAAGTCTGTCTTTGCTCCTCCTGCTTCATGCCTCTCCTGGTCCTGGGAAACCTGCATCAGCCTGACTCATCTCTGCCTCTTGGCCTCCCTCCTCCCCTGCTTCAGCTTCTGATCCTGGACTTCTCTCTGCCACAGACTCCTCCTGTTCACCAAGCCCTGTCACACCTTCAGCTTCAGACACCTCCTCCTCCCAGTCTTCCCTTTCCAACCACTCACTGTAGTTCCAACACCACCCCCTGGGCTCTGAGCCTTTGAACTTTGGGGGTTCCCCAGCTGGTGCCACCCACCATTCCGTTGCATCAAGCCAGTCCAAGACAGTATCATACCTGCTTTATTAAGGTATTAAGGTGCATTTTACCAGCGTCTGACTTTTCCTTTGAAGTGGTCAGTAACTCTTCCTGATCATTCATAACTTTCTCATACTTGGCTGTGATTTCAGCAAGTTGGTTCTGAAGGGTTTCTCTAGCAGGAAGAGATCCACACATATTAGCCACCACAGTGTTAAACAGAACAGTCAATTAGAACAGTGACGTTGGGTTCAGTCACCTTTCTTGTACAAAGGATCTCCTGATGCTGATAAAGTTTATGGTAACGGTAACAACAACACAGCAGTTGCAAATGTTCAAAGTGCTTCTTCGTACACGGTAACTCGGAGATCAAGAGTTATTTCTTAAAATAAAGCAGCTGAAGAGACAGTTCTGAAAGGTATCTCCAATGTTTCATCATTTTAAAAAACAACAACCGCCACAGACCCAGAAAAGAACAGGATATTTGGGACAGAGAAAGCTTTCCAGAAAAAGAGAGCACTAATTTAGTCTAATGAATTTACTTGTGCTTAAATATATATACTGCCCTTCCTCCCAAAGGAGCCCAAGGAGGCAAACAACAAGCAATAGTATGCAGGCTGAGAAAGATCTCTATACAGGGGATGCCAAACTTGTTGGACTAGTGGGGACATTCTGAATTTGGGAAGAGTGCTGGGGGCGCCAGTCACAAAATGGCTCCTATGGAAGAGGGTGTGACAGAAAGTTCTTCCTGATGTCAGAATCTCCTTTCTTGTAACTTGAATCCACTGGCTTGAGTCCTATCCTCTGGAGCAGAAGAAAACAAACTTGCTCCATCTTCCATGGGGCAGTCCTTGAGTTATTTGAATATGGCTATCCTATCTCCTCTCAGTCTCCTCTTTTCCAGGCTAAACATCCCCAACTCCCTCAACCATTCGTCATAAACCTTGGTTTCCAAGACCACTGATCATCTTGGTTGCCCTCCTCTGCACACTTTTCAGCTTGTCAATATCGCTCTTAAATCGTGGTGCTCAGAACAGTTTTCCAGGCGTGGTCTGACCAAGGCAGAGGTTCCCAATCTATATTCTAAGTGTTCTTGCAATTATTAAGCCTTCTGCATAGCCACTGCCTTAAATCAACTGCACTTTTCCATTTCTGACCAGGATTCCCATTTGGCTAAAGGAGAATTCTGTGATCCTCAATGGTTCAAATTCTGCAAGTTGCACAGGGGATTTTGCACATTGGCAAGGGTGTGCTTGTAGGTTTGGTGGGGCTAAGGCTGATTGGGAGAAAAAGAAAACAAAGCCTGACCCAATAGGCACAGAAAATCTAGCACCTGTACCTGTGTTTACATTACACAATTCTATGAATTGGGAAAGGGTAGTTTGATATCCAGACCTAAATACAGTGGTACCTCCGGTTACAAACTTAATTCGTTCCGGAGGTCCATTCTTAACCTGAGGTGCGCTTTCGCTAATGGGGCCTCCTGCAGCCACCACGCTGCTGCCACACGAATTCCACTCACATCCCGGGGTAAAGTTCGCTACCAGGAGCAACTACATCCAGGTTAGCGGAGCTCATTACCCGAAGCGTTCGTAAGGAGGACAAGACGTAACCAGAGGTTCCACCCTAACAACATTTATTTGGCAGCATCAAGGGAATTGCACATGTATGTTTATGAATCTGACACAAACGTCCTGAAAGTCTTTAGTGCAATATTTTACTTTCAGATAATATTTTACCTTCTCTCAGCTTCTTTGTTTAATGTTACCTCTAAACTTCCTAGCTCTCTGCTATAGCCGGTCTGTGAGGAACTGAAACGAGAAGTGTGGCACTGAATAATCAATTTTTCTATGATTTCCTCCCAAAGCAGAGTAGCATTCTCCAGCTACTACCACCAAGCAGTGATAGTGGCCCTAGGCAGTCAAAATCTCAGGGGTCCCCTCGTGCGCAATCTAGTGGGATAACATTGAACTAAGGAGGCTCGGTTGTAATTTTCTTCCAAGACTAAAACAATATTATTTTGATCCGTTGTCACAGGGCCCTTAAGAGGTGCCTACTCTGCAGTAATCTGGGATGTAGATCAGGCCAAACATCCATTTAGTCCAGCATCCCATTCTCACAGTGGCCAACCACAGAGGCCTAGTGTGGGCGGGGCCGAGGACATTACCCTGGGCACATTTTTTAGGGGCCGCCTCGTTGCGCCCCCTGACAGGTTCCTCCTCTAGTCCAGAGCAACACAGAGAGAAGCCATGCCCAGGCTGGGCCTTTAGGGCTGAGGTAGCAGCTGTGTCTCCTTCTCAAGACTAGTGAAGGGATGTCCTAGCGTGCCCCACCCCCGGGCGCCTCTCCTCCGCTGGGCTCTGGTGCCAAGGAGGTTCCTCGCGCAACAACCCAGTGCCACCCTGCTGGAGCTCCACTCCCGGGTCAGACTAGAACCAGGGGCAGGCGAGAATGAGAGGCAGTGGCAGAATCTCTGTCTCTCTCCTCTGCTGGGCTCTGGCTTGCGAGTAGGTTCCTTGCTCGGCAGCCCAGCACCACTAGGTTGCCCAGTCCACCGGGGGCGCAACACTTACCCCGCCCCGGGCACCAGCAACTGACGCTACACCACTGGCCAACCAGATGCCTCTGGGAAACCCGCAAGCAAGACCTGGATGAGACGGCGCTCCCAGCGTTTGCAATTCCAAGCAACCGTTATTCGGAGGCGTGATGCCTTCCGCACTAGATGTGGAGCATTTCTATCAGGGTCAGCAGCCACTGATGGTCTATGAACAGGTAAGCACTCAGAATGGAACTTACTCATAGAGGTTCTGCAGGCGATCCGTCTCCTCCTCCAGGTCTCTCAACTCCACCAAGCGCTTTGCCACGAGGTCAAGCTTTTCGGTGAGCTTGTTGGACAACTTCTCAAATCTATCAAGGGAAGGGCAAGGGAAGAGCCGGTTACACATCTGGCCATGTGCAATTTATTTTAGAGATTTATTTCTCTTCGTTAAAAGATTACTTTAAAAAAATATTTTTGGGGGGCAGTTTTACAACATATGAAAATAAGATACAGGACAATCAATATAAAGTTATGAGCTGGTCAATTCCCAAGCCATGATAATAGCATCATAGAATTGGAAGGGGCTGCAAGGGTCTTCCAGTGCAACCATCTGCAATGCAGGAAACCTTTGCCAAAATGGGGCTCATACTCTACCAACTGAGCTACCCTAGCTCATAATAATAATAATAATAATAATAATCTATACTCAGGAGACGGATTCAAGACTAGTTCGTTTACATAAGGATGATGAGAACAAAGGAAGGCCTGAACCACCCTGAGACCTCTGGGTATAGGGCAGTAAATAAATTATAATAATTGATGCTTTCTCCCCAAACACCACTTTTAATATGCCTCTCTCCACCCAGGCAAGCAGGAGGCATGTTCTCAGTTCAAGGACATATTGCAGCCAGGCAAAATCACACAACAGGCCTGGGGCAGGAGAACCAACTGGGGAAAGCTATGGAAGCTGCACTGAAAGGCCTGAGGGCCCCAAGTATGAGGCGCCACACCCCTAATTAAGTAGGATCAACCCATTACATATGGTGGTAATGTAATTACTAGATTGGTGGCTGGGAGTGGTGGCTGAGACCATATAACACCGATCCTAAAAGATCTACATTGGCTCTCAGTACATTTCCAAACACAATTCAGAGTGTTGGTGCTGACCTTTAAAGCCCTAAACGGCCTCGGCCCTGTATATCTGAAGGAGCATCTCCACCCACATCATCCAGCCCGGACACTAAAGTCCAGCTTCAAGGGTTTTCTAGTGGCTCCCTCACTGTGAGAAGTTACAGGGAACCAGGCAGAGGGCCTTCTCAGTAGTGGCACCCGCCCTGTGGAACGCCCTCCCACCAGATGTCAAGGAAATAAACAACTATCAGATTTTTAGAACAAAAAAAATTCCTTCCAGTAGCACCTTAAAGACCAACTAACTCAGTTCTTGGTATGAGCTTTCGTGTGCATGCACACTTCTTCAGATACACTATCTGTAACTAGATTTTTAGAAGACATCTGAAGGAAGCCCTGTATGTTTCTAATCTTTGGTGCTTTCTTGTGTTTTTAATATTCTGTTGGGAGCCGCCCAGAGTGACCGAGGCAACCCAATCAGGTGAGCAGCATTTAAATACTAAAATTTAGTAGTAGTAGTAGTAGTAGTAGTACCTCAGTTCCTGCTTCAGGGGTTTATTGTTGTGGTGGCACGACGGCTCTGTTTTCTGTGACAACCCCATTAGCCAGCCTGGGCTAGCAACCATCAGCACTGGGGAATGGGTAATTTGAAACTGGCCAGAATTCTGCTTCAGAGAACACATCTCCTGCAAACCTGTTCATTTACAAGCAGCCCACCCTGAAAGTTTTATTTGATTTCAGTGGGTTGTATTCAACTATCCCCACTGAAATTAATGGTGACGACTAGCTTCAGGGGGCGAGGTGCTTTACGGAGTACAAGAGAGTACGCCCCTGCTCCAAAATTTGACATGGGGAGAAATGGAGGCATGGGTAAATACAGAAGCAATATACAGTTGTTTCAATTTCACATGCTTAGGCTTAGTTACATACTCATTAACAGTAGGGCATGGGAACTAGGAGGACATCTCTGCCCTTACAAACTGTATTAAAGGACCACTTTTGAACTTTTAACAATCTCTGCCCTTGCATTTGATTTACACGTTCTTAAGTGAAGTGTAATTCAATGCACAGAAGAAATCTCATTCAAAGAGCTGGGTTCCTTATCATGGAGCACTATAATAGAACCTTGTACTTCTAGTAGCATTCAACAAGTCACTAAAAGTCACTGTACTCTTCCGCAAGCTGGTCTCTTAGAGCACAGGCCTGTTCTTCCTCTTCAGATAAAATATTAAACTGTGTGCTGAGAGCATTGTTTTCGTTTTTTAGCTTTCTATAGGCTCGCATAATCGTTTCCAGCTTCTCTTCAGCCTAGAAACAAATTGCAGTGCTGGTTAATTTTACTGAACAAAATCGTTGTCAAGAAGTTACACTTTCAGAGGACCACAGAACATAAAAATAGACCGAAACCTCATCAAGTCTAGTTCTCAATGTGGCCAATCTATGATTTAATTAAATGAAATAATGGGACTGACAGCTATGCCTGGGAGTTAGGAGAAATCCCTTGGCAAACGGGGACCTGCGTGGCAATTCTCTAGCTCAAGTCAGTAGCCGGGGTTTGGTCTACCTGTGAAAGAAGCCGCTATTACGCCACCGCAGTTGCTTTGAGGGTGGAACAAAATCTGGACTTAATCCCGCCCCAGCCCTGCAAATCAATCAGCACAGCTAGAGCCCTTTTAAAAAGGGAACTGTGCCCATGAAGAGTGCACACTGTTGGACTGGGGCCAATAGTCCCCGCTTTATAATATTTCTCGAGTCAGGAGAACAGCTTGTCAAAGGATACATATCCTTGTCTTCATACCTCCTCTATCCGTTGTCGCAGTGCTTCTGCTTCCTGATCGAAGTCTGTACCCATTTTAGCTGCCTCATGTGTAAGATGAGACCTGAAGAATAACGTAGAATAATTAAGACAAGCTATTTCTGCGCAAAGGAAGGAACTGCCATCCATTGGATGTTGCATGCTGCCATTTTAAGAGCACTGCAGTATCAGAATTATTAGCAATACGTAAAAATGAGAGTCAGGTATTGGCCTTGCAGCTGGAAGACTAACAGAGCGATCATACTCGCTGGATCATCACCTTGTCGTGGTGAGTGGGCTTGTGAGCGAAGCCGACTACTGGGAAACACTGGCCTAGGGGCGCTCCAATTGGAGAACAGCCTTGACCAAAGGCGTCATGGGCTTTGAAGACACTCAAACTCAAGAAGGGAGAAACATGCTAAGAGGAAGGCACATTTGGCAAACCCTCACCGTGATCAACTTCCACCAGGAAACCTATGTCCCCACTGTGGAAGGATATGTGGATCCAGAATTGGCCTCCACAGTCACTTATGGACTCGCTGTTAAGACTGTGTTCATGGAAAGCAATCTTACTTGGCTACAAGTGATCTCCAAAGAAGAAGAACAGAGCAATCCTATATCTGCTTACTCACTAGAAATAAGTCCTCTTGTTTTTAATGGAGCTTATACCCAGGGCTGCAGCCTAACCTTCCCTCGCTTCCCTATGCAGCATGGTCCTTTGTCTCCCCACTCTGCACCCCACTTTAATGTGAATGGTTATTATTGTTCTTGTTATTGAACCCCACCCACTTGCACAAAAGAGGTGCTGGAGCTCATCAGCAGAATGCAAGCTCAGTTTGAAGGTTCAGCCTCTGGGATTTCCCGTTAAAATGGAGCAGGGAACATGTCATGAGAAAGGCCTTTCTCCATCTGAAATCCTGGACAGCTGTCACTAGTCAATGCAGAAAGCGCTGACCAGGATGCATGTATAGTCTGATCTGGTATAATAAGGCAGCTTTTGTTGTGCCTTGAAACCTGTGGATTGGGAAAATAATATATGCAGCATACCTCGTTTCACACCAGAGCAATTGTTTTTTGTTTTTGTTTTAAATAATATTTATTACTTTTAAAGGTTACAAAAAAGGAGAAGAAAGGAAAAGAAAGACACACAAAAAAAACAAAACAAAAGAAAAGAAAAAACAATACAATACAATATATAAACAATACAAAACCCAACCTAAACCCATTAAACTAAACACATAAATAAAGCAAAACAAAAACAATTTAAAAACATCCCTCCTTTTCCATACTCTATCCTTCATTCCCTTGTTTCCTCGACCTCCTCACACCTCCCTTTTTGTATCCCACTTCTACTGGTTGTTTCAGCAAATCCTTTCCATCTTTCTCTATTTTCTATCATATTATAAATAACATATTTTTTAACCTTATTTCCCATTAAGACTAAATTACTTATATATACTTAACTTCTTATAGCATTTCTGCTAAATCCATAAAATATCATTCTACCATTTTTCTAACAGTCATTACTTTTACAATATTTCTAAATATAAACTTTAAATTTTCCAGTCTTCTTCCACCATCTCCTCTCCCTGGTTTTGGATTCTGCCAGTCCTTTCCGTCAGTTCCATATAGTCCATCAACCTGGAGATCTTATGTCCGAGGCTCTTAACTCTTTTCCAAGTCCCTTCTGCAGATCTTCTTCATATTCTTTAATGCTCAGGAGCAAATCTCGGGAAAACTCCAACCTAACAGTACTTTTACCTTCAAGTCTAAAGGCCAGAGCAATTGTTTGGCCTTTTAAAATAAATAGATAAATGTCACATTAAAAAAAATCGTATAAAAATGTAAGAAATGTAAAAAATTTGCTTACTTTTTTTTGATGAGATCCTCCTTCTCTGCCTTTTTTGCTTCATATGCTTTAATTAGTTGTCTGATGTTCTTAAAGAGTTCTGATAGCTCATCCCTCTGAGAACTGTGGAGCTACCAAATGCAAAAGTAAAATTCAGAACTGCTAACACTCCTATTGAAGCTTCTAATTATTTAGATTTGTATTTGGAATTATGGTTGCAATCCAAACAAGCTCAGGGTGGTTTTCGCATTAAAACCAGGCTTGGCACACTGCTCCTAGAATCATATAGAACCATATTAACTGTAGAGATTGAAGGGACCCTGAGGGACCCTCTGCAATGCAGGAATCTCAGCTAAAGCATCCATGACAGATGGCCACCCAACCTCTGCTTTAAAACCTCCAAGGAAGGAGCGTGTACCACGTACCACTTTCAGAGGGAAACCGTTCTACTGTCAAACAGCTCTTAGCATCAGAAAGTTCTTCCTGATCAGGCAAATATTGTAAATTGACTGGCCAACCTTTTCGTTGCTGGCATCTCTCTGTCTCAAGAGACAATGAAGTGTGCCTCTAGGGGTGAAGTCAAACCACTGCATTAGCAGCACAGAAGTGACCTTCAAAGGGGGAAGCCTGGGCAGTATGTATGGAGGTCATGAGACCCGCCCCCTCTCGGCCTTGCTGATTCGGTCCAAAGGAAAGCAGAGCACTACGTCTGGCACCAGCTTGGCTACAAGAATTGCCAGAAGGAGGAGTACAAAGTGCCACCCCAACCATCATAGAGACTCCACTCCGGATTTGTGTAGGGTTTACTCCTTAGCCTTTTCTTTGCTCAGAGATGTTCCATAAGGCAGCAGTGGTTTAAGATCACGGTTTTCCTTCTCCTAAATGGGCTCCCTTCCCAGGTTGACAAGCCCCACCTGCCCCTCACTTCCCTCTACAGCACGTATGGAAACCGCCTTCTTGACTGCTGGACCCACTATTGGTCTCGTCTGCTCACTCTGCAGGAGCCTGTCTTCGCATGCAGGGAAGTCCCTAACTCAATGAATGTTTGAGACCCATTGACTACCCTCACCTGGTTTAGCCGGCCAGTCAAAGCCATTTCCTGAGGTGTGACCACTGTCGGATGCTGACAGCTTCTAGGAGCCACAGGTGAGAGCTGAGCACAGGGTGGGGACCAAAGGTGGGCAAACTACCCCAGAAGGAGCATGACGTGTCCCCACCAGAGGTACTACCCCTCCCCTAACACCCACCTTCTCAAAGCTCCATTCCACAACTTTCGAGTACATTGTGTTCAAGCACAGATTGGGAGGCCACCTGAGATCCTGGCAATTGCACAAAGCCTTTAAAGCTCAGAGCTCCCCCTGCCCATCCCTTTGCAGCACTGTGATCCACCATCTGTAGTCCTGCTTGGCGCAGCAAGTGAAGCAGATTCCGAACGACAGGGAGGGATCGAGCAGGAAAACCTGTGGCTGCTCTGCCTATCACCTTAAGACAAGATTTGAAGGGCTACGTCCAAAACGTTGGCGATCCGATGCCAAAGCCCACAACGATATTAGGAGCTCAGTTCCCAATTTACTAGGATGCCAATCCACCAGGCAGTGCTCCTGTGTGCAACCCCAATTCATTCTAAAATCAAGCGCTCGCTGGATCATTTCTGCCTGTCCCCCATACTGTCAAGTACCGTATTTTTGGCTCTATAAGACTCACTTTTCCCCTCCTAAAAAGTAAGGGGGAATGTGTGTCCGTCTTATGGAGCGAATGCAGGCTGCGCAGCTATCCCAGAAGCCAGAACAGCAAGAGGGATGGCTGCTTTCACTGCGTAGTGATCCCTCTTGCTGTTCTGGCTTCTGAGATTCAGAATTTTTTTTTTCTTGTTTTCCTCCTCCAAAAACTAGGTGCGTCTTATGGTCTGGTGCGTCTCACAAAGCAAAAAACATGGTAATTAAATTATGCTTCGTTTACCAAATAGCTCATTACCCAAATACATAATTTCTTTTACCTTCTGAAGCTCAGCAATTTCCCTCTGCATATCTCTCCATACATTATATAATTCTACATATTCTTCCTTCTTCTGTGAACCTTCAATCTTCTTGGCCGCAAGCCTACTTTTGATTTCTTCAATCTACAGTCAGAACAACTTTAATATAAGCAGAGCAACTCTCCATGTATTGTTTAGCGCTTGATGGGAAAGGGGCATATTTCTTTCTAACTGTGTCTACCTCTTTGGGGAAGGGGGAGATGCATCTTTCATATTCTAAATAAAAGCAGACCAGCTTGCTGTTGATTTGTTAACACTCAGAAGCGTTATATCATTTGTTGTTGCTTAAAAAAAATAGATACAGAATTGTTCATTGCCATGAGGTAATGGATACTAGGATACTTGTTTTTAAAAGCTGGATAAATTTACTAAGGATAGCTCTACCAATGACTTCCACAGGAGTTGTCGTGTCAAGCCTCTTGCATCAGAAATAAAGAAGGCACAAAGTATTCGTGGATTACTGTATATAAGATGACCCTCATTTTGCATTTTGAACCCAAAATTAAGAAATCAATATTTCTTGAGTTGTTGAACTCTTCTGGGGGGGGATGTCGCCACCGCCAATCGCCTGCTCACCGCCGCCACAAATCATCCGCCTGCTCACTTGCCACCCACCCATGAAAAACATTGTCTTATACGCAGAAAAATACGTTATAGTCTGCTTCATCAGATGCATGAAGTGCTATTCTGAGTTAACTGTATTGTTGTAGTTGCTAGAATTGTAACCCATGAGGTCAGAAAGAATTGAAATGCAGAAAAGAACAGATCGTGATGGCATTTTTAACAGTTGCCATTCACATAAAGCAGTTGGGTTAATAGCACTGTCACAGAATCATAGAATTGTAGAATTGGAAGGGACCCCAAGGGTCATCTAGTCCAACCCCCTGCAATGCAGGAATCTGGACTAAAGCCCATGGAACTGGTCGTCCTGGAACTGGTGAGTCAATTAAAACATGTAGCTTGATAAAAATCCATTCTGATGCCAGAACTGTATCTCCATATTCTTCTGAGTAGAGACTGGTCTGAATGACTTATACAGTGGTACCTCTGGTTGCGAACGGGATCCATTCCGGAGGCCCGTTCGCAACATGAAAAGAACGCAATCTGCAGCGGCACATCTGTGCAAGCGCGGGTTGCGATTCGCCGCTTCTGCGCATGCGCGTGATGTCATTTTGTGCTTCTGCGCATGTGCGGGCGGCGAAACCCAAAAGTAACCCTTTCCGGTACTTCTGGGTCACTGCGGGACGTAACCTGAAAGAACGTAACATGAAGTGGACGTAACATGAGGTATGACTGTATAAATTGGAAGATGAGCAGGTGAATGAACCTGCCATAGTGCTGACATTGGGGTAGAGCCGGCATCTGGGCCTGCTGCAGAACCTGATCCCTGCACCTGAGAACACTTATTGTAGTCTTGGCCCTGGTCATGCGCACAAGTTTTGTGCAGTATCCAAACAAAGTCGTCCTCATCAAAATGCCACTGCATACTATTTCCCATTTTAAAAATAGAAAATCCCACTCTGCAACCATGGAAATTGTAGAGAGCTGGATTAAAGGCGGGGAGGGGTGGCATTCTGATGAGGGCATCGTGTGAACATGGGGGGGGGGGGAAGGATTGCATGCACGTGTAGCACCAAGTCCACCATAAACTGCTGTGTGGAAATGCTCTGTATCTCTGGGATGTGGCTGTCGTTACTGGTGAGTAGCTGTTTTACATTGTTGTCTGTAAGCTGGTACAGGCCTAACACCTGAGACATGGGAGAGGGAAGCATGGTCTTAACTGGGAGCCAGGACCAAACTGTGTGGGAAACAGCTGTACTAGATAAGCTAACCAACAAATTGAAACCAGCATGAGGACAAACAAAAGAGGATGCCTTCACCCTGGGCTGGCTTCCTTTTATTACAGCCCAACAAGACAACAACCTAACCCCTCTGACAGCATACAAATCGGTATGGCTGAGACCCAACAGCCCCTCACCCCCAACACACAGAGACAAAACTCACTGCAAACAACTGAATACAACCAACCATGCTCTAGACTCTCCAATCTCTTGCACCACCAACAAAAACAAATAGTGGAAGAAAGAACCTATCCTCTTGATGCTGACACAAAACTCTGCATATAGAGTGGTGCCTCGCAGGACAAAATTAATTCGTTCCACAAGTTTTTTCTTCTTGCGAGTTTTTCGTCTTGCGAAGCACAGTTTCCCATAGGAATGCATTGAAAATCAATTAATGCGTTCCTATGGAGACCGCCTTCAGACCAGGTCCGGGGACAGTGTGTCCCCGGACCTCTTCTGAAGGCTGGCGGGGGGAGAAGGACTTTTCTCCCCACCACCAGCCTTCAGAACAGCCTTTCCGGGGACAACGGGGAAGCGCAGCGCGCCTTCTCCTCTGTTCCCGGACCTGTCCTGAAGGCTTGCGGTGGGAGGAGGGCTTTCCTCCCCACCGCTGTTCTGAATGTTGGCGGTGGGGAGGAAAAACCCTCCTCCCACCGCAAGCCCCGGGAACAGAGGAGAAGCGCTGCACACCTTCCCCTCTGTTCCCGGACCTCCCACCGCAAGCCTTCAGGACAGGTCCGGGAACATAGGAGAAGGCGCGCTGCGCTTCCCCGCTGTCCCCGGAGATTTCCCTATGGGCTTTCGTCTTGCGAAGCAAACCCATAGGGAAATTCGTCTTGCGAAGCCGCTAAAAATCGGAAAACCCTTTCGTTTAGCGAGGCATTCGTCTTGCGGGGCACCACTGTACACTATGCAAAAGAATTAAAAATCATTATCCCCCCTTTCTCTCTCTCTCTCCCTCCACTACCTCACAATGCCTATGATAGCAGCATCTCACACGGAATGTAATTGACCTGTAAAAAGGACTCTATGACTTGACAACAGAGATGTTACATGTCCCTTTGTTGTCCATGTAAATCTTTCAATAAAAACAATCAATAATAATAAGAATAAGAATAACTGCCAACCAGGGCAATTTGTTTCTTTATCATTGAGACAGTAGGTAGGGAGACAGGCCAGCTTTTATGGCATGGGGGCATAAAAACTAACAAAGAGAATCATCCTTAAATTGTAAGGTGCTTTCCACAAACTGCCCAGGCATCGCCTGTTTAAGGTAACCCAGGTACCTGTTTGATTCTGTGGACAGCTGTGCCAATACTGGACCAGACAGCCCAATGGTCTGATACTGTCCAAGCAGCGCCTCTTTATGGAACTGCAATTCCAGAAAACATACCTGTGCATATAGCCACTCTTTCTTTGTTTTAAACTCAGAGGCCTCTTGAGCCATTATTTGCTTCAGCTCCTGGATGGCACTTTCTTGCCTGCCGATTTCTTCCTCCTCATATTTTTTCAAATTGTGAAGCTCATTGATCTCAATGTTGACCTTATGTTTTGCTTCCATCGTCTCGTTCAACAATTCAACAGCTTCTTCGTGCTCAGCCCACAAGTCCATTTCCTCCTCGCTGTCAAAAGAATGGCATGGGATGTGCTGAGACATCAAGTTTGCTTCATGGTGACAGAGAACAGCAGAACCGTGCCATCACCTTATTGCAACTTTATCTTATGCTACGCTACCCAGAAAAGGGCAAGAGAGTCTTATTGATTGATTGATTGATTGATTGAGGATAGGGAAGGGCTCCAAGGAGCTGTATCCAATGCAGTATACATGCAAGGATGCTTAAGCAAAGAGAATGGGCTACTTCTTCTTTCCCACTGCAGCCCCCTAAGATGCCTCCCCTGAGGGTTAGGAACATCAGGAAAGACAGGCCCTGGGATACATGACGGATCTCTGCGCAAGCAGCTGCCACATAGAGAAGGGAGAAAGGTTGTTTTCTGCTGCTCCAGAGAAGCGGACACGGAGCAATGGTTCCAAACTACAAGAAAAAAGATTCCACCTAAATTAGGAAGAACTTCCTGACAGTAAGAGCTGTTCAACAGTGGAATTTGCTGCCAAGGAGTGTGGTGGAGTCTCCTTCTTTGGAGGTCTTTAAGCAGAGGCTTGACAACCATATGTCAGGAGTGCTCTGATGGTGTTTCCTGCTTGGCAGGGGGTTGGACTCGATGGCCCTTATGGTCTCTTCCAACTCTATGATTCTATGATTCCCCTCACTTCACCCCTCCACCCAGTGAAACCTCCACCCCTCACCCCAGGCTTTTCCTGGGGGGCCCTTGACCCCCAGAAGTGGCTTTGCAAAGGACACAAGGTGTTGCAGTGGGAAGAGGGAATTGTGTGGGCATCATTGGACACAAGCCAATGGGCTGTAGGCAATGCAGCAATAAAGTGAATGTTCTGTTCACACATTTTTTAGAAAAATAACTTTCTATACCACCCTTCATCTGAGGATCATAGTCTGGTTTGCAATATAAAAACATAAAAGCAAAGTAACAACCAAAACAATTCCCTCATTGCAAGGATTCTCCTTGAGCATTGGAACGTTCTCACCCACCCACACCCAGCATTCACCCTAAAACTGTTCTAGAGGTTTTCCCAACCCTCTGGAGCAGATTTGGGGACAGCACAAGGTACATGAAGGGGGAGGAGAAAGAGGGAAATCCGATTTCTCTAGTGCTAATCCTTGCACAAGCACAACTATTTAGTTGCACGCCGCCCAATGTGTATAAATAAGAGAGTAGCAGTTTTAGGTTAAACATTAAGATAGAGCTTATTAATAGCAGTTTTGTGATGGAACAACATTATCTAGTCATGTTATAGCATCTCCTTTCTTGAGGGCTTTCAAGACACCCATCAGAGATACTTTTAGCACAGGACAATTTAGGCTGGACAATTTCCCAATGCTATGATTTTGGTTGAACAAATCATGCCTACCACAGGTGAGCGTTTTGGTCTTTAGAGACAGTCTGCTTTGAATATGCCGATTCTATTGCAGTGGAGATCTCGTTTATGGACGTCTCAGTCTCATTTATCTTGATAAAACGATAGCGCTGAGCAGCAGCCACGAGTTCTGGAACAAGAAAAGTAAGACAGGCTTACAAATACGCACACCCAGGCTTACAAATACGCACACCCAGGCTTACAAATACGCACATCATTAAAATTCCCTGTGTGGTGTTTCTGTCTGACTTCCTGGCTTTGTGTAGCCGCTCTGACACTCATCCCATGAGAGCAACATCAGGAAGTCTACATACTCCCAAGAGATCAGGTAAGGTAAAGGTAAAGGGACCCCTGACCATTAGGTCCAGTCGTTGCCGACTCTGGCATTGCGGCGCTCATCTTGCTTTATTGGCTGAGGGAGCCGGCGTACAGCTTCCGGGTCATGTGGCCAGCATGACTAAGCCGCTTCTGGTGAACCAGAGCGCACGGAAACGCTGGTTACCTTCCCGCCGGAGTGGTACCTATTTATCTATTTGCACTTTGACGTGCTTTCGAACTGCAAGGTTGGCAGGAGCTGGGACCGAGCAACGGGAGCTCACCCCATCGCAGGGATTTGAACCGCTGACCTTCTGATCAGCAAGTCCTAGGCTCTGTGGTTTAACCCACAGGGTAGCGACATTTAAAGAGAGGCAATTGATAGGTACACCTGGGTGAAAGAACCCAGGGTCAGATGCAGATCCTGAATTCAAGGGCACATTCCAGCCAGCCAAAACCACTCAAAATGCAAAGCAGTGCCAGTGGCGATAGAGTGGCCTGGAGGGCCCAACTCTGGCTCCCAGACTTATTCTCCGTTAACTTGTCTGCTCCCCTCTTAAAGCCAATACAATGGCTCCTCCCTAAACATTCGTTTGCCTTTCCAGCATGAGGTTCCCGGGGCAGCACCCCCCCTCCCCGGGGATTCATGGTCCATCCCTCCTTTTCAAGGAATCCCACAGGGATTACAGTCCACGCACAGGGAAAACTTTCACAATTGATAACGCAACGTACTTTGCACGCTGCCTCTGTGGGCATCCCACTCTTCTCACAGCGCTATTCCTCCGTAATAATTATTGCAACCAATTTCTCTGTGCTTCTTTTTGCCCCCTGAAGCAGTAAGTTTTTAAAATAAGGCGATTCAAACCCTAATGGGAAAAGAACTTTTTGCAACAGACCTCCTGCTGATCTAATATTTCATGTAACCTATTTGCATTCGCTGATGGCTATATCAGGGATCCAGAAATGTGCAGAGCTTTAACACTAGAACTCATTATATATATTGGTTTTATCATTTTATTTATGCTATTTCAGTCACTTTATCTATGGGAAGGGAGGGGAAGCGAGTGTGTGTACACAGATAATTGCTTTCTTTTTTTCTTTAAAGTATTATTATTATTGTCGTGTCCCTGCTCCCTTGAGAAAAACAATATCCCATCTTCTGTGGTCCAAAGTTTAAATTCTGCCACTAAATTAAACTACCTAAGTTCAATCTATCATGCTTTAAATGGCAGCTTAAAAAGCCAATGCAATTCTGGGCTGCATCAATAGGAGTATAGCATCTAGATCAAGGGAAGTAATAGTGCCACTGTATTCTGCTCTGGTCAGACCTCACCTGGAGTACTGTGTCCAGTTCTGGGCTCCACAGTTCAAGAAGGACACTGACAAACTGGAACGTGTCCAGAGGAGGGCAACCAAAATGGTCAAAGGCCTGGAAACGATGCCTTATGAGGAACGGCTAAGGGAGCTGGGCATGTTTAGCCTGGAGAAGAGGAGGTTAAGGGGTGATATGATAGCCATGTTCAAATATATAAAAGGATGTCACATAGAGGAGGGAGAAAGGTTGTTTTCTGCTGCTCCAGAGAAGCGGACACGGAGCAATGGATCCAAACTACAAGAAAGAAGATTCCACCTAAACATTAGGAAGAACTTCCTGACAGTAAGAGCTGTTTGACAGTGGAATATGCTGCCAAGGAGTGTGGTGGAGTCTCCTTCTTTGGAGGTCTTTAAGCAGAGGCTTGACAACCATATGTCAAGAGTGCTCTGGTGGTGTTTCCTGCTTGGCAGGGGGTTGGACTCGATGGCCCTTGTGGTCTCTTCCAACTCTATGATTCTATGATTCTAAATGAATGGTTATACATGCTACAAATACATTCTATCTGCTGCTACATGCTATTATCCCATGACTCTGAAATACCTTCAAACTCCTTCATTACAAGCTCTGGGAACTCTTTGATTTGGACACGGAGATTGCTGTTTTTGATGGTCTCCTCTTCCCACAGTTCAATAGTATGTTTCCTCTCCTCTTCCTAGAAATGGACACATGGCCGAAAAATGAAATTCAGCACGATACGCCTGCACTAATTTAAGTACCACTCCAGTTTTATTTGAGAGCAGACATACAGAAACCAGGATCACTAGCTCTGGAAAGCACATTCATCATGGTACTGTCCATAGCTGGCAACGTTTCCCCTTTTTTAAGGGAAATTCCCTTATTCCAAATAGGATTCCTCGCAAGAAAAGGGAAACGTTGACAGCTATGGTACTGTCCTGTGCGCAATATTATGCCTGCTCTAGAGTAACAGAGGTATCCTGGACACAAGGCGCTCAATGCCCTGGGTGTAGGATGGAACAGAATGTCAGTTTCAAGCTATATGTACGGCTCTTGAAGACTGAAGATCTACTAGCAAAGACCCTCTCTGATTGTTAAATTCTAGTAAAGCAGCAGAATGGTCTAGGGGGGCAGCTGACTGCCTCCCAAATAACCAGCTGTAAATCCAAGGCAACTCATTTGATCAGGTCCAAGTTTGGTAATCAGAGAAATGCAGAGTTCCCTATTTTTTATATGTCCCAAAGCTTTGCTTGTTTAAGTTCTGACATTACCAGTTTCTTGATGGATTTAATAGCATCTTCAAAGTGCTGCACAGTTTCCTTGTTGAACACAAGCCCTTCATTCTGAAGCTGTTTTTCTAAATAAAATTTGGGGAAACAATAGAATCTTAAATCTTCGTAATATGCGGCAGCTTTCAGATTTCCTTGTTATTATATCCCACCCTTCATCTCTTTCATGATCCCAGAGTGGACAACAAAACATTACTAAATTGAACAATTTGCAAATTTACAGTAAACACAACACAAAATAGCAGCCAGCAATATTATTCAAAGCCTACTTGTCAATATCCAGCAGCAAATGCCAAAACCATCCCCAGCATTACAGCAGCAGCTCCACCCAGCAAAATATCCCCCACCAGTCCCCCCTAAAACGCAAGGAGAATTAAAATGTTTTCAATTGGCTCTTAAAGAGGGCCAAAGATGAAACCAATTGTATTTCAGAACCCTACTGGCCTGGCTTGCATGTCCCACTAATCCAAACTTTGTCATAGTGTGAATGTGTGTGTGTTGACTCCCAGAAAGGAGCTCACAGCTGCTTTACTTCGGCCTTTCCGTTTTGCTGGCACACTGAGCTAAGCTACGTTTTGGCTGAGTGTCTTGTCCAATCCTGGGCTCTGCTCTTTCTAAACTAACCCTATCCCTATGACTTTAATCTGTTTTAACAGTTTTCAATTCTGTTGTAACCCATCTGGGGTACCTGCTGGTAAAGGGCACATAATACATTTTATTAAATTAAAAATAATAACCACCACCAGCTGTAATTTCTCCAGGAGTAAGTAATGTCAAAGGGAAGTAAATCTTGACGAACTAAAGGCGTGATGAAAGAATATAAACAAGCTAATGTAATACAAAAAAAGTTAATGTAATATAGTACCAATTAAAAATGAACGATATGGATCTCTAGCTGTATCCAAAGCAAAAAAATTAAAATCCAAACATGAAGAGTATAAATAAACCCAATATTCATAAACAGAACAAATGTGCCTCATTAAATATCACACAGCATGCAAAAATATCAATAGACTATAAACAGTCAAAATCATGTTGACCTTGGTCTTCCTCAGTGGTCTCATGAACTCTGCTTGGTTAAAAAAGAAACTACAGCTCAACAGATAATAAACTAAATGTTATTTGAGTTAATCGCAAAGTAGCATTACCAGTTAGAGCTATAAATGATAATGCTCATCGGGCCTTTGAGTATACCATATAAATGAATGTCACATTGTTCAATCTAGCTGGCACTCAAGGTTCTTCCAAACAGGGAAAGTTTTTTGAAAAAATTATCTGACTAGTGAGCCTTGAAATTATGCTGCCTCGGACTGTTACCTGGGTCCTCACTGTTCTAATTTGAAGACAGTGTGGCAATCTAGGAGGTAGATTGTGAGATTTATGCATCAGATCAGCTGAAAGGAACAGATTTTAGTTTTCTTTTGCCAGCTGCTAAATATTATGTACCAATGAGCGCATTAAAAGGGAACTCACCTGCACTTAAGATTTACAGCTGTCTAGTGATGTTATGTCATCTCCTGCCATACTGACTGCAATAATCTGCTAATGGTTCAATTCAACACACTCTTTGATACCTTACATTTCACTGTCAGGGCTGGTGGTCCAGAGGCAAACAGTCAAAAGGAAGAAGGCAGTCAATGAGGAACTGTAAGCCAGAATCAGCAGCTTTATAGGGCCAGATGAAACTCTTACTGATTCTACACAACAGCAGTTCCCTGATGGAGAGGGAGCTGCAGTACCACCTTCTGGCCATTGGTGGTGATGGCGCTGCAGTATAGCAGAGATCAGAAACATCGTTCTTTCAAAACAAAAAAAATTCCTTCCAGTAGCACCTTAAAGACCAACTAAGTCAGTTCTTGGTATGAGCTTTCGTGTGCATGCACACTTCTTCAGATACACTGAAACAGAAGTTTCCAGACCCTTCTATATTGTGAGAAGGTGGGGAGGGGTATTACTCAGAAGGCTGGTGGGAATGGGTGATTGGCAGATAGCTGTGATGAGCCTGTTGACGACTCTTAACGACTGCAATAGGTCTTACAGGAAGAAGCAAGGGGTGAAAAGGTGAAAAATGGCTTTGTCATGTATAATGAGATAAGAATCCAAGGTCTTTGTCCGGGTGTATGTGGCAGCAAAGTTGGCATCTGGGTTTATTTTAGAACTAAAATACCCAACAGATGAAGTTAGACAACAGATCAACAGAGCCAGACTGATACCCAGAGAGAACTTGCTGCAAGACAGACCCAAAAAAGAAAATAACAGAACACCTCTAGTCATCACATACAGCTCCCAAGTTAAAACAGTACAACGCATCATCAGAGATCTACAACTTCTCCTGGACAATGACAGTTCTCTTTCTCAAGCTCTGGGAGGAAGACCTTTCATTGTCTACAGACAGCCACCCAGTCTTAAACAACTCCTAACCCACAATGATACTACAGCCAGACCTAACACGGACACTGGCACCAGAGCCTGTAATAAACCCAGATGCCAACTTTGCTGCCACATACACCCGGACAACTCCATTACTGGCCCCAACAACATCACACATACCATCTCGGGACTATTTAATTGCTCATCGTCTAACATTGTGTATGCCATCAAATGCCAACAGTGTCCTTCAGCTCTCTATATTGGACAAACAGGCCAGACCTTACGCCAAAGAATAAACGGACATAAATCGGACATCAGGAATCACAAGACAGAGAAACCAGTAGGAGAACACTTCAGTCTCCCAGGACATTCTATACAAGATCTCAAAGTAGCTGTTTTACTACAAAGGAATTTCAGAAATAGACTGGAAAGAGAAGCTGCTGAATTACAACTTATCCCCAAACTTAAAACCATGGAGAAACCTGGCCTGAACAAAGACCTTGGATTCTTATCTCATTATACATGACAAAGCCATTTTTCACCTTTTCACCCCTTGCTTCTTCCTGTAAGACCTATTGCAGTCGTTAAGAGTCGTCAACAGGCTCATCACAGCTATCTGCCAATCACCCATTCCCACCAGCCTTCTGAGTAATACCCCTCCCCACCGTCTCACAATATAGAAGGGTCTGGAAACTTCTGTTTCAGTGTATCTGAAGAAGTGTGCATGCACACGAAAGCTCATACCAAGAACTGACTTAGTTGGTCTTTAAGGTGCTACTGGAAGGAATTTTTTTTGTTTTGACTATGGCAGACCAACACGGCTACCTATCTGTAATCGTTCTTTCAGTCTGCAATGCAGTGTAGAGAATAAAGGGCCAAAATTATATTCACATAATTATGCAGCATACAGCCACATATCATTTCTTTAAATAATTGCAAGCATAGGAGAGATTGAGTCTTACTGGGAAGGAAAAGCACAGGGAGCGGAGGGCTTAAGTGTTCAGTTTCCTCATCCTGCCTTCCCATTAAAAATTGGGCTCTTAACTATTTATGGAAAAACCTCACACTGTGTAATTAAGTGAATATATAGTTTGGCCCTTAGGTGTCTGGGCTCCACCATCATACTGCCAGTCCAAGATTCCCAGCACTTTAGATTATCAAACCTAGAATAGGTGACAAAAGGGTGGCTTTGTTATTCATGTAAAAAGTGTTGCAATCCCTATTTAGGCAAGTTCTTTTTATCAGCTTTCCTGAGCCAGCTTCCATTTTTCAGCGGTATCATCCTAAGAGCGTTCAACATATTTCCAAGTAGTTCTGAATGACAGAAATCAATTTCGTCTCTCTCGTGAGAACACAACAAAAACAACCATAAAGATTCACAGCCTCCAACTTTTGAAATGAGCCTTGCAACATATTCCCAGAAAAGTCTAGTCTGGTAAAATCTCCACTAGCTATAATTAAAAGCTACTATGAATTGTTGGCATCTGTTGCACAGAAGCTGCATCATCAACTATTCCATTCCTCCTATAACAGACTTCTAATCTGGATTTGGTATGCTCTGGACGTGAGATTTGTGTACCCGAAGATGTTTTTGTACAGCTGGCATTACTCTTACTTACTTTGGAGCAATAATGGCAGAGTTTAGCAACAGGATTGTGGTACTTCTTTTAATAGCATTATTATTAATAGCATAGTTATTAATAGCATACTTATTCCGAGGGGGGAATAAGGGATTCCTTAAGGTTTTTAATTATGTTTTTAATAAAAATTTGGATTCTCAAAGTTTTCAAAGTATTGTTGTTTTAATAGTATTACAACCACCTTGTTAACGTGCACAGGGAACCTCAGGACATGTCAAAAATATTCCTTTGCTTGTGATTTTGAATAATTTTGAAGTCAACTGAGATTTTCCTGTCACTTTCCTTATTGCAAAAGGTCCAATTTTGGAAGGAAGTGGGCTTGTTGTAGCAGACCTCCAAACCAACTTTAGCGATGCAGCTTGAATTCATTGCTATGTGTCTGAGGCAAGCTTTACCTACTACAGAAGTAAAAAATGCAGAAGATTTAGGCCAGTTTCAAATGGTTGTTTTTGGCAGGGAGATTCAATCACATTCCAGCAAATTTAGGTTGGGCAATTAAAGCCGATTTGGAGATCTGGCTCATCAAACATGCTCCCCCAAAGTGAAAAGGAAAAATGATGCGGGGCAGGGGTGGCACTTTATTTATGGAACTTCGTCTAATCTCCCCACTTGCAAACATTTTAAAAAAACCCCGCTCAATAAAAACACATCAGCTTCATCTAACCTCCCTGCAATGAACGCTCAATG
Organism: Podarcis gaigeae; assembly: GCF_964106915.1. Lineage (NCBI taxonomy): Eukaryota > Metazoa > Chordata > Lepidosauria > Squamata > Lacertidae > Podarcis > Podarcis gaigeae. Next base: position 8,474,022 of record NC_139678.1, read on the forward strand.
AGCAGGATGTAGGAAGCACCCTAGGGACGCAGGTGGCGCTGTGGGTTAAAGCCTCAGCGCCTAGGACTTGCCGATCGAAAGGTCGGCGGTTCGAATCCCTGCGGTGGGGTGCGCTCCCGCTGCTCGGTCCCAGCGCCTGCCAACCTAGCAGTTCGAAAGCACCTCCGGGTGCAAGTAGATAAATAGGGACCGCTTACCAGCGGGAAGGTAAACGGCGTTTCCGTGTGCGGTTCTGGCTCGCCAGAGCAGCGATGTCACGCTGGCCACGTGACCCGGAAGTGTCTCCGGACAGCGCTGGCCCCTGGCCTCTTAAGTGAGATGGGCGCACAACCCCAGAGTCTGTCAAGACTGGCCCGTACGGGCAGGGGTACCTTTACCTTTACCTTTAGGAAGCACCCTCAATTTAACTTTCTGCATCAGGAGTGCTCTTAAAAAGACAACAGCAATCAGGCCTAATAAGGGTGAAAAGGACAATCAAAAAGGGGCTAAGCTGTTTATTTTATTATTTATTTAAATAACTGTAAATATGAAAAGAGGCAAAGTATTCTCTAATTTCTTTCCCTTGGTTATATGTATTTTCTTTTTCCTTTGTAATTTCTTTTGTTGTAAATATGTATGTTTTCTAATTTGTACTTAATAAAAATTATTTTTTTAAAAAGGGGGGGGGGGTTAAGCTGTTGCATTTTTCTTACACCACAAAGCACAGAGGTTGGGTGGCCATCTGTCAGGGATGCTTTCATTGAGATTCCTGCATTGCAGGGGGTTGGACTAGTAGACTTTCAGGATCCCTTCCAACTTCTATGATTTATGTGGAAATTGCTCAATCACGGGCTGCCCTACGTCTGGAATTTCCCAGACATAGCTGGGATTCGGCCATCGGAAACCCTCCGGGCAGGAAATTGCAGAATTGTTCACGAAAATCTGGATGTATGGCAACCCGTGTAGATTTCGGCAAATTTTTGTATCTCGATTTTTACTTTTTGAACGTGGCAACCCTATTATGACTGGGTACTTCTCAATGTGTCTCCTGCCAACCTAGCAGTTCGAAAGCACGTCAAAGTGCAAGTAGATAAATAGGTACCACTCCAACGGGAAGGTAAACGGGGTTTCTGTGCACTGCTCTGGTTCGCCAGAAGCGGACTATTCATGCTGGCCACATGACCCGGAAACTGTACGCCGGCTCCCTCGGCCAATAAAGGGAGATGAGTGCCGCAACCCCAGAGTCTGTCACGACTGGACCTAATGGTCAGGGGTCTCTTTACCTTTACCTTACTTCTCGATGTGCATTGGGCTGGACTAGATGACCCTGGGGGGTCCCTGCCAATTCTACACTCCTATTATTATTCTACTTATGGTTTATGACTACTTCTGCTATGTTTCATCATCATCATCATCATCATCATCATCATCATCATCATAATTTATTTATACCCCACCCATCTGGCTGGCAAATTGCCTTGAGCATGGCTCTAACGATGGGAAGGCGGCGTACAGATTAAATGATGGCGAGATACAATTTAATAAAGAGAGAGAGAGAGAGAGATAGTGGGCTGGACGCGGGGAATAACGTCTCCCCACTCCAGCTCAGAGAGCAGACCAGCTGTGCGCCAAAGAAAGCCAGAATTGGGGGTTCCCCTCATTCTCCCCCCCCCCAAAAAAAGAAACCCTGATCCCTGTGAACCCCCGGGAAGGAAACTGCTCCCGCGGGGCGGAGGAGGGAAAGCAGCTCACCCACGCTGCCCAAGTGGCCCAGAGCCGTCGCTGCCGCCGTGGACTCGGGTCGGGTGCAGGGCGGAGGCCGGGGATCCATCGCGGCCGAAAGCCAGGCTAGGCCGCGCGGTTGCCACGGCAACGGGACGAAAGGCGGCCTAGCGCGGGGGCCGCGATCCTGCGCGCGCCTGCCTGGGAGCAAGAACCATGGAATCCGGTGGGGTTTGCCTCTGAGGAGGCCTGCAGGGAGCTGCGCTGTTTGCAAGGGCCGGGCAGCAACACCGCAGACGCTTCAAATGCGCTGCCCGTGCTTTAAAAACAACGAACAGAACCGTTCTCCCTATTTTTTGTTTGTTTGAGGCTTTCATTGATTTTTTAAAGGGGTGCTTTAAAAATTAATAATAGTAATAATAATAATTTATTTATACCCCGCCCATCTGCCTGGGTTTCCCCAGCCACTCTGGGCAGCTCCCAACAGATTATTAAAAACATGCTAAAATATTAAGCATTAAAAACCTCCCTAAACAGCGTGTGCACTTGCATGTGCAATAATGCGCCTACCTTCCCTTCCCTGTTTAATGATCATGTCTAACTAATCATTACATCCTAAGTACAATGAATTGATCATTATTAGCGCCCCTATCAGTTCACATGACGACTGACGTAGAAGGGAAAAGAAAATTTAAATTATTTGTTTGTTTCATAAAATGTATACACCGCCAGATTGTAAAAAGGAGAAAAAAGAGAAAGAAAAACAACAACCCTCAACGCGGTTTGTTTAAAAGCAATATGAAAAGGTCCTGAAACTATGCGTGGCGTTTTACCTGTGCAGGGCAAAACTATTTGATAAAAAAAACACTTGTGGTTTATCCTACAGACTCTTCTGGCCCCAAGGCAAGACGCCTTTCCACAATGTTTTCCTTGCAATATGTGGCTCCCCCCCCCCCCCGAGTTTCTTTCTCATCTTTTTAAATAAATTTTTTATTAAAGATTTTCTTGAATTACAAAAATACAGTGTAACAACGCAGCATAAGCTGGTGCATGGGGTTCTGTGTGTACAAATGCGAAAATATGTAGCATCTGAGCTGCTAGCCTCTTGAATTATGCTCAAGAACCATGAAAATTGAAATACAACTTTCCGTGATGTATTTCCCCCTCGGAGCTGCTCCAGACTCGAGTTTCACTGCAGGTATATATATTCTGCAGCATCTATTTGACGGTGGAGTTATTCTGCTTTTTTAATTGTTCTGCGGTGCTCTCCCAAGGCTACCACATTATTGCTGTCTGGAGGGACTATAGCACAACAAAAGTGGATCAACCTCCCCCGCCCCCACAAAAAGACCAATTGTGGTTTGAAAAGCTACAGGATTCAGAAAAAAAGTTATAGGATATTCACTGAAACAGCAAGACCACTCTAAAACTTCTGCAGGTGGAAATAGTATTGAAAGCAGGATTGCAGATGGCTACCCTGAAATGTCATGTGCATAAATCATCATGAACAGACAATATAAAGAATGGAGAAGTCAGTAGAGGGACATTTCTGGTTGATTATAACCATAACAGTTCAAGAGAAGTCACTATGAGTTCTTCATGTGCAGTGCAAATCCAGCTTCATAAATTGCCTTATAGATTTACAGTACATCCTAGCAAGTCAAATGCTGGATCAGCCATCAGCTTTACTCCTCTCCTTATATGTACTAGGTGGGGTATCTGCCTTTTTGTTTTTTTAAAACAGCATGTGTACAGTTACTGTATACTCCCATCCTCCTTCCCCTATCACAAAACATTCTTTTAAAAATGTTTAAGAATTGTTTCACAGATTGGAAGAGATAGGTGTATTGGTGGCATCATTAGCTAGTTGCTAATAAACACTGCCCACAAACACCTCCCCACCTCCTGCTTCTTGATGTAAATTAGCCATCTGGAAAACTTGCAGGATGTGTTTTGTAGAGCTCATCCTGGGGCAGGAAAGAAACATGTTTGCATGTGACGCCGCGATTGCATTCATACCCACAACAAAGATATAAAGCACACGGCGTCCCTCAAAAAATTCTGAAGACTGTAATATGTTAAGGGCGCTGGGAATTGTAACCATTTTCAAACCACCACTGTCCCAGTCCTAAAAAAAAAAATCTTATATGTATCTTCAGCATTGAACACATCTGCAGTTGGAGAAGATAGGCAGCCAAACAGAGTGATCTTCAGCGAGGCATACAGAGAATATACATTTTCCTATTCTTAGTGGGCCAAAATAATCTGTCTCTTTGCTTCCAGGAGTTCAAGATACCCAAATTGCTCCCTGCTTGACTGTGTTGGCTGGTTCCCATTGGGACTGGCATGGCAGAAGACAGGGAAATCAACAGGAGGTGGAGATAGAGCCATTGAGAGCGGAGGCACCTAATTCCAATTCCCCACTGGTACCATTCTCTCCCCTGTTAAATTCTTCAAGGGAAACCCAGCCAGATGGGCGGGGTACAAATAATAAATTATTATTATTATTATTATTATTATTATTACTGGATTGTAATTTAAAAGGCAGGAATACAGAGGCTGGTTGAGGGCAGATTGAGGTTGCTGGAGCGGTGCTCCATTTTTACTAATGGACCAGCCCCCCCCCCCCCCGTTACTTGCCACATTTCCACACTTTCCATCGGAGCGAGATCCTTACTACAAACTGTACGAACCATTCAGAAACAAACGCTCCTAAAGCGTTGAATCTGGGTGAGATCGTTATTCGGTATGGGGGGAATACATTCAGAGGAGGAAGTAGGTAGATATTCAGTCTTCTGGCAAAGCTCTAGGGATAAATCAGGCCACGTTTGGCATTGGATTTGATACAGGGGAGGAGCCATATAAATGCTCCATTGTGAGAAGAGCCTTAACAAGTGTAAGACTTCCCTCAGAATCTCCTGCTTCCTTCTGCTCCATTTCCAGTCTTCCCTGTACTTAAAAGAACCATAAGTTGCCACTTCATTGCAGCCAAAAAAACCCTCCAGAACTATTTGGCTATATTAAGCCATGCAGAATGTACAATGTTTGCAGGCAATTTAAAGGTAGTGACTGCAGGTACGATCCTGGAGTCCAAGATCGTTTTGAAACAGACTGTCTTGGGGATGGGAAGCAAAAGCATAGTGAGTTCCCAGGACTCTGGGAGCCAGCACTGATTCTGCCTTGAGTACTCTCACCATGGTTTAGTGCCACAAAAGTGAGCCTCCATGCGCAAGCCCTCAGCTTGTGCATTGCCTTCTCCTTGTGCGCAGGACTTCAGCTGAGTTTAGTTTGATTTTAAATAATCTTGACACAGTGTTATGTATTAGTCAGGTGTAACAGTGGTCAGTTGTTAAACATGTCAACTGCAAACCATGGTTTAACTAACTACTGCTTGTATTAAAACAGAACCCCTGGTTCTACTTCATGCTGAGAGTATTTGAAAAGCAGAATTAAACTTGGTAGATGTCTGCGTCTTGACCGCATAGGAGGGGGAGAAATGGAGCACATGAGGCAGAGGCTTCGCTCAAGCTCATAGAGGCTCATCTCTGGAGCACTAAGCCATAGTTTAACAATTCATGCAAACCAGGCCACTATTTATGGTAGCTGCTGGCACTGTCTATAGTTTCCCTACCACTGCTTCCTATGCAACAGAAAGCTGATTTTTCTGAAAGATATTATCCAGTTCCAGTGCTGCCAAGATGAACTTACAGCCTGCTAAGGCTACTGAAGAGCCATTTCTCAGAGAGAACCTAAGTAGTGTCAGCAGCAGTGATGTGAAATGGAAGGCATTGCTGCAGAGTCATATTATTATGAGGACCTTTTGCTACATACGCAGTATGAAACTAGGATGGCAGCTGTGATTAAAATGGCAAAGAGGACCTCTTTTTTTAACATTTAGTAACATTTATTTCTGCATTCGGTATCAAGTACATAAGTGCAAATATTCAGAGTCCATAATTAAGTCCTACAGAGAACGTCATACAAATTTGTGATACATGTTACAAGCCGGAAGTCTTCAATTCCCATACATGTTGATCAGCCTGTTGATCCCTTAAGAACAAAAAATAAGTACTGGGTGGGTTGGTTTTGCTTGATTCTTTTTTTTTCTTTTCCTTTTAGAGAGTTATACAAAACGGCTTATACCATATCATTACCGGTTTCTCTTTCGCTTTTCATTACTTGTGCTGGAAAAAACACAACAACACTTAAGGACGTCTGTCTACGATTCTAGATAAGTTAGTAAAGATAAACTCAACCAGCAAACCCAGTGGACATAGAAGCAAAACCGCATCAGTGCACTAAGCAGGAAAGCCCTAGCGACATGTAACATTAAAAGTTATCGAAGCAATGCCAATAGAAGGAGGAGGAAGAGGAAGAAGTAGTAAGAGAAGCACTAGGAAATAAAAAATAAGAAAGTTCAATAGTATTTTTAGGCTCTCACCATCATGCACTTGAGCAGCAACACAAGAACCACACTTAGAACACTTTTTCTCTTTACTATACTTTAGTGCTTGACACACGTGATTGCAAATAGTCTAAGAGAGAACAGAAACAGCAGGAGAGGAGAAAAAAACAGCTGCTTCGTTGTTTCACATCTCTGAGATCATGGTGTTTGAAAGAGAGAGAGGGGTGAAGGCAGATGTACCATGTTTAGAGCGGTCCAAACGTCCCTTTCCTTTCCAGGGTCGAGCTCTGGGTGGAAAAGAGTTCTGCAATTCTGAAGCGGGAGTTGGCTGTAGACAGTGCCAATTGGCTGGCTCCCTATGACGTGACCCAGACGCTCGTCCCTCCCCATCCCTGGAGTACTTCTGCACTTAAAAAAAAAAAAAACAAAAGCCAAAAGTGCCTGAAAATTCAAGTGAAGTTCTCGTTTTTATTTTTAAAAAGAAAAAGCTGGACAGCCAACCTGAAGCAACAGGGCCTGGGGGAGGAGAGTCAGACAGACAGCTGAACCAGTGTTCAATTCACTGGCATGTGTGCCTGCCATTGTAGTTGTGATGAAGCCAGAAGGAAATTGGGATCGCACTGCGGCTGAGGGACACTCTTTATGCAATCTTTCTACTTTACGTCTGCCTTCACCCAGAGAGAGAAAGAGACAGAGAGAGAGAGAGAGAGAGACGAACAATAAATTATAAGTAAAAAGTAAGAACAGAGCTGTTTTCATCCCAGACTCCCTCATCATTCACGCCTGTAGGTGAGGAATTCTTGCTGCTGTTTCTACTCAGCCTTCCTCTTTGCGCCTGGGATTTTTGCTTGGATCCTAGAGATGAAAAGGGGAGATTAAAAAGAGAGAATTAAACACTGATTCAGACAAGCCGCTCCACAGCGTGTTTCATTTTCTCTGCTAGACAGCGCTCCTTTCACTTAGAAACGTTTTCAGCTAGGCTGCACTCACTGCATGAAAAAGAGGCAGTCTCTTTTTGTATTTTCCCTTCTATTTAACCTAATTTGTACACAGATTAATTGCAAGAACCTCTCAGTGGTTTGCGTAAAACATCAAAGGTGCTTTAAAACGATTAATAAAAATCAGTTAAAAAGAAGTTGACTGAAAATATTTAAATACAAATAAAACCAGCAGTTAAAATATCCCCCCCTCTCTGCCCCTATACACAGAAATGCACATGTCAGCTTTGCATACTAGGGTAGTCTTGCTTAAACAAAAACACTATTACCAGGTGCCAAAAATAGGACAGTGGTTTGCCTGATTAAATCTCTGAAAGCCCCTCACCGCATGCCCAGTGAAAAGCTCCACAGAGATTTGGAGAAACCAGATCAGGGCATGAAAAAGCTAAGCAAGTGTGTTTGGCTAGGACTGGAATTCACATTAATCACATGAAGAGGAGTCTGATTCTGCCTTTTAAAAATCCTGACAGGCCCATTTCAAAAAAGCTGCCTTGACAGGCAGGGAAGGCGGCTCAGTGTAGGATTTGCAATGTAGAATCTTAGAGGGGAGGAACGTTTTTTTTTCATAGCTGATATAAATAAATTGGTTTAGTTAATATTATTTCGATTTCTTGCCCTGACCTTCATCGTAAGGTCCCAGGGCAAGTTAAAACAACATAAAGAAAGGTAACATTAAAATCAGTTAAAACAATTTACACCAGAAGAATTGGGGTTACAGATAGGTAGCCGTGTTGGTCTGCCATAGTCAAAACAAAACAAAATCCTTCCAGTAGCACCTTAAAGACCAACTAAGTTAGTTCTTGGTATGAGCTTTCGTGTGCATGCACACTTCTTCAGATACACTCAGAATTGGGGGTTTGTATTTGTGTGAGAGGTGTCAAAGGCCAGGGTGAAGAGATATGTCTTCAGAATACTGCAAAAGCTGTACAATGAAGGTGCCAGACAGACCATGGCAGGGCGGGATTTCCACAACTTAGGGGCTGGCCTAGCAAATCCCATCTCCCTGGCTGCCTCTCCCAAAATGTCCAAGGGCACAATAGGGCTCTCTCTGCTGCTCTGAAACCTCCATAAGGTCTGTGGGGAAGAAGGCGGTCTCTTGCAATATGAGAATCTTCCCTAACAATAGAATGGGAGAGGATCCTTTGTAAGATTCTGCAACCTGAAAAATATACAACTGTGAGGAATACAATTGGACAGGCGAGCTGCAGGCTGTTTGTGGACACCCCCAAGGGAAGGTTTGACCCTTCTGCCCTGAACCATCCCTACTGTATAGCTGTCAGTAACTTGACCCTCTAGGAAAACATTGCGTTAGGAGACTCACTTCGCCACGACGGTATTTATGTGGGTCCTCACAAGCCCCAAGTATTGGTCAATCTGTGCCTGAAAAGAAAGGAGGATGGGGAAGAGAAATCAGTGAGGCATCAACATGGAAGAATCACAGAAGAGTTGGAAGGGACCTTTAGGATCATCAGGAAGCCCTGTTCAGGGAAGTTTTTAATGCGTGGCTTTAATGAGTGGCTGGGGAAGCCCAGTCAGATGGGCAGGGTACAAATACATTATTATTATTATTATTATTATTATTATTATTATTATTATTATTATTATTATTTCCAACCCCCTGCAATGCAGGAATCTTTCGTCCAATGTGGGGCTTGAATCCATGACCCTGGGTTTAGAGAATAATCTATACATTTGACAGAGGTGTTCTCCAGAGCTGATGTAGCTAAATCATAATCATTTCATTATTTATATCCTGCCCATCTGGCTGGGTTTCCCCAGCCATTCTGGGCAGCTTACAGCTCTCAACAAACACACACTTTGGCCATAGTCCCCGAGTGAAAAATTCTTCCATACTTTATAGTTATACTGCCCGTTTGCCCACGGTCCATTTTGTAATAATTTGTGTGCAATTGGGGACAAAATAATTAGTTAAAAAAATAAGGGGAACTGGGGGGTGGGATACTCCCCCACTGCCAAGAATAACTTCTCCCTGAGACCTACAGGTTGCATTAAGAAAAACAGAGCCAAGTGTGCTCTCAAGGTGGGGGGATGCAATGGGGACAGGACTGGAGGGCAGGATCTGGTGTTGGAATACTGCAACAAAACTTGTTAAACCGTTTTCCCAAGCTTGGGGAGCAAGGCATTCGGGCTCCGCTTCAGACAGCAAAATGTTTTTGGCCTTTATAGATTATGCAAAAAAATAAATAAATAGAAAATATTTTTTTAAAATAAAGAAACCCACACCAAATGACTAGCAGCCAACACTTTCTCCAAACTATCTATGCATTACTCACCAGCGCATCTCATCACTTCCCTATCTTTGCAAAACAGATTTTTTGTTTTGTAAAAGAAAAAGATCTAGAAAAGCCCCAAGCGTGTATTCAAAATAAAGAACACAGACTGAGAAGTAAAGAGAAATTATCTATCAACTGCCTGCCTGCCTGCCTGCCTGCCTGCCTGCCTGCCTGCCTGCCTGTCTATCTATCTATCTATCATCTATCAATCAATCAATCAATCAATCTATCATCTATCTATATCTATCTATATCTATCTATCTATCTATCTATCTATCTATCTATCTATCATCATCTATCTATCATCTATCATCTCTCTATCTGCACAATGGATTCAGAGAGCTGCATGCAACAATCATTAGTCTGAGGCCACTTTGCACATGACAGCCACCATATGGCGACCCTTCTGAATCACTCCACGGAGTGGGTGTTGCTTCATGGTGAGCTATTCATGTCCAGCATGCAAACCATGCAGTTTAACTTTTCTCCAACCCGCCCACCACAAAGTACTGGAAAAGGAAAATACTGTATGTGAGGGAGAGAACAAAATTAGCTGAGCCCCAAGAGTGAGCTCCAGCACGCAAACAGTTTCCACACATGAGTAGCCGCAACGTGGAAGGATTCACTGTATCGACACTCACTTGGTGGCCCCTGACATGTACACTGCCCCATCGAAAATGGTTTCTCTTTGATCAAACCTTCAGCGATGTACAGAATGGGCCTGAGGGCTGCTCAGGCCCCCAACCTTCTACCACAGCCCTGCTGCATATAGCTCCACCAGCAGAGTGGATTAGGATTGCACCCTAAAATGGCAACCCAGGGCTGGAGCGAGACCTTTAGAGGCCCTAAGCCAGGCATAGGCAAACTCGGCCCTCCAGATCTTTTGGGACTACAACTCCCATCATCCCTAGCTAACAGGACCAGTGGTCAGGGATGATGGGAGTTGTAGTCCCAAAACATCTGGAGGGCCAGGTTTGCCTATGCCTGCCCTAAGCACTTAAAAGATTTCCATAGATCATAGAATTGTAGAGTCGGAAGGGATTCTTGGGCATCTTCTAGTCCAACCATACGCAGCCATCCTAAACAGGGATCGAACCTGCAACCTTGGCGTTAACAGTTCCATGCTCTAACCAACTGAGCTATCCATGTTTTGGTGTCCCGATATAGATCTAATTCAAAATATAAACAATAATAAGCTGTAAAATAACTTTTTATTCTTCGCAGTGAAATGAAACCTACAGTAAGATGGGAGATAATGTTTATTTTTGTATGCTTCTACTTTATTCCATGCTACGAACAAGCTAATTACTAGCTTACAGCTGAATCTTGTGCTTTCATGCTTTAATTAATATAGACACAATTTTGTCTCAGTATTTGTAAACTGAAAAGTGGACTTGCTGATCTATGGTAAATCCGGCAATGGAAAATTTCTGTGGTGCCCTCCTTCTCTTGATGCCCTAAAAGGTAAAGGTAAAGGTACCCCTGACCGTTAGGTCCAGTCACGGACGACCCTGGGGTTGCGGCACTCATCTTGCTCTATAGGCCGAGGGAACCGGCGTTTTGTCCGCAGACAACTTCCGGGTCATGTGGCCAGCATGACTAAGCCGCTTCTGGCGAACCAGAGCAGCACACGGAAACGCCGTTTACCTTCCCGCCAGAGCGGTACTTATTTATCTACTTGCACTTTGATGTGCTTTCGAACTGCTAGGTTAACAGGAGCTGGGACCAAGCAACGGGAGCTCATCCCGTCACGGGGATTCGAACCACCGACCTTCCGATCAGCAAGTCCATGGCTCTGTGGTTTAGACCACAGCGCCGCCCGCGTCCCTTTTCTTGATGCCCTAAGCATGTGCTTATTTTGCTTAATGCTTAATCCAGCCCTGTGGCAACCCCTCTGGAAATTGTTCCATTCATTTCTTGTCTCAAATCAAATGACTTTTATGGGTGTTTGAGGCACAATAGGAAACTGAAAAACTTGTTTGTCAGCAGATATAATAGATATGTGCACATTGCTTATTGTGTTTCATCACACCATCAGCTCTCTGAAAAAGGTGCTCACCACAGCTTCTTTCATGATGGCTGAAAGGTCTCCAAGAAACTACACAATCTCAACTGTTCACGAACCCCATGGCTGCTGGGGAAAGGACTACAGCTTTTCAACATTTCTTTAACAACTGCCTGATTCCTCTTTTGGAGGTCAACCTCCCTAACTGGGTTTTATGGATTAAGGAAACAACTGCAAAATGGGCCTTCTACATACCTGGTACTTATCATATACGACAGGTAGAGTAAACATTGAGACCACAGCTAGAGAGAAGGAAAAAGAAAGAGCATTACATTCCCAGAGTTAATAGTCTTTTTTCCTTCTTCTTTTGCAAAACATATGTATTAAATAAAGTTTTCCAAGCATTTTTGATACATTTCTGAGGGAGACCCTGAAATAGGAACGAAAGTTTAGGAAGGCTCGTCATCTTTATAGCTGCAAGTCTTTCTTGTGCCTAGAGTTCACTGTGAATTGTGTTCCCGATTGAAAGAAGAGGCAGAAGAAGTGAATACCGTATTTTTCGCCCTATAGGACACACTTTCCCCCCCCCAAAAAAATGAAGGGGAAATGTGTGTGCGTCCTATGGGGCAAATGCAGGCTTTCGGTGAAGCCTGGAGAGCGAGAGGGGTCGGTGCGCACCGACCCCTTTCGCTCTCCAGGCTTCAGGAAGCTATCCGCAAGCCTTGGGAGCTCAGCGGGAGTTCCCGTCGGGCTCCCAAGGCTTGCAGATAGCAGCCTGCATCCTGAAGCCTGGGGTGCGCTGCACATGCAGATATCGGGCAGCCCCACAAGCTCGGGGGACAGTGGGGAGGTGCAGCGCCGGCATCCCGCTGTTCCCCGACCTGGTTTGGAGGCTGGCGCTGGGGAGAAGCACGCTTCTCCCTAGCGCCAGCCCCACAAGCTCGGGGGACACCCTGGGCTGGTTCTTACAATAACTGAGATACTTCATCTCAATAGTTGCAAAAAAGGAACACTGGAAGCTTCCTTATACCAGATCAGACTATATATCTGTATAGCCCAGTCAGGGTGGCATGGTGGAGCGGCGGCACTTACCAGACCTCCCAACAGCTGTGCCACTGATGCTTACTGGGATTAAGAGGAGCGAAGCAGCAGGGAGGTTGGCATGCTGCAGGCACAGTGGCGTAGTTTTCTGAATGAGAACTCAAATAAGTCTCTATAGGACTACCAGCCAAGAAGTTATAATTGGTCTGGTTCACGCATAACACTAATCCATGGTTTACTGACGTGTGCTTTAGTAAACCATGACTTAGCATTATGTGCACATCCTGCCCAATGGCTAAACTCTGGTTTGTTTACAAATTAAACCTTAATTTGAAGTCATGGTTGTTGTCTTACCAGCCTTGGTTTAACTATTATGTGTGAACCCAGCTTTGCTTGGCTATCCCCCCCCCCCCCCCCGCAAGCTACAAAGACACAAGGCCAGAGCAGCTTGAAAACAAAACAAGCTTTGGGGAAACAAGCTGTGGTTTGTTTGGTCGTCTTTGAGAGAACTTATGGTTAACTCGTGGTTTGTTTGTTTTTGAAACGGATTAAAACAAACCATGGCTTAGCATTCTGTGCGAACCAGGCCAGCAGGAAACAATTGACACTGTAAGGAGAACATATTTCAATGGAGTTGATGAAGCTGTTTTGTCCCAAGAGATACTGCTGCTTAATTTCAAAAAACGTATCTTAAAATAAATGATAGACCTTACCCATTATCAGAAGAGTTAAGCCATTGAAGAGGGCTCCAACGTAAGTCAATAGCCACATTAGTACTGCAAACTAAATCAGAAAGACAGTAATTACATCTCCCACAAGCACACTATATTGACAACAGAAAAGTGATAGCAGATCCAACGGACATTTCCTTTGCATAGCTGTGTTTCCAAGCATCCTTAGTAAACTACAGTCCCCAAGTTTCTTTGGAGGAAGTGATGTACTTTAAATGCACACTTAACGTGCTTTAAATGGATGGTACAGAAAACTCTAGAAAACCTAGCTTTATTATTTCAGTTTCCTGATCATTATCCCCCTAGATTTATTTAGCTAAATCTGGGCTAAAATGTCGTTTGATATTATACAACTAAGAGTGAACTGTGCAAAATAAGCAAATATATGACTATCCTTTATTTGTACAGGCTGCAGAACTGAGTTTCCACTTAATGCAAAACATGTCTTTAAAAAAAACAACACCTTTTATTACAAGAAATGAATAATATTCCTAATAAAATACACAGCATAAACACAACTAAACGATATAGACATACATAACAGTGTGTGAAAACATCAAATCCCAAAGGCAGATGAGGAGTAGGATTTCTGTGTTATATGTTTGTGTTTCTTTGACATTTAGTTCATTTTGGGGACCACCCTTAAAACAAAACCCCCAAAGTGCTGTTACAAATTTGAATGCTTATTTTACGAGTTCTATATCTGCGTATCCCTGACTGGGATGTGTGTCTCACCATCTTCCTCAGAACATTTAAAAAAACACAACCAAACCCCAACCAAACCGCAGACTGCATGCAGCTGTATCTATACTATCTTTGTTTCAATTAACCGATTTACGGAGGTCCTTTTCCCATGGATTACTTTTAATTCTACACTGCCTTGGAAGAAATCAATAAGTAATTAGCTCACATGGGCACATTCCCAAAATACATGTGTGCAATGCACTCAGGGTTTTTTAAAGCACCCCCTACTCCACTGCAAACAGGCCTGTTCCAGCCCTTAGGGCAGGAACAAAGGGAAGGGAGACAGTCTACAATGGCCTCCTCCTTCTGAATTAAAATCTGTGTATTTATCTTACATCAGGTCTCTAAATCAGGGTTCTTCAGCCCTGAGTCTCCACATCATCTCCCAGGACCTTGACGACTGGCCAAGCTGGCTGGGGATGATGGGTGTTTTAGCCCAACGACGCCCTCTGTTGCTCAGGAACATGCAGGGCTCTCCTCGAGTGAGGTGTCAGAGGGGGAGAAGAGCCAGGAGAGCTTGGGACTGTCCTGCTGCTGGGTAGCAAGGGCAACCTCTGACTCCTCTCTACCCCTCTGACTCCATCGTTCAGCCCGGACACTGAGATCCAGCGCCAAGGGCCTTCTGGCAGTTCCCTCCCTGCGAGAAGTCAAGTTACAGGGAACCAGGCAGAGGGCCTTCTCGGTGGTGGCGCCCGCCCTGTGGAACGCCCTCCCACCAGATGTCAAAGAGGGGGAGGGGGAGGAGGAGGAGGAGGAGGAGGAGGAGAAGAAGAAGAAAAAGAAGAAGAAGAAGAAGAAGAAGAAGAAGTGGTGGTTTGGATTTGATATCCCGCTTTATCACTACCCTGAGGAGTCTCAAAGCAGCTCACAATCTCCTTTTCCCTTCCTCCCCCACAACAAAGACTCTGTGAGGTGAGTGAGGCTGAGAGACTTCAGAGAAGTGTGACTAATCCAAGGTCACCCAGCAGCTGCATGTGGAGGAGCAGGGAATCAAACCCGGTTCACCAGATTACGAATCCACTGCTCTTAACCACTACACCACCTAATGGTCAGGGGTACCTTTACCCTTACCCTTTTGAAAGCCTCCCAAGCCACTGATCTGGAAACTCAAGAGGCCCCAAGTTTGGCTAGCCTCTAGTTTTTGCCGCCCACGTACTTTTAAGGAATCCACCAGGTCCTGGACCAGGAAAAGCCGCCTGAGTTCTTTGACTGTGCTGTTCACGTACGACTGGAGGCAATCTGTGTATTTCTGAATCTGTTCCTGGGAGAGCGACATTTCCAGTTCCAAGTAGCTTCTGTCGAAAAAGCGTAACTCAGATCATGAAAACACCAGTGTTAATGCCAAGGTGTTCCCCCACTGGGCTCTTCTCCCCGCCCCCCTTCCTTGCATATCTTTGGACTGCAGACAGAAACATGCAGACTATAAGGGGCACATGCAGACCATAATATGGCATTCTCCTAAGGGTGGAGAATTCTGTCCATTTCAATTTATTTCAGTTTCTCACTTTTCCAATCTTCAGTTCACCACATTTCCACATAATTAATTTTCCAACATCTTATTGGGTTTTTCTCCTAAGGCACACAATTTTGCCTAACATGCATGTTTTTAAAAGTTATTGTTTATTTCATTAAATTTATACACCGCTTGGTTTTCCCCCCCTAAAAACAACAACCTTCGAAGCGGTTTACAAAAAGATTAAACAATAAAATAAAGAAAAAATTACTACCCTACTTCAAAACATAACATTAACATACTAAATACGTTTGTGCAAACAGTTTTTCCTAATGGTGAAAATAACAGAAAATGCATTCTAACATTTGTATGCAGACTTTCCCCTAATATATGATTTTTTCACATACATTTCTGGTTGGGGAAATGCATTGCAAAATTCAGATAATGATTTATGAAGGATAGCTTGTGTTTTGGTTTGCAAACTGTTTTGAGAACCGCAAATCTGCCACAACCTGAAGTTGCCCCCATGCCCCATCTCCCACTGGACCCAATTCACCGCCTCACTGTTCCTCCAGACCAAAAGCCTATTGTCTTGCATTCTCCAACCACCAGAACCTACCCACAGCGGGTGGCACTGTGGTCTAAACCACTGAGCCTCTTGGGTTTGCCAATCGGAATGTCAGCGGTTCGAATCTGCGCAACAGGGTGAGCTCCCATTGCTCTGTTCCAGCTTCTGCCAACCTAGCGGTTTGAAAGCACACCAGTGCAAGTAGATAGTTACCGCTGCAGCAGGAAGGCAAACAGCGTTTCTGTGTGTTCCGGCACTCATCACGGTCTTCTGTTGTGCCGGAAGCGGTTTAGTCATACTGGCCACATGACCTGGAAAGCTGTCTGTGGACAAACACCGGCTCCCTTGGCCTGAAAGTGAGATGAGCACTGCAACCCTATAGTTACCTTTGACTGGACTCCACAGTCCAGGGGTCCTTTACCTTACCTTTATCTTTACCCACAGCCTTTCTATAAACTCTAATGATGCATTTCCTGATCTTTTCGTACCTCTCAGATCCCTGATACACTACCCCATGCCTCCTTTGAACACCACCCCTCAGCCCTTCCCTATCTGGAGAATCCTGACCAGCCACTGTTGCTTCCTTGACAGAAGCACCTTGTCCACTTGCCTCCCCAAGAGTTGGCCTTGAGAAACAGGAAGAGGACATTAAGAGGAGGGGAAAGGTGCAGCTAAGAAGGTGGAAATTGGGTCCATGGGGAGAAACAGCCTTGATAATCTGTCCAGTTCTTGCATTGCTTGGTTGTCTGCAAACTTGTGCAGGAGCTACTATGCATTTAGCAGATTTTCTGCCCTGCTTTTCTGTTAGCGTGCTCAAAGCACAACATATACACCAAGAAACACATGCTCATGAAATGACACAAGGCAAGCAGCCCCACAGATTCAGGAGGCCAGCAATCTGAAGGAGTAAGTCTGCCTGGTGATAACAGAGGCATGGAGACAGCTCCCTGGTTGGTCAAGCTCTCTCAAGGGAGTGATAATTAATGGCCTACTAACTGGAATGTGTTAATTCGTGAGTTCAGAGGTTCAGAGTTCTGTGTGTCAGTGTAGGAGTTGTGAGTCGTGTGAGAGAGAGCTAGCAAAAGATCCGTGTTCTGTTCCTGTAAATAGTCCACTGTATATAATAAACACCTAACTACAAGTTCCTGGTTCCTGCTTCGTCTATCCTGTCTGCAGCCGTTGCCAATTGCTTCCGTGGATTCTGCGTGTACTCTGCTAGCTCTGGCTAAGGTCCTGCAACTAGTCAGAAAGTTGCGAAACACCAAATAGGTTTTGCCAATAGTTTTGCTGGCAAAATTAAGTGCCCTGGGTAATAACTGCAGAGCACTCACTTGAATGGGTGGCCTTCATCAGTTTTCTGCACAGCCTGTAGGACTGACTTGTAGATTCTGAAGCTGATGGTGGCGGAGAGAGCCGCTAACGCCAGGTACGCAATCACGCTGACGACGCTGAACTGGGTCAGGGAGAAGAGCAACAGCAGGACACTCCCAAACATGATGCCTGTCTGCTTGATGTCACGCCAGTATAACAGGTCAATAGCTGGGAAGAGAAAGAGCGGGGCGGAGAGGGAAGGCAAATCGTTAAAACCAGACTCTGGAATGGTGACAACAAAGCCTGCCACTGCAAATACAAGAGTAATGAGCTCTTTGGCAAAGTTGCAACTGGAGTAAATAATTACAGTTGTGTAAACAGAGCCGAACAGCCCAGCCTAGCAAAGCCAGGCTGGCTAAGTCCATTGAAATTCATTCAGTGAGGTTTACTGGTTGCCAAAATGCCTTTAACCCAGGGGCTGGCAAGGTTTACCTCGAATAGGCCGGTTCACTCCAGCGGAGATCCCTCCATGGGCTGGACCGAGTGATCGTGCCCGCGATTTCCGGCATCTGTGTCTGCGCAGACACGATTTTCACCATCTGCGCATGCAGAAACGTGATTTCCAGCGCCACAGAAGCGAGTCCCCGCGCTGCACTAGTTTAGCGCAGTGCGTGGGGACTCACCAAGTGAGCAGCTCGGTTCGGGGGCGGCTCGTGGGCTGGTTAAACGACCCCCGTGGGCCACTTGTGGCCATGGGCCTTAGGTTGCCTACCCCTGCTTTAACCCTTTGCCCTTATCGATGGGCTTAAGGTGCACTTGTTTTGCCAGGGTTAGGTGGTTAGTCTGATGAACTGGAGTGTTTCCAGCCAAACTTGCTTTGGACAAGTGTCTCTCTAGACAGGTATCTCCCCCCGCCCCCTTACACTCGTTCTGCTCATGCGCAACTGCATATACATGCCACACCGGGAAACAAATAAATAGAATCATCATCAAGGGAACTGGTGAGTCTGAAGAGGACGTCAGTGATAGCAGAGGAAGCCCTGAAGAGACCAAAGGGGCTTTGTTTAGGCTGCTCAGCCTCCCTGTCTGTCTAGCAGCTGATGTGTGGTGTATCCTCCAGACTCCAGCCAGCCCCAGAGCTTCAACTCTAGATATTTTGGTCTGAATTGAAGAGAGAGCTGGAGAGCAGGGGAAATTAGGAATTTAGTGGCTTTTTAGAGGGTGCTCCCCACTTGCCTACACAAACTGCTTCCATTGTAGCCCTGTCCCTATCCTGTAAGCTTAAGGCTAGTTAAGACTGCTCTTGGACAATATTGGAAACTTTCGCCTGTTGTGGCAGCAACAGGTCTTGCTAGGGCTTTGCAGGGCTCATCATAAGCTGAGAGTTACCAAGTGCAGCCTTTCCCAGAGTTTTCCCCAAGCTATTAAGCACAAAATGGACATGTGAGTATCTGCTGAATGGGCTTTCGATTCCTAACCCATTTTGATCCAAACAGACCCACAAGGTAGCATACTTGAATCTCGGGTAACTGTAAAAGTTTAAAACAAAAATCTAAAATATGCTCAAATCTCAATAACTATAAAATGTTGTTGCTGCTGCTTTTGTAATTCGTATTATTAATTTTAAAATGGAGCAAGAAGAGAAAGATTTAAAAGTCCTAGGAATACAAAAGTTTATTGTGAACCAATCTGTTGCAAATTAAATTAGAGCAACCCTTGTGAGTCTCCCCAGTGAATTCCACAATAAGACAGCCACCACCAAACAACCCCTGCTCCTTGTAAGCCTCAGGTGGCAATTGAACAGTGAGTTTACTTAGGAATTACTACTACTACTACTACTACTACTACTACTACTACTAATTTATATGTTGCCCATGTGACTGGGTTTCCCCAGCCACTCTGGGCGGCTTCCAGAAAATTATAAAACCACAGTAAAACATCACACATTTAAAATTTCCCAATGCAGGGCTGCCTTAAGAGGTCTTCTAAAAGTCAGAGAGTTGTTTGTTTCCTTGACATCTGATAGGAGGTCATTCCACAGGGAGGGCGCCACCACCAAAAAGGCCCTGTGCCTGGTTCCCTGTAACGTCACTGCCAGAAGGCCCTCAGAGCTGGACCTCAGTGTCCAGGCTGAACAATGCAGGTGGAGAAGCTCTTTTGGGTATGGAATGATAGCACTGAAAATGACCTCAAAGGTGAACTAGTTCAGGGTATGGAAACTTTTTCAGTCTGGAGGCCCCTTCTAACTAACCTCCTGGGGGACCATATGGCTGGGGTGAATAGGGCCACGGGCAAAAGTGAGCAACAAATGTGAATGTTACCTTTGTACAACTGGCTAGTTTCTACAGGCCTTCACATACCCACACAGAGCAGACTGGTTTCTATATACCGTATTTTTTGCTCTATAAGACTCACTTTTCCCCCCCAAAAAGTAAGGGGAAATGTGTGTGCGTCTTATGGAGCAGATGCAGACTGCGCAGCTATCACAGAAGCCAGAACAGCAAGAGGGATTGCTGCTTTCCCTCTTGCTGTTCTGGCTTCTGAGATTCATAATTTTTTTTCCCTTGTTTTCCTCCTCCAAAAACTAGGTGCGTCTTATGGTCTGGTGCGCCTTATAGAGTGAAAAATACGGTACATAGACAAGCAAGAGTCCAAGGGCACATTCCAGACATGCAAAAACATTTGGGGACACTGAGCAGTGTGTCTTGGTGAATTCTGACGACAGATGAAGAGCTGCATTCTTGGTCCAATGCAAGAAATGTACCACTCAGCTCACAAAAGCATCTTGAATAGCCCAGCTTTTAAACATCTGCCTACCCAGATGACACAGCAACGCACAGATCTTCCCACCACCCACTGTCAGAATTCTTGGCTAATTATATAATGATCCGTTAGCATTTATTTTGACTCAGAAGCTCCCGTTTGTCATCTTATCGTTGACACTTCCCCCTTTCTTCTGAAGATGCCTTCCCCTCTTTGAAGCAGGGGGAACATGGCGTGTGTTTGTTTGAAGGAAGAGAAGAAAGGGGTGACTGTTAATTCAGGTGCATCAGCAAAGATCCGACAAGGAATCAAAACCTGTGGCTGGGAGGTGTATGCACAGGAGACTGGGAAGGAGAAGCCGCTGACAACATCTGCCAGCCAAATGAATGAATAATGAACAGCTTTTGTACGCCTCAAGCATCTATCCCCATGTAGGACTGTAGAATTTCTTATTGTTGATGGCAATTTCTCCATGTAAGGAGTTTGTTGTCATCTACCTTCTTTCATTTTTTCTGCCTCTTTTATTTCCTTAGTGTCTCTGACTCAGAGAAGACCAGCGGCGCCTAGAATTCCCCAGGGAAAATTTCCTAGTCTTATTAAAGCTCTTTTCATCTTCCCCTGAAATCCCTCAGAGGTTTGTCCATGGAGGAAATGCCAAATTAGCCAAATTGGGTTTTGCTTTAAGAAAACATGGCAAAATTCAGTGACAAACTCTTGGTGTGCTAGCTGCTGCCACCCATGGAAAACCTGACTGGTCTTAAAACAGTTTTGTCTTACTTCGAAATTTCTCAAATGTTTCACTCCGAATTTGTTTCGGATTTGACTTCAGGCAAAACTTCCATGTCTAATCTAGTCAGAGTTCTAGCACTGAATCCTTCAAGGCCAGGACCGTGAGGTCTTTACATGCTGATTCTTTATTATTATTATTTATTGAATATATGCAGTGCCCTATACCTGGGGGGTTTCAGGGCAGTTCACAGAATAAAAACTCTGTAGAGCTGCAGAATTCAGCCGATTAATTCATTGGAAAGATTTTGATGGACCAAAACCCTAATCAGTTAGCAGAATTTTAAAATGCACACATTTGTAAAAACTGCAGATTGGAAACTTTTTATGTAGCTCCTTCAGAAATATAAGAAGAGGTGGCTTGTAAGGATAAACATGCACAGAGAGGCTGGGGAGACACAGCCAGATGGGTGGGGTATATTAATTATTATTATTATTATTATTATTATTATTATTATTATTATTATCATCATCATCATCATCATCATCACGTCAATGCTACTCCTTTCTCCTCCACGCAGCATCCTGACTTTGTAAGCAATCTTTCCTCATTCGCTCATTTGAATTGTGCTGAGCCCTGACCTGGTACCAGGCACTGACTCCTCCGAGGATGGACCAGACACTCTGCAGGCTGAGGACCTTTCAGAGCAGGCAGGGTCCCCAGGAAACACAGCTGAGGATCTGCTTGAGGGACCCTCTGGAGAGCCAGTGTGGTGTAGTGGTTAAGAGCGGTAGTCTCGTAATCTGGGGAACCGGGTTCGAGTCTCCGCTCCTTCACTTGCAGCTGCTGGGTGACCTTGGGCCAGTCACACTTCTCCGAAGTCTCTCAGCCCCACTCACCCCACAGAGTGTTTGTTGTGGGGGAGGAAGGGAAAGGAGAATGTTAGCCGCTTTGAGACTCCTTAAAGGGAGTGAAAGGCGGGATATCAAATCCAAACTCTTCTTCTTCTTCTTCTTCTGGAGGGAGACCTATTGAAGCACAGCTCGAGCTGTCAGGGGAAGGAGATGGGGCCACCCCCAGCCCTTGAGAATGCTGGCGCCAAAAGCTCCCGGTCGAAGAGACAGCAGCTTGTGTCTACAGACTTGGAGTCGTCATGCAGCCACTGAGAAATGAACATGCAGCCATTGGAAATGCAAAACAGCTGCTCACTGGATAAAGGTAAAGGTAAAGGGACCCCTGACCGTTAGGTCCAGTCGTGGCCGACTCTGGGGTTGTGGCGCTCATCTCGCTTTATTGGCCGAGGGAGCCGGCATACAGCTCCCGGTTCATGTGGCCAGCATGACTAAGCCGCTTCTGGCGAACCAGAGCAGCGCACGGAAACACCGTTTACCTTCCCGTTGGAGTGGTACCTATTTATCTACTTGCACTTTGACGTGCTTTCGAACTGCTAGGTTGACAGGAGCAGGGACCGAGCAACGGGAGCTCACCCCGCCGCGGGGATTTGAACTACCGACCTTCTGATTGGCAAGTCCTAGGCTCTGTGGTTTAACCCACAGCACCATCCGCTCACCGGATAGAGCATCTTAATCTAAGGATGTGGGTTTGAGTCCCTCATTGGGCAAAAGATTCCTTTGGGCAAAAGATGACCCTTGTGGTCCTTTCCAATTCTACGATTCTCTGCTTAAGCCGGAGACTTTAAAAAAAAAAATCAAAGCTGAAAAGCGTGCTTTTGTGACCAACCTCTGCAGTCCCCAAGAGCTGTCCAGGGTCCTGAATCTGAAGACAGACCTGCTCCCTGTTACTCACTACAATATTCTGTTGCCTGTTCTTGGTTGTTTTCTGCTCTGAGCTGGTCCTCAAGATGGTTACCAACACCCTTGCTTAGGAGGAGGTCTGCAGATCACAGAGAAAACATGTGTCTTGCATGCAAAGGATCCAAGGCATCACTGTGAGAACAGAATTCTGGATGAGATGGGCCACTGGTCTGATCCAGTGAACTCTTCTTATGTTCATGTTGAGTATCTGGCCTTCCTAAATGCAGCTGGAAAATACTCCTGTCTGAACTCCTAAAAATCTGCTACTTGTCAGGGCAGATGCTTCTGAGCTAGATCAACCACAGCCTGACATATGCTATATGTTTCTGTTGGCTTTCAACCCAGAAGAGAAGCGGTGGGAAGCCCCATTGACCAGCATGGCCTTCTAAGGGAAGTGAATCGCATTCCCAGTGAGCCACTATGCAAGATCCGCAGTGGATTTACGGTTCTTGCTTTTCTTAAGGCGGGCGGAAATCTCTGCTCAGGAGAAATAAATGAAAGCGCTTGCTTATGGAAGTAACTTGATAGGGATTCGTTTTTTGACAGCACTACTGGAAAACAAGGGAAAGGGCTGGCTCGTTAGGAGATTGATCCTGCACAAACAAGCAGAGTCATCACCTGGCAAAAGCTGTAAACCAAGGGGTGGCAGCAACTCTGAGGCCAAAACGGCTGCAGCTCAGTGTTGGAGCGTCTGTTTTGCATGCAGAAGGGCCCTGGGTCAAATGCTGGCATCTCCAGGTGGGGCTGGGAATGTCCGCTGTCTGTAAACTTGGAAAGCTGCTGCCAGTCAGTGTAGGCATTACTGAGCTAAATGGCCCAATGGTCTCACTCTATATACAGTGGTACCTTGGGTTACATACACTTCTGGTTACATACGCTTCAGGTTACAGACTCCACTAACCCAGAAATAGTACCTCGGGTTAAGAACTTTGCTTCAGGATGAGAACAGAAATCGTGCTCCGGCGGAATGGCAGCAGCAGGAGGCCCCATTAGCTAAAGTGGTGCTTCAGGTTAAGAACAGCTTCAGGTTAAGAACGGGCCTCCAGAACAAATTAAGTACAGCGGTACCTCGGGTTAAGTACTTAATTCGTTCCAGAGGTCTGTTCTTAACCCGAAGCACCACTTTAGCTAATGGGGCCTCCTGCTGTCGCCGCACCGCCGGAGCACGATTTCTGTTCTTAACCTGAAGCACTATTTCTGGGTTAGCGGAGTCTGTAACCGGAAGCGTATGTAACCTGAAGCGTATGTAACCCGAGGTACCACTGTACTTAACCCGAGGTACCACTGTAAAGAGATTCCCTGTCTTCCAATCCAACAGTCTCTTGTTGCTCACTGTCATGGCCATTATCCACCAGCAAAAGATGAGGCAACGTGAATTCACATCTGAAAATTGGCACAGATCACATTAAAAATGCCTCTTATCTCATTTCCTTGATGCATACTATATGCCAGGCAGCGTTTCTTTTCTGGAACCTTCTAACAATGTCTACTAACAAGTAAAAAAATAATAATTTGCAAAACAAATAATTTGAAGAGCATATTGCTGACAACACTGAAGCAAAGAATAAATAAAAAATCTTTAAATAGCACCAGTCAAGGGGGTAGATGAAGTGTTAGGGCAGGGAAACTGCAGAGACGCCATATTATTTATATGCATCAGTCTTTGATGCAGGAGATTTTGGAAGGAGAAAACTGCAAGAACCTGGTCCCCCCTCCCTCACTTTCAGGAGGGCATCTGAAGAAAGGGGCCAAAATATTAAGTTCAAAGAGTAATTTACAAATTTCCTACTCGCAAGTCATTGGGTCTGGACAGCATACACCAGAAAGGTTTTTAAGAGCTCAGTTGCGAAATTATTTATTTCTGAACTAGAATATGCAAGTATTCACTTAAAACATTTTTACAAAGAGAAACCTAAGAGGAGCCAGCAAATTACACACAGCATTTAAGCTATCTTCTCTTGCAGGGAAATGAGTAGAAAGCAATATTAAAGCTAAAGAAGAACGAACCTCTCTTTTTTAACTTATTTAGTGATACTTACTCACAGATATGGCTAGCTATGTTTGCAACATTATGCATTGCTCTTAGTCACTCAATCTTGAAAACAGCATCATAGAGAAAGTTGTGAAGAAAATGATCAGGGGATTGGAGAAATTTATCTGTGAGGACAGGTTAAAGAATTTAGGACTTCTGAATTGGATGAAAAGGATGGCGAAGGGAAGGATTATGAGGGAGGTTTATAAAATTATTCAGGGTCTGGAGAAGGTAGATAGAGAGAAGATTTTCTCCCTTTTTTGTAAGAGTAGAAATTGGGATTTATCCAGTGATGTAGACTGGTAGAGTCAGGACATCGCAGAAGACAGCACCTTCCTAATCCAAATGCATAACTGACCTATGAAATTTGCTGCCACAAATTGGGGCAATGGCCACTGTATTACAAGACCTTAAATGAGGATTAGATGGCCCTCAACATAGGACATGTGGAATTTTTCAGCTTTCAAATTCCAAAAATGAGGGGTGCTAAAAAGTTGCAACTTGGCAATTCAAAAGATATTTAAGTTAAATTAATACAATTTAGTTTTGCTTGGTAAATTAAGTGTATATAAAATTGCATAGAAATCCTTAAAAAACGATTGCCAAGTACCTGCAGTTATATTATCATATTTATTATTACTATTAATATTACTATTATTTATCATTTTCAGAAAGTAAAATTAAAAACACTTGGTTTTCTGAAAGCAGCTTCATCAAATGTAGACTTACCAAGCCCAATCACAAAAATAACAGATTTGAATTCTCCACACACAAAAATGTATTTTAAAGACCCCTCACTGAAGAAATGTGCAGAAATGAAGTTTCATTTCCCTAAAACGATACAGCATAAGCCAGGGGTAGGAACGCTTTTCAGCCCAAGAGCTTCACTCCCTTCTGAGCAACCATGTGATGGGCACATGGCAGTGGTGGGCGGAGCCAGAGGCAAGGAACCTTGGGGAGAAGGGGCGTGGCCTTGGAGCACCCCACAACTCAGACAGAGAGGACCACAGGGCTGCATTTTGCCCCTGACCCTGAGGTCCCCCACCTCTGACATAAGCTGTGATTGCTAAACGAACCATGTTAAGAGGCAGTATATATACATACATATATATATAGCCAATATCCTCAGAAACCCCAAGGATAAAATCCAGTTGGAAAACCAAGGGATCTATGAAATACCCTGCAAAGTCTGCCCAGCCACGTACATTGGACAAACAAACAGACGAATAAATGCACGTATCGCAGAACACAAGAATGCCGTCAAAAAAGAAGAAAAAACTTCCTCTCTTTTCCAACACATGAAAGAAACAGGACACGAAATTAATTTTGCAGATTCCAAATTGCTCTTTAACACGGAACATCACCACAAGAGAATAATCATGGAAGCCATCGAGATAGAGAAACACCCTCACAACATGAACAAGCGTGACGACACATCCCGCTTGCCAGACATCTGGAAATTAGCCCTCCCCACAAAAACTGACACCAGATCCAGAGGCACACAGAACGCCAACACCAATCAACCACACCAGACCCAAACCCAGACCCTCTCCACAGATGAATTACTGACACCATCCAGTAGCCAGTCCATGGTGGCACCTCCGGATGCTGCACCCCCCTGCAATCCCTACACAGATCTGGCTGACACAAGCCACAAAACCACAGCTCGCCCCTATACACGAAGCCAAGCCAAAGCACAACTAAGTGCAATACAGCCATCTTCTCAGGAAAACTCTTCACAAAGTTCAAGAGGTCAAGACACAAAGACTTTAGCAACTAATCCACACCTAATGACCCACCTAAGTGGTACTCAGGATATCACTCAAGAAATCACTCAAGGTATCTCTCAAGTAATTAAGGAACAAAAGAAGAAAAGGCACACTAGCCTGGGAACTTCCTCTCTGCCCAGAACATTGGAGGCTAGACACCACACCCCCTCTACAGTATTTATAGGAACTCAAACATTGAGATCCCGCTCTGTTCCAGTAACAAGAAGCCGAAAGCACCAGCCTGAAGATGACGAGTGAGACCTCGTCGAAACGTCGCCTAGACACCCCAACTTTTACACGGGAAGACACCCGAGGACACCAAAACCTGCATTCCTGTACCCGTGAAAATCTACGAAAGCATATATATATATATATATATATATGTATGTATATATGTATATATGTATATATATATATTTCTCGCTATATGAATATCAACACTGTTGTTGTTTCCCCACCCCACCCCCAACCTTCATTGGCAAAATTTACACTGTAAGCTCCATGGGGCAGAGACCTGCCCGTTTGCTTTCTGCTATTGATATATACATTGATGGCACTACATAACCAAATCCCCTTCACCTTCCTCATCCTGATCTCATCCAGCCTCTTGCAACACGTGAGGTGAAGGATCACCATACAGTGGTACCTCAAGTTACATACGCTTCAGGTTACAGACTCCGCTAACCCAGAAATAGTGTTTCAGGTTAAGAACTTTGCTTCAGGATGAGAACAGAAATCGTGCTCCGGTGGCACAGCAGCAGCAGGAGGCCCCATTAGCTAAAGTGGTGCTTCAGGTTAAGAACGGTGTCCGGTTAAGAACGGACCTCTGGAATGAATTAAGTACTTAACCTGAGGTACCACTGTATTACCAGATACCAGGCGCCATACTATATACTTCAGAAGAAAGTCTAATTTCTACAGTACCCACAATCCTTCAGCTAAAATGAGGAATTGTTAATCATTCCAATGTGGAATTGGCCATTTTAAACACATCACAAGCATACAAAAAACCTGGTGCTCTTAGAAAGGCAATGGATTGGATCCCAAAGGCTACTACAAAGGGTTTCATATGTTGGAGAAAGAATACAATATACAAACGCTGCCCCTCCCTCCTGGGGAACATTTAGACATCATGCCAAACCATGGTTTCTAAAACCATAGTTTGGAGTTATGCTTGAATCTACATCCACATACAGTGGTACCTCGGTTTAAGAACAGCCCTGTTTATGAACAACAGTGGCACCTCGGGTTACAGACGCTTCAGGTTACAGACACTTCAGGTTACAGGCTCCGCTAACCCAGAAATAGTACCTCGGGTTAAGAACTTTGCTTCAGGATGAGAACAGAAATCGTGCTATGGCAGCATGGTGGCAGTGGGAGGCCTGTTAGCTAAAGTGGTACCTCAGGTTAAGAACAGTTTCAGGTTAAGAATGGACCTCCAGAACGAATTAAGTTCTTAATCCGAGGTACCACTGTATTCGGTTTACGAACTCTGAAAACCAGAAGTAGTGTCCCGGTTTGCGAACTTTATCTCGGTCTAAGAACGGAAGGGCACCGGCGGCGGGAGGCCTCATTAGGGAAAGCGCGCCATGGTTTAAGAACGGTTTCGGTTTAAGAACGGACTTCCAGAACGGATTAAGTTCGTAAACCGAGGTACCACTGTATATACACCATGGCTTGGGAGGGCTGCCACCCAGTAAATTAAACCATGGTTTGAAGCTGGTTTTCAAACCAGTTTAAGTGGGATTTGCTGTTATGTCTGAATCCACAAACCATTAGGAAGCCACAGAACTATGGCTTCTCTTCATGAGGCTGTTGTGTCATGGAGATGGGGAACTGTTCTGCCTTAAGAGGCTGCAGTCGCACCATGGAGACAAGGCTGAACTTATGAACCTGAGCGCTGAGCCGAAGGAAAATGATAGCAAATAAACAAAACCCTGCTCTGCCTAATGTACAGCAGGAAGGTCAAACCATTGTGTGGGCTCTTCAAGTGTGGTTAACAAAAACCACAGTTTGAGGTGGAGCTTGAACTGTGTAGGGAAGTTTTAATAATGGTCATTTTATCTTTTATAAACAGCTGCCTCCTATTTCTAGAGGAGGGTGAGTTAATGCACCTACATTTTAACGATCTCTGTCAACAAGCAAGGAAGATGGAACTTAGCCCATCTATAGATGGATACCTATAGGAATGAATGGGGAAAATGGCAGACTTGTCCACTTAGAAACTTAGTTTGAGGCACAGCAGGAATTTCACAGTGGGGCTAGAAAGAGGCCAAACACAGGGCACAGAAGAAGAGCTGCTACAAACCAAGAAAACTGTGCTGGAAAGTTCTGGCAACACAGCCCACGAGGCAGAGGAGCAATTGACTAACAATAAGGTAACAAAATGTAGGGTTCTGCACTTAGGCAGGAAGAACCAGCTGCACAAATATAAGATTGGGGACACCTGGCTTGCCAGTAGTACATGTGAAAAGAATGTAGGGGTCTTAATAGACCACAAGCTTAACATGAGTCAACAGTGTGATGCAGCAGAGAAAAAAGCAAAAGCTATTCTAGACTGCATGGTGTCTTGATTTAGGGAAATAATAGTACCGCTCTATTCTGTCGTGGTCAGATCAAACTTGGAATACTGTGTTCAGTTCTTTAAGAAGGCTATTGCCAAACTGGAACATGTGCAGAGGAGGGCGACCAAGATTATCAAGAGTCTGGAAACCAAGCCTTATGAGGAATGGTTGAAGGAGTTGGGTATGGAATTTAGCCGGGAAAAGAGGAGACTGAGAGGAGATAGGATAGCCAACCACAAACTTCAGCTTTTTTCATGGATTCAAGTCACAAGAAAGGAGATTCTGAATAAACACCAGGAAGAGCTGATGGTAAGAGCTGTTCGACAGTGGAATGGACTCCTTCAGAAGGTGGTGGACTCTCCTTCCTTGGAGGTTTTTAAGCAGAGGTTGGATGGTCATCTATCATGGATGCTTTAGCTGAGATTCCTGCATTGCTGGGGGTCGGACTAGATGACCCCCGGGCTTCCTTCCAACTCTACGATTCTATGAACAGCAACCATAAACACATTTACCGTATTTACTTGAATGTAATGTGCACCGGTTTTGGCCAAATTACATCATGAAAATGAGGGTGCGCATTAGATTTGATGGCGCCAGCAAGTACTTTGTTGGTTTCAAGGTTTTTAAAATCGAGGTGCGCGTTCGATTCACGTAAATACGGTATTTAGCATTGAATCCTTCTGTAAAAGCTCAATATTTTACACAAATAGTATCATAGAGACAGCGCTTCCAGAAAGATTGTATTTGTTTTCATCATTATTTTTATAATGTATTTTCTAATATTGCCATTTTATGTTGTGAACTGCCCTGAGATCTAGGGATGAAAGGCTGTATACAAATGTAATAAATTATTATTATTATTATTATTATTATTATTATTATTATTATTATTATTATTATTATTTCTTCTTTGGCGATCGCTCATAGCCGAGTAAGATTGCCTTCCATAAACACAGTTTTAATGGGTTTTGGGTTGGGTTTTTGGAAGATGCCTGTGCGTGAATTTGTTTTATGTGTGTAGATCAGTGCATGGTGACCAACGCACAATATTCGCAGTAGGGCTCTGTTCCAATGGCATGAAGTATTATTATTATTACCGGTGGGATTCAAGCACATACCAGCAAACTGAAGTTGTGCAACGGACGTTTATTGATGGTCTTGTGCAACAAAGTCCCAACATCAGACTTTTCATGATCTAAATACCTTTCCGAATTCTCAAAGTTCGAAGAGTCTACTGTGGAAGAAGCCAAGCCTTATGAGTGCCTGGATGGGGGAGACCCCTGGGGAGCCATGTAAGCAGCTCTGGACTTGCTAAGGGAGCAGAATAAAGGTAAAGGTAAAGGTACCCCTGCCCGTACGGGCCAGTCGTGTCCGACTCTAGGGTTGTGCGCCCATCTCACTCAAGAGGCCAGGGGCCAGAGCTGTCCGGAGACACTTCCGGGTCACGTGGCCAGCGTGACATCGCTGCTCTGGCGAGCCAGAGCCGCACACGGAAACGCCGTTTACCTTCCCGCTGGTAAGCGGTCCCTATTTATCTACTTGCACCAGGAGGTGCTTTTGAACTGCTAGGTTGGCAGGCGCTGGGACCGAGCAGCGGGAGCGCACCCCACCGCAGGGATTCGAACCGCCGACCTTTCGATCGGCAACTCCTAGGCGCTGAGGCAGAATAGGATGCAAGAATAGGATGCAAGAATTACCAATGAATAAAATGACCAAAGGCGGGGAGGAATCACCACCATAAGAACAAAAGAAGAAGAGTCCTGCTGCAACAGGCCAACTACTCATCCAGTCCAGTATCCTGTTCTCACAGGGGCCAACCAGATGCCTGTGGGAAACCAGGAAGCAGGATTCCAGTGCAATAACAACTCTCCCCTCCTGTGGCTTCCAGCAACCGGAATCATCACTGCCTCTAACTATGGAAGCAAAGCACAGCCTTTATGGGTAGTAGCCATCAACAGTCCTCTTCTCCATGAAACAGTCCTCTTCTCCATGAAATCAGTCTAATCCTCTTTTAAAGCCATCCAAGTTGGTGCCCATCACTGCCTGCTGTGGGAGGGAGTGCCACAGTTTAACTATGCGCTATGTTTATGCAAGGGACGCGGGTGGCGCTGTGGGTTAAACCACAGAGCCTAGGGCTTGCCGATCAGAAGGTTGGTGGTTCGAATCCCCGCGACGGGGTGAGCTCACCCTGTCGCTCGGTCCCTGCTCCTGCCAACCTAGCAGTTCGAAAGCACGTCAAAGTGCAAGTAGATAAATAGGTACCACTCCGGTGGGAAGGTAAACGGCGTTTCCGTGCACTGCTCTGGTTCACCAGAAGTGGCTTAGTCCTGCTGGCCACATGACCTGGAAGCTGTACGCTGGCTCCCTTGGCCAGTAAAGAGAGATGAGCGCCACAACCCCAGAGTCGGTCACGACTGGACCTAATGGTCAGGGGTCCCTTTACCTTTACCTATGCAAGACAGGGATGGGGAACACGCGGTCCTACAGTTGCTGCTGGATTCCCACCAGTAATATTAATACAGGCCAGGTGTGAGGAACCTGGTGCCCTCCATCTCTTTCTGAACTGCTGCTCCCTATTGACCATATTTTGTGGTGCTGATGGGAGAGCCAAGAACATCTGGAGGGCCACAGGTGGGGATGAGCGGAGCTGTCACTTTCAGCTTCTAATTTTTCCAACCTTCAGGTCTGTTCTCCACATTAGTTTGCGAATCTTGCCTGAAAAATGCCCTTGTGAAGATCCATCAGCATTTCAATGCGAATTTCTCCTCTGCGCATGTTTGTATGTAAATCTGCCTAACGTATACTTTTTGGCAGAGCAATTTCTCCTAATATGATGCAGTATTGCATGCTGTTTTTCACAGATATGTGCATGTATGCATAACCTCCCCTATTACTTGGCTGGAGAAACACACTGCAAAAATTCAGGGTGGAAAAAGAGAGCCCTGGCTGTGCTTTGTCTCTCGTACTGCTTCAAAAATTTTGAATTAGGTAGGATTGCAAGGGGAATCGACTCTCTCCCCCTTCTATAGCCTCAGGTTCCCTATCCATGCTCCATGCCCACAAACCCACCAGAAGAAATCTGGTTTGCAGAGTGAAGAAAAAGAGCATCATAACTCGACAAAGGTAAAAATAAAAGCCTCTCTGCGCATTACATTTTTTAGGTGAATGTAACTTATGAATTGCGCTGCAAGGTGTTGCAAATCATGTTATCAAACAGGCACATTTGCAAGAAAGCCAGGATTGGCCCCCTGTTGAGGTGCGCTTTTATGGCAAACCATCTTGGCTGTGAGCCCTGGAAGACCTGCTCCCTGACTTACAGGCCTTTCCGCCCTGCCTGGCCTGGGAGGGTGGGGTCCGGACTGACTCCAGCTACAAAAGCCAAGGCTGCTGAAGAGGCCAGAGACCATCTTGGCTGCCTCCTAGTGCAGACCCAGGTCACTGAGCCTGAGCTTCCACAGCCTCCAGCCGCCATGATGGGCAGCAAAGTTAACAAAGGAAAAGAATTATCTTAAGCATTTCGAAAGAAAACATTGCTAAGGTCAATATAACATGCACATTTGAAACAGAATAATTAGCAAGAGAATAAAATATGATCATAAGCACAGAACATATCTATTGCTGTTGCTGCGTTAAATGTGCATTCTGTTGTTGACCTCCTTTGTAACATTTTGAAATCTTTAAGACAATATTTTAGTTTCCTGATAATTAAGTTGCTTTATATCTGACTTTCTTCAGGAATGTTTTATTCTGGATCGCTTTATTTGATGTTTTAATGTAGGTTGTACACTGCTTTAATATTTTTTCTTAAAAATATAAATCAGTAGAGAAATGAAATGAAGAAGAATAGTAGGTAGAAGAAGAAACTCAGATTTGTTTCTGTGGGAATATGTGAAACAGCCCTCTAATCCCCCCTGAATTTTGAAGCTCACTGTAGATTTCTGCCATGGTGTTCTTTAGCCAATTTCAATCACCACATGATGTTTACAAAAAGCATGTGGTAAGGCTGGGCATTCCAAAGCTCGTTTAGTTGATCAGCTTTTGCCTGAAACCTTTGCATACGAAAATGCTGTTATGATTGAGAAGCCTAGTTTGCTTGTCATTTTTAAACCCACAATATTTTTCACTCAGACCATATATTCATCCACCTCTCAAGGCACCATTCTATTTCCCTTTCAATCTAATCCCAGCATCCGTGTCTAATTCCCTCTATGATTTTCACACATTTCTATTAAATGACCAAAGACAAGGGAAAATGTCTGGACTTTCTTAGGAAATCAAAATTTCTTTTTTTCCTCCCCCTCAATGGTGATCTATATTCCCCCCTCCAATATAACAACTCACGAGTATGGCTTTTAGAGTGTTACACCTGCAGATTACATGGCTTATTCAGAAATAATTTTATCACACTTGCCCTACCTGCAATAAGCAAATACTGAGGATTTGTTCCAGCTCTGTAGATTTCTATCGCAATATGGGCTGTGGTGTTCCAGTCTATTTTAAGCAATATTTGCTATTGATTTCAAAACAGATGAGGTGGAAATAAATGACAACATATGACATCTATAGCGGTAGATTATTTTTTTTTTAAAAAAAGAGAGAGACATGTTTTCTACAAACAACCCACAAATTTGACTTTAAGACTGCAATCCTATACACTTACGTGGGAGTAAACCTCATTGACTTCAACAGAGCTTACTTCTGAACAGATATGCACAGCATTGTGTCATGTGAAGGTTAATTCAACAGCTTCACTTAGCAAACACGTCTTTCCCCCAAAAGGTTAGTGGATGGAATCTTCTATCTTACAATTCATCAGAATAATAATAATAATAATAATAATAGTAATAATAATAATAATACCGGGGTAATTTCATTCCTGCAAACACATCTGTCTTTTTGAAATCCTAGCCTTCAAATCTTCTTACAAGATCAGATGATACTATAGACCATTTGATAAATGGTAGAAACATCTATTTTACATTCTATACAGAAGCATCGTTTTGAAAAACCCATTTGGAATCTTTGAGCCAGATTCCATTAAGGAATTTCAATTTCAACACACCCTGTTCATATCTCATTCGTCAAAACAACAACATCCCGATTCAACAAAGGACGGTCAAATCACATTTGAGTTAACAAGGCGGTCTGTTTTCTTTTTTTTTTGCAGTGTTCTGAAATTACATCTGAATAGACACACGTACACACACACACACACACACACACACACACACACACACACACAGGCCCTTTCAGTTAGACACAGCTTGAATGTAAAAACCTCACACTCCAGGGGAACACAAACAATGCTGTTTCTACACTGATGGGGAAGAGGTGCCTTGGCAAAACGAAGGAGCATTTCAAAATGAAAAAGGTGACAAAAGAAAAGGTTGGTAAAATGCGTAACAGATTGCCGTGCAGGGAAACAGAGTTGTTTCTCCCACCACAACAAAGGAAGGTTGCAAAGAGCCGCAAAGTCTGCATAAAAATGGCTGAAAAGCAGTGCTAAGGCAAGGAGAAGGTAGGCTGCCACACCCAGTGGGACAGCGTTCAAAATAAATCTTTGTGACGGAAGGGTAGCACCTTATTCGCTCGCCTTCCTTTCCTCAACAGATGACCACGACCGTGAACTACTTTGGGAATATGATGGGCTTTAAATAAAAACAATAGGTAATGGTTTATTTCAGCGGCACACTGAGATTTCGAAAAGCCCAAGTCCTTGGCTGTGGGAAAAACCAAAGTTAGGTGATAGGAAAAGGCGGTAAGAGGGCTTGAGCAAGGGGCTCTCAAGACCAAGTTGAACTGCCGCCCGAGTTGCAATGGTCTCACCAGAGCTTTCACAATGGGTGTGTCCCTTGACAAAAGCAAAACAAAACCGATGCACTAAGCTCTTTCCAAAACACAACCACCACAGAGCAGCCGAAACCGGAGACAGAAACATCCCCCCTCCCCGTTCCAGGTTCCTGATCGCCTCTCCCAAGCACTTGGCTGAGCGATCGCGCTAATTTAAGGGCAGCCGTACTCAAAACCCAGCAATAGGCAAGACAAACCTTCTCAGCGAGAAGGAAAGCTGATGTTGCATTTTAATAATAATAATAATAATAATAATAATGGAGGAAACACATGGGAGTGGGGAATAAAAGACCCTGTTAAAAGACCAGCAGCAGCCTGGGATGCCTCTCTCGTTTCTGTTCTCAAGACAGCAGTAATGCCAAACAGAAATGTGTAGAAAACATTAAAAGCATGCAAGGGCCCTGGAGATATTGATGGTAAAGAAGCAGCCGTAGTAATAATAATAACGGGATGCAAAACACACGCATACTCTCTGCGACAAGTCTCCCTCATGCAATCTTTTTCAGGCATGCAAGGAGGAAGGAAAAGAACCGGAGCAGAAGAATTGTGTAAAAATATACCCTGGCCTTTCCAATTGCTCCAGAGGCATTCCATCTTCGTAGAATCGGCACTGGCTTGCATCTTGCTTGGGGAGAGGCTGGGAACGGCTGGGTACCTTTCCTTCGGCTCAGAGTCAGGTGCTGCCTTTTCCTACCACTCAAGCATTCCAAGGCAGGAAGAGGTGAGTGGGTTTCGGCACGGCTGCCGCTGCTGCTTCTCTCTCTCTCTCTCTCTCTCTCTCTCTCTCTCTCTCTCCCCCCCCCCCTGCACTGGCTACGGAGGGATGCTGTTAAGCAGAACAGTGGAAGATGGGGGGAGGGCACAGTGTAAGCGCTGCAGTCGCCACTGCAGCAAATCAGCAAAAAGGATGCTGCGATTGCCCTGGGGACCAGTGTCTTTTGTTAAAAAAAAAAAGGGGGGGGGAGATGCTGCAGTTGCTTTGCAAGTAATAGTAATGATGGTGGTTTATTTTTATTTTTTATTTTATCTATTTTGTAAGAGGAGACGCTTAATGATGTTAAGCCGGCGGAACGGTTAACCAAACCTGACAGCGAAGGAACAAAAACAAATTGGGTGTGGATGGGGAAAGGGGGAGAAGAGGGAGATATGGTGGGGAGGGGGAGAGAGAGAGAGAGAGAGAGAGAGAGAGAGAGAGAATGAATAAGGGTGTGGCTTGCTATGTGTTTACAGCCAGCAGACACTCTTCCAGAAATTTCTTGATAATTTCAAGATATCCAGTGTTTTTCTTGGTATTTGTATGGCAAAGGCTGCCGATTCTGCCTCTCCTCTCCAGCCCATCTGGTCTCTCCTAATCCTGCTTTCCCAGACATATATGCCAACACCACCACTGAACGGCAGGGTAGGAAGCAGAGATCAAGATCCAGCACTAAATCACAAATTGTACTTTACTGTGCCTGCTAGAGAGTCTTAGGTTACATTTGCCATGCTCACTGGCACCCTTCCAGCATAATCCATACTGGGGATATGTATGAAAAACCAGCAAAATCAGGAAATTGTCACCATCCAACAGACCTCGCACAACTAGGCACAGAGGTTAACAGAGATTTGGTTTTCCATGCAAACGTAGCTAATTTGCACTTTTTGAATCAATATGCAAACCAAAGCACAGGGTCATGGTTTGAAATTTGCACTATTCTGAATTTTGCAACACCAAGTAATGTGTGCAAAAAGGCACATATTAAAGAAAACAGCATATAAAATGCATTCCATTAGGGGAAATAGCTTGCAAAAAAATCTGTACAGCAGGCAAAACTGCACACAAACGTGCATACAAGGAAAGGGCTGCACTATGGCGCTAAATAATTTTTGTGGACCTTTTCGAATGAAATCACAACCTGATGCAGAAATATGGAAAGCCAAGCTTAAGAACGGAAAAGTGAGACACTGACAGAAATCGACAGGATCACCCAGAATCACCCACACAGCCACAGCTCACATCGGTCTCGTGTTAGTGTGCTCCAGAGGTTAGATAGACTGTTGGGTTTCAGGACCACTTCACAGGCCCCTCTCTGACATGGAGATTTCTTCCATGCCACCTAATACACAGATGGCAATCTGGGTACCCATAAGTAACATCTGGCTTTCTCCATCCCCTTCTGTGATTGAGTAGAAGAGAAAGGTTCCCCTTCTGAACTAGAGGCTCCCCGAAAGGCATCTTCACTGGGGAGCTGAGGTATCATTGGAACATAAGCTGTTCTTAAACCAAGGTACCGCTGGATTAAAAACACGAGAAAACATCAAACATTAAAAACTTCCCTAAACAGGGCTGCCATCAGATGTCTTCTAAATGTCAGATAGTTTATTTCCTTGACATCTGAAAGGAACGTGTTCCACAAGGCAGGCGCCACCACCGAGAAGGCCCTCTGCCTGGTTCCCTGTAACCTCACTTCTCGCAGTGAAGGAACCGCCAGAAGGCCCCTCCTAACTGGTCCTCAGTGTCCGGGCTGAACAATGGGGGTGGAGACGCTCCTTCAGGGATACTGGGCTGAGGCCGTTTAGGGCTTTAAAGGTCAGCACCAACTCTTTGAATTGTGCTCAGAAATGATCTTTTGGAAACCAGATGTCCAACACGGCTTACGCAGCTTCCGATTGGCTGCAGGAGCTTCCTGCAGCCAATTGGAAACAACGCCTTGGTTTCCGAACGTTTTGGAAGTCGAACAGACTTCCAGAACTGATTCCGTTCAACTACCAATTTGCCACTGTACATAATAATAATAATAATAATAATAATAATAATAATAATAATAATTTATTTGTACCCCGCCCATCTGCCTGGGTTTCCCCAGCCACTCTGGGCGGCTTCCATAGAAACCAGAAAACACTAAAATATCATACATTAAAAACTTCCCTGAACAGGGCTGCCATCAGATGTCTTCTGAATGTCAAGTAGTTGTTTATCGTTTTGACATCTGATGGGAGGGCGTTCCACAGGGCGGGCGCCACTACAGAAAAGGCCCTCTGCCTGGTTCCCTGTAACTTGGCTTCTCGCAGCGAGGGAACCACCAGAAGGCCCTCGGCACTGGACCTCAGTGTCCGGGCAGAATGATGGGGGTGGAGACGCTCCTTCAGGTATACTGGGCCGAGGCCGTTTAGGGCTTTAAAGGTCAACACCAACACTTTGAATTGTGCTCGGAAACGTACTGGGAGCCAATGTAGGTCTTTCAAGACCGGTGTTATGTGGTCTCGGCGGCCGCCCCCAGTCACCAGTCTAGCTGCCGCATTCTGGATTAGCTGTAGTTTCTGAGTCACCTTCAAAGGTAGCCCCACGTAGAGCGCATTGCAGTAGTCCAAGCGGGAGATAACTAGAGCCTGCACCACTCTAAAAACAAGAACAGCCCAATAATCCCCCCACTCCCCAACACATTTTAAAATGGCATTGGATGTCAATCAGCCAAAAGACCTGGTTGAAGAGGAACATTTTTGTCTGGCGCATAAACGTGTGCAATGAAGGCGCCAGCCAAACCTCCCTAGGGAGAACATTCCACAAACAGGAAGCCATTCTCATGTTGCCTCCCTCTGGACTGCTCATGTAGGAGGCACATGAAGGGCTTCCAATAATGATCTCAGGTTCTGGGTAGGTTCATATGGAGAGAGGCGGACCTTGAAGTTCTTGGGCTTACTCCCAGGTGAGGATCACAGCCTTAGTCCTCATTCCTCACTTGAAGGAAGTTCTGAGTAGATGTAAGGGCATTTGCCCAAAATCTTTCCCCACCACAACCGCTCTCCTCTCTCACTGTTTATTTTAGATTGTAATCTCCTTGACAGCAGGGGCCTGTCAGTATGGCACAAAGCACAATGACAGCGTGTGGTTGAAATAACAACAAGAACAAAATTAGAAAAAGGCTATCAGTGACGTAGGGAGTGAATGCTGCGTGCTTTTCGCTCTGCGTACACTTCCAGTTGAGTGTATGGGTGCCTCCAGACTGGCATTCCTTAGCAGGAAAGATTCAACCACATGGCATAAATTTAGCTTTGTGTAGATTAAAGCACTATTTTCCCCTAGCGCAACAAATCCACTTTAAAAAAAGAAACAGGCTTTTGTTCTGGTTAGGAAAGTTGAAGGAAAACACACTGGGAAGTGCAGAATAAGCGACTGAGGAAGATTTGCAAACATCCCACAAGCAAATTAGTATGAATGCGGGATGAATAATAATAATGAACGAATTCCTATGTCCCACAAATAACCCAGAGATGCATTTTAAATAAAAGCACACATTCAACTCACGTAAAAACATGCCAATTCCCGGACCATCCACGGACCAGATTTAGAAGGTGATTGGGTCAGATTCAGCCCCCGGGCCTTAGTTTGCCTACCCATGGTCTACCCTGAAACTTTCACAGGCAATTGAAAGCAGGATTGTGTCTAACTGCCCCACTATCATCATGAGAACAAATCATCATGGATGCACAATAAAATGGACGCCTGGAAGGACCCTCCAGGTAAGCTTTGTGCAAGCTGATGCTCAATAAGCAGGTCGTCTGGAAGAGCCCCAAGTGGAGCAAAACAGCAGCAGCAGCAAAATCAGAAAAAACCAACTCATTAATTCGTTCACTCATCTGCCATCGGTAACACACTTCCCCAACTCTGAGATTAATCACAATGTGAAAGAAGCAGAACGGCGACATGCAAACAAAAATGAAGAAGTGCAACGGAATGCATAAAAACTACTTTAAACAGACACTAAGATAAATAAGGCCGCTGAAGTGTTTGAAAAGCCCACCTCACCAGGACACAGGGCCTCATACTAAGCCCTGTGCCAAGCTTGAGGGGCCCTGGGGTCAGGTGATTTCTGGGCCCTGCCAGTGCCTCTCTAGTGGCACTCTCCCAACAAGCCCTGAGATTTGACTTTGTGGCACACTGGGGATGGGCACGTGACCCTAGGTTCCCGCCCCCTGCTTGCTGTGAGATCCAGTACACTCATACCTCGGGTTACAGCCGCTTCAGGTTGCGTTTTTTCAGGTTACGGACCGCTGAAAGCCGGAACGGGTTACTTCTGGGTTTTGGCAGTCGCGCATGCACAGAAGCACTAAATCGCGCATGTGCAGAAGCACCGAATCGCAACCCGCGCGTGCGTAGACATGGGTTGCGAATGCTGCAGGTTGCGAACGTGCATCACATTCACGTTCGCAACCCGAGCATCCATTGTATTCTCAAATATAGAATCACAGAATTGCAGAGTTGAAAGGGACCCCAAGGGCTATCTAGTCCAACCCCCTGAAATGCAGGAAACTTGTCCGGTTCAGGCAAAAAAACATTTCAGGTCTTGAAGCACCTTAGAAAGCACCTTTTTCTCTGGCAGGAATATTCATGCCCATTACTGCTCCTATAGCATGCAGATGGTGGCATGGAATTGAACTAAGGTACAGAATTGGCCCTCGGTGAACCAAGGTGATTTGTATCCAGATTTCAAAGCCAACCAGGTATGGAGGCTGCATTTTTGCACTGTGGCCTTGGAAGACTTGCCTGCAAAGAGTTTGAGCAAATGGGTGTAGCTCCCTTGGTAAAAATCTCGAAAGACACTCTTGTTGTCTAGTGAAAATGGTTATTTGCTAAGAAATAACTGCATTTTAAAAAATGTGAATTTTCCCCCACAGTATATACTGTCAGGAGCTTGGCCTACACTCGAGTAGGACCCTGGCAGAGACACATGCCCGACTGGCATGTTCTCTCCCTCCTGGTCTTCCGTTCGGGAGCTTCAAAAGCTTTCTTCAGCCTGAACATCACAGCAACCGATGCCAACCGACACCAGCACACTTAGGGATCCGCAGAGTTTGCGCATCATGCGTGACAGACCTCAGCAACTCAGCATTTTGGCTAATCTACTTTATTTACATATAAACACACACGGAGCACTGCAACATGGCTCCCTCTCTCTCTAGCATCAGGCAGCAAAGAGAAAAAGAACAAAGGACAATAGTCCCACCTCACTGAACACAGTAACACAAACATCCTGACTCTGTCACTTCCCACTCTGTGGGGTCAAAACATATACCGTCATGTGATAGATAAAAATCCCATGACTGCAATCACAGAGCAGGAATTCTAACAGATACGTCTCCCCATGTTGCTGCAAGCCACATTCGCTTGCTGCTTTACTGATGCCTCAAAGCTCCCTATGGGCACCAACACCAGCGTGATTTGCCCTGGATATGTGGCAGAATTCATTGGTCCAACTAGCTCAATGCGGTCTACTCTGCCTGGCAGTGGCTCTCTAAAAAGGTAAAGGGACCCCTGACCGTTAGGTTAAGTCGTGACCGACTCTGGGGTCGCGGCGCTCATCTCACTTTATTGGCCGAGGGAGCCGGCATACAGCTTCCGGGTCATGTGGCCAGCATGACTAAGCCGCTTCTGGTGAACCAGAGCAGCACACGGAAACACCATTTACCTTCCTGCTGGAGCGGTACCTATTTATCTACTTGTGCTTTGACATGCTGTCGAACTGCTAGGTTGGCAGGAGCAGGGACCGAGCAACAGGAGCTCACCCTGTCGCGGGGATTCGAACCACCGACCTTCTGATCGGCAAGTCCTAGGCTCTGTGGTTTAACCCACAGCGCCACCCGCATTCCAGTGGTTCTGTAAAACCGCAAAAAAGGGCATCTCTCCTAGCTCCATCTAGAGAGGTTGAGCGTTGAAACAGGGACCTTTTGCATGCAAGTCACGTGCTCTTATCACCGAGCAAAGGCCCTGGGGGGGCCACAAGAATCTGTCCTATACTTAGAGCTGCTGGACATAAAAAGCAGCTCTGGTTGCCAGTTTGTTCTGGGCTCCGTCCAAAGTGCTACAGCCCCCCCAACACATTTAACGGATTAAAATCAGGACACCCTTGCGTATTTGGAAACACTCCTATCAACGCAACAGGGAACACCGAGAGAGCTTCCCGCCACTGATGACTAAACCCTGAAGGGCTTTCTCTTCCAGCTCTGCATTGTAGAAGAGAGTAAGATGAGCCGTGTTGGATCAGGCCCATCTAGTCCGGCATCCTTTTCTCACAGGGGCTGACCGGATGCTTGTGGG
This sequence comes from Podarcis gaigeae, assembly GCF_964106915.1. Taxonomy (NCBI): domain Eukaryota; kingdom Metazoa; phylum Chordata; class Lepidosauria; order Squamata; family Lacertidae; genus Podarcis; species Podarcis gaigeae. Next base: position 8,515,867 of record NC_139678.1, read on the forward strand.
AAACCCGCAAACCAGGCTCAAGCACAAGAGCCCTCTCCCCCGCTGTGATTCTCAGCAACTGGTATTCAGAATAATAATAATAATAATAATAATAATAATAATAATAATAATAATAATAATAATAATAAATTTTTATTTATACCCTGCCCTTCCCGGTTCAGAAAACTGGGCTCAGGGCAGCTAACAACAGATTTAAAACACTTAATTGATGCAACAAAAAACAGCATAAAATCGTGTAAACGTGAATAGCAATAAATTCAGAATTCACAAATCAATTTAGGGGGGAAATCCATCCAATAAACATTAGATGATCACCAGGACTAGCTGGCTAAGTTAGTCCTATTTGGGCCAGCGAGGAGACCAGGGGAGAATTAGCTGTGGGATCCCAGAGCGGGTAATCTTCATAAAAAGGGGAGGGGGAGGGAAGGAAGGAAGGGGAATAAAAGATCAGGCTAAGTTCAAATTGAAAGCCAGGCAGAATAGCTGTCTTACAGGCCCTGCGGAAGGAAGTTGAATCCTGCAGGGCCCTAGTCTCATGGGACAGAGCATTCCACCAGGTCGGAGCCATCACTGAAAAGGCCCTGGTCCTGGTGGAGGATAAGCTGACTTCCTTAGGGCCCGTGCTGCCTCTGGCTGTGGAGGTAGAGCATAGCCGGGAGGACTAGCAGCCATTGATGGCCCTCTCTGCCACACATTTGCCTGATCCTCTTTTGAAGCCGTCCACTGTGGCAGTGAGTTCCATAGTCACCACAGATTTGTATAACGGTGTTGTTTTCTCAACAAGTTTTATTTTCAATCCCTTCCTTCTTGACCCACAGCATGGAATTTGCTCTTTTTTTGCAGCTGCTGCACACCCAGTCAATGTTTTCATGGAGCTCTCTCCTATGACCCCAAGGTCTCATTCCTGGTCAGTCACCACCAGCTCAGACCCTGTAAGTGTATATTTGAAATTAAGTTGCTTTGCCCCAACGTGCAAGGAAGTTTTAAAACAGCAACAAATATCTAGGATAGGACAGCCAGAGCTACCAACAACAACATCTGGTTTGGGGAACATTTTCTTGAGCTTGCTTTTTCCTCCTCCCTCCCATTCCCTATTCCTTCTGTGTCATGTCTTTTTAGATTATCAGCCTGAGGTCATGGACCACCTTAGTGCTGATTTTTGTAAGCCTCTCTAAGAGACTTTTTGGCCCAAGGGCAAGGTCTTAAGGCTGTAAATAACAAATCAATAAAATACAGGCTGTAAGGAATAAGCTGTAGAAACACAACCATATTAGTTCTAAGGCGATTTTATGAACTTGCATTGTCACAAGGGGAAAACGCTGGAGCGTAAAACGTGGTGGATGATAATTGGCTAGCGATGAATGAATTCTGAAGAGCAGGTTTCCCAAAGCTTGGCTTCCAAAACCAGGACCAGATTTGAAATACACGCACACAGTGTGTGCAATTACAATAATCAAGTCCTCCTTTGGCACAGGAACAATGAGCAGATTTTCCCAAACTGCTGATTAATTTAGAGTTTGCTTGCTGCTGTTGTGCCTCTCCCGGTCTGCTTCTCCTCTACCACTCACAAGACTGACACCCAGAATGAAATGGGACCAAAAGTCCAGACTGCAAGCATTTAATCCAAGCGTGTTATCTTTGGCAGACCTCTTTGCCCTGCACATGCATTTATATAAGTTTTTAAAAGAACAAAGAAAGATGTGCTGTGCTGATACAGACTATCGCGTGTGCATCTGTTCACATTTGTGCATCCTCCTGTGTCAGCTAGGCTGAATAACTGAGAATCTTTTCAGAGCCAATCCTGAGCTATCTGACAGCTCAACTTCAAGATGCCGCTTCAGGAAAAATAAATATAGAAAGAATACGGCTACTGGTGCTTGCAAAACGCTGCACACACAGGGTGATACAACCCCCTCCCTTTTGGCACAGTCACATCTTTACCTGCCCCACACCTGACAGGCGAAGGGCTGGAGGACTTGACCAAAATAGCTTTGCAGGCCAAACAACAGGAGCCGGTGGGCCTAATTACCATATTTTTCGCTCTATAGGACACACTTTTTCCCTTCTAAAAAGTACAGTGGTGCCCCGCAAGACGAATGCCTCGCAAGACGGAAAACTTGCTAGACGAAAGAGTTTTCCGTTTTGGAGGTGCTTCGCAAAACGAATTTCCTATGGGCTTGCTTCGCAAGACGAAAATGTCTTGCGAGTTCCTGCAGGTTTCCCCCCCTTTCCCCCCCTTTTTCTAAGCCGCTTATCCACTAAACCGGTAAGCCGCTAAAAGCCGCTAAACCGCTAATAGCGCTAATCCGCTAATCCGTCAATGGGCTTGCTTCGCAAGACGAAAAAACCGCTAGACGAAGAGACTTGCGGAACGGATTCTTTTCGTCTTGCGAGGCACCACTGTAAGGGAAAATGTGTGTGTGTCTTATGGAGCGAATGCAGGCTGCGCGGCTAAGCCCAAAGCCAGAACAGGGAGACGGGAGTGCTGCGCAGCGGGGTGAAGGCGGAGGCTTCAAAGGCTGTCCCCAAAGCCAGAACAGCAAGAGGCTATCCCAGAAGCCAGATCCCTCTTGCTGTTCTGGCTTCTGGGGTTCAGAATTTTTTTCTTCTTGTTTCCTTCCCCCCCCCCCCAAACTAGGTGCGTCTTATCATCCGGTGCGTCCTATAGAGCGAAAAATACGGTGATTTGTAATCTACTTTGACGGTTCTTCTATAGTCAAATTTTATGAACTAACAAATAAGTAAATAAGCCCGCAAACCAGTGGTTCACCAGTGCTGGTGTAGACTACAAGCCTCTGCTCACACAGAGAACTTATTCACACATGAACAAGGTCTTCACCTGGAGACAGCCTTGTACCTTTGGATGCTCCGAGCCATTGGCCCTAATGATTTGGCTCTCCACTCGTTCTCTTGCCCTCTCTGCTCCTCCCTTTGAAAATGGCTATCAGAGACATGGAAGAGACTTAAGAGCCTCGGACACAAGATTACCAGGTTGATGGACAAGAAGAAATGGACAATAACGACTGACATAACCCGAGACCAGGAAAAAGAGACGCTGGATGAAGATTGGAAGAAAGTTTTTAAAGATTTGTTTTGGGAATTAGTGTAAAATTAATGAGTACTAGGAAAAAAGTTGGAATGAAACTATTTGGCTTTAGTAGAAATGATATCAGGAATTATGTATAAATAAGTATCAAGTTTTAAGCTTTAAGGTATTTTATGGTAAGATAAGGTTAAAATAAATTAAGGCAAACTGAATGACAGAATATATTGAAAGATGGAAAGGATTCGTTGAGTTAATTAATAGGTTAGACTGTTAAGATAAATTACCTAATAAAAATTGAGAAAGATGGAAAGAATTTGCTGAAACAAATAATTAAACTAGAATACAAAAAGGGAGGTGTGAGGAGGTCGATGAAACAAGTAATTAAGATTAAGATATGGAATATTGGATCTGGTTTTTTTACCTTTTTTATTGATATTGTTGTATTGGTTTTTATGTTTTTTGTCTTTTTTATATATGTATTGTAATGTATGTTTTGAAAAAAAATTGTTGTCTTTTTTTTCTTCTTTTTTGTAATTTTTAAACTTCTAATAAATATCATTTAAAAATAATAATAAATAAAAATGGCTACCATATCTCCTCTCAGTCTCCTCCTTTCCAGACTAAACATACCCAGCTCCTTCCAGCACTCCTCATAATGCCTAGTTTCCAGACCCTTGATCATCTTGGTCGCCCTCCTCAGCACACATTCCAGCTTGTCAACATCCTTCTTAAATTGTGGTGCACAGAAATAGTATTCCAAGTGTGGTCTGACTAAGGCAGAATAGAGTGGTGCTATTACTTCCCTTGATCTGGACACTGTACTTCTGCTGATGCAGCCTAGAATACCATTAGCTTTTTTTTGCTGCTGCATCACATGTTGACTCATGTTAAGCTTGTGGTCCACCAAGACCCCTAGAACCTTTTCGCATGTACTGCTAGAAAGCCAGGTGTCCCTCATCTTATATTTATGCATCTGATTCTTCCTGCCTAAGTGCAGAACCTTACATTTGTCCCTGTTGAAATTCACTGTTAGCTTATGCCCAGTTCTCCAATCTGTTAAGATCATTTTGAATTCTGATTCTGTCTTCAGCGGCATTAGCTACCCCTCCCAGTTTGGTGTCATCTGTGAATTTGATGAGCATCCTCTCAATTCCTTAATCCAAGTCATTTATAAAGAAGTTGAACATGCTTTAGTTGAGACTCCTGCATTGCAGACTCTTGGGTTCCCTTCCAGTTCTACAATTCTATGATTCCATGAATAACATAATGACAACGTAATTTATGGAATAAATGGTGTAAGGTTCATAGAAAGCAAAGATGCATAACAGTGGTTTGGGCGGAAATAAAAATAACAATACCTTTATTGTCACTGTACAACCTGTGTACAATGAAATTAAACGAGCCTCCCTCCCCCCTCCCACACTCAATCTCTTATCAAACAACACACCACCTTGCAAGTCAATTTCGCTATGTTATTTTTCGTTCAACAGCCTAACAGCCCACAGATAGAAGCTATTTTTTAGCCTGTTGGTACGGTTGATTATACTTCTATATCTCCTGCCTGACGGTAGAAGATTAAAGAGGTGATGGTTGGGGTGTGAGTCATCCCTGAGAATTTTTCTTGCTCTCCTAAGGCAACAATCCCTTGCAATGTCATCTAGTGGACTCAAGGGACAGCCCACGATATCATGAACTGCAGCGGGAAGAAAACAACAGTGCATGAGACGACTATAGCGCAGAATGGAAAACAATGCCTTCTTACATCCCTAGGCAATGACCACCTCCTCTGTCACTGCGTTGGAAAAGACCTGGCATGAGAGAGCACAGAACTGACTCCCAAAACATCCAATTTATTTGCTGCTGACAAACGTCTGGCATCCCTGATGTATAATACCTGATAGCTCATCTTTTGATTATTCATCAGCTCATGAGCTGTAGCCAGGGTTAGGGGGTAAATTTGACTCAGTTCACATTTACAGGCAAATCTAACTGATTCATGCTTTCTGAAACAATACATGAACCAAAGCACAGCCAGGCTGCAAAGTCTGCAGTACGGTTCCCTAGCCCAGATGCATCCATTCCTATGAACATGACTTGATAGCTCATCATTTGATTATTCATCAGCTTGTGAGTAGTAGATTCCTCTGCTGATCAGATGCTGTGTCTCTGAATCTTGCCTATTCCCATCAGGATGGATGCTCAGTAAATAGGTCATCTGGGTTGGGAGCATATTTGGGAATGGAGTGGGTCGGATTATTAATATTAATATTATGTATTCTACTTCTTACGCGCCCTTCATCATCAGTACTCGGGGCAGGTGACATTAACTTAAAACTCACTATTAAAAACAGTTTAAAACAAATAATAGAAAGAGGAATAGGGCCTTCTGTGTGGATGTCTGGCTTTCTGATGTTGCAGAGCAAAAATTATGTAGGCAGGATTGCAAAGAGCTCTGGGTGACGGGGCACTAAAATGGGAAATCCATGTAAATAAAACCTCAGGGGGGGGATATTTTTCTAACTTCACATTTGAGTTTTGAACTGGCAGTGACTGACCAGGAAAGAGATCTTGGGATTGTGCTGGATAGATCACTTAAAATGTCCACTTAATGTATGGTAACAGTGAAAGGGGCCAATTTCATGTTAGGAATAATAATGAAAGAGATTGAAAATGAAACTGCTACTATGGTAATGTCTTTTGACAAACCTATGATGCGACCACACAATGGACACTATGCAAGGTTCCAGTTGCTGCACCTCAAAAAGGGTATCGTAGAGCTGGGGAAAGTGTAGGAAAGGGCAACCATAGGGACATAGGAAGCTGCTGAATCAGACCACTGGTCCATCTGGGTCAGGATTCCCTCCTCCTCCTCCAAGGAGACTCCAGCACTGCCATCAACCCTGGGGAGTCTTCAGGCCCAGATTTTTACATCACTGCTCCAGAGGCTTCCCATACCAATTACCCAGACACCTTGGACCTTGGAAGAAATTGGCACGCCATCACCAGGACCATGGAAACCGATGAAATGGCAAGTCTGAAGGAGTTTGAAGGCTTCTAGCAAACTGCCTTATTAGCTTCATCCCAAGCCTCCTCTAGAAGAGGAAGAAACTAGAAGCCTGGGCTTCCATGCTGACCATGCAAGAGCAAGCTGCCTCTCCTCCACACCCAGTCTAAAAACACAGTAGTAGTAGTAGTAGTAGTAGTAGTAATTTATTATTTATACCCCACCCATCTGGCTGGGTTTCCCCAGCCACTTTGGGCGGCTTCCAACAAAATATTAAAATAAATAGTCTGTTAAACATTAAAAGCTTCCCTAAACAGGGCTGCCTTCAGATGTCTTCTAGAAGTCTGGTAGTTGTTCTTCTCTTTGACATCTGGTGGGAGGGCCTTCCACAGGGCTGGTGCCACTATCGAGAAGGCCCTCTGCCTGGTTCCCTGTAACCTTGCTTCTCGCAGGGAGGGAACCACCAGAATGCCCACGGAGCTGGACCTCAAGTGTCTGGGCAGAATGATAGGGGTGGAGACACTCCTTCAGGTATACTGGACCGAGGCCGTTTAGGGCTTTAAAGGTGAGCACCAACACTTTAAATTGTGTTCGGAAACGTACTGGGAGCCAATGTAGATCTTTCAAGACCGGTGTTATGTGGCTTCGGCGGCCGCTCCCAGCCACCAGTCTAGCTGCCACATTCTGGATTAGTTGTATTTTTTGGGTCACCTTCAAAGGTAGCCCCACAAAGAGTGCATTGCAAGCCCCACATAGAGTGCAATCCAAGCGAGAGATAACTAGAGCATGCACCACTCTGGCGAGACAGTCTGCAGGCAGATAGGGTCTCAGCCTGCGTACCAGATACTTACTTACTTGCCTTTTAGCACAATAGTAAAAAAAGAAGAAGCTTTTTTGGGGAGGGTGCAGGCTACTGACTTTCATGGTCTTATTTACAAGACTGGTCTGTAATGTAAAAGCAGTCCAGCACTTAGCAAATGGTTTATGACTTTGACCCTGTAAGTGTGTGAGCAGCGCTGAATAATTTACATGCACAAAATCATTTGCAAAGCCTTCCCTTGGTTGTTGTTTTTCCCCCCATCGCAGTCACCATGTGGAGAAGGTCATTTGCCGAGGGTAAACAACAGCAGAGCCACCGCCCAAGGCCATCCATTAAGTGCACCACTCAAAGGGACAGGCTTTCTTAGGTCTGCATCTGAAAACTCTGTCCACTGCCTTATAATCAGCCCAGTGTAGGATCTGGAGCTGTGTGTGTTTTTAATCTCTGCCACTGAATCTGGATTATGGTAATTAACCATTCTTTTAGGAATGCTCACCCGGAGCAAACAGCTCAGCAATTAGTATTTAGGGGCAATATTGTTAAGATCAGGATGGGCGGGTCGCTGCTGGGTGGATGGGATTATGTGGAGCAGCACTTGATTTCTTCAGCATTCTAAAGGGAGCCATCAATCTACTTCTTCTTGTAAATCCCTCAAAGAGCCACTTTGCCAAAGATCCTGCATAGAGTCATTGGGCTCTACAAGGCCGATCTCTTGGGAACAGCAGGCCTAATGTATTGGAAAAAGTCAACTGAGGGGGGGGCATATTGAGAGCTACGGTACTCAATGTTGGAGACATTTTTCTCGACATTTATTGTTTGCAGGATAATGAAATAATAATAATAATAATAATAATAATAATAATAATAATAATAATAATAATAATAATAAAGTAAAGAAGATGTCCTTGTCATATCCCTAGTCAATAATAATTTTATTATTTGTACTATGCCCATCTGACTGGGTTGCCCTAGCCACTCTGGGCAGCTACTGACTTCCCCAGCCCAATACTATTTTTCTTCATGAAACACTTTTGATATTTAAAAAAAACTAGACACCTAATAGGATGCAATAGCAATAACTCTTCCACAGGTAAAACAGAATTAGGGATGCAAAGGCAGATTAACACACCCATTCTTGACATAATGAAGTCTACACAAGTAGGGTTACCAGCCTAGTTTTGTTTGTGCGCTTGTGTGTTGCAATTGATGGAGATGCCCAACACCAAGGAGAAGAATGATGGCCCCAACAAGAGGAGAGCCAAGGTTCCTAGTTGCACCAGCACCTTGGAGAGAGTCCATGGTGTGAGTTCAGGACCACGGACAGCACTCCTGCAGCCAAAGCAAGACATCCAAGTCCTCGCAGCAAGATCCTGGGCCAACTGCTTGAGTTTCAGAACAGAGCGGTGCAGTCACTGCCACGTTGCCCCTGCCCCTGCCCCTGCCCCCACCCAGCTCTTTGCCACATCAAGGAAGGGGGAAAACAGGATCTGCACTTCCTGGATTAATGTCCCAACTAAAATGCAGCTGTTCCTGAGCGTATTGCACGTGTGTGTTGTCACACGTACAACACACAATGCATGTTGCAAGTCCAGTGGCCGGCTTCTCCAGAGCGCTCAGCCTCATGCGTGCAACTCATGATGCACATGACATCACTAACGTGCAGTGCGCACTATGCACACACACACACACCCCACCCCCAATTTTGTGGGAACCTGGTACCTCTGCTGGGCGCTGGGCATACATTTGTTCCTATTGTTGATTTCTGCTTCTAGATGCTAGATCGTGACATCATATAGCCCAACCTCTGCCATGCAGAATCAGAGCTCAAGCATCCATGACGGATGGCTATCCAATCTCTACTTAAAAACCTCCAAGGAAGGAGAGTCCACCACCTCCCGAGGGAGATCGTTCCACTGTTGAACAGCTCTTAGATAAATTTTAGGTGGGGCAGAAATTTATCAGACACTGTGACAGCTGTTTTTCTCAAAGCGCTGGCCCTAATACGTAGCTTTTTGCCCTCTGCCATCTCCCGTGTTGCAGCCTCCTTGACCAGGCAATCAGCAAATAGAGAATAAAACTCCTTTTCCTGAAAGCAGACAAGATGGGACTCCTAAAGTGCCACTCCTATAAATGTGGTAGGTTGGGTTGAGCTGAAATAATAACAATAATAAACTTAGAATGACATTGATGAATTTTAGCAGTGCGTTTCTTTTAAAGCTAAAACACAGTTCTGTTTGGAATAATCAGAAGCCGCATCAGCCAGCCACACAAAAAACAAGCTCAGAACTGGAGCCATCACTTGTCAATTCCCTCTTCTGCTTCCATGGAAACATGGCTAGAAATTAATCAAGAGTTCAGATGGGTGTCATGCGCATCCACTCGGAAGGCGCCCCCCTCTTTTAAGGAGCTTTTCTTTTATTCCAGGCCACAAGTGGAACAAAATGTCTTAGATTCAGAGATCTTGTGCTAGTGGGCCTCTCTGTTTAGTTCGCTGGAGTGGACACCCCTCCTTCAGCCTCCCTTGGTTACGAGCAAAGCCATCTCTTCCTTAAAGTGAATAGAGGAGCGCTAACAGCAGGCAGGGAGCCTTCCTATCTGCAAGGAACAAGGAATCTGGTCTAGTGGAGCTCCACAAACACACACACACCCCAATGGAAACCTGTACAGTGGTACCTCTGGTTGCAAACGGGATCCGTTCCGGAGCCCCATTCGCAACATGAGCAGAACACAACCCACGTCTGCGGGTCATGATTCGCCGCTACTGCGCATGTGTGTGACGTCATTTTGAGTGTCTGCACGTGTGCGAGCGGCGAAACCTGGAAGTAACCCTTTCCCGTACTTCCGGGTCACCGCGGGATGCAACCTGAAAAGACGTAACCTGAACCAAACGTAACAAGAGGTGTGACTGTACTGTTCATCGCTCCTTCTTTGCTCAAGTGGTAGGGAGGTCCACAGCAGTTTCACAGACTCTATCTCCTTACTGAATAGAGCAGGGGTGGGGAACCAGGGATGATGGGAGTTGTAGTCCAGAAACATCTGGAAAGCTGCAGGTTCCCGTCTCAAGTTCCCATCAAGCACACGTCCAGTGTTGTCAACAAAGAGTTACACACACACAAAGACACAACTTTTGATTTAGCTCCTATGTACAGCTAAGTCACAGATATCCTCTTTTCCCTTTGACCACTCATCATCGTCCCACCACCACTCCCCTGACTCTGAGCCCTCTTCCCTTTGGGATTCCCCAAGTGGTTTCGCCCACCATTCCCAGCATCCAACCAGTCCCTGACATGGTCACTGGGGAAGGAAATTCTACACAAATACAACATCACGATTTAGGTCTTTTAGCACGCGTCCAGACTGCTGAAATTTTAGGAGATGCGATTCGATTACATACTGGCAAATTCAGGCGGAACAATTATAGCTGGCTGAGAGGTTTTGAGCTTCCCCAAAAGATCAGAATTTTTGCAACAAGGGCACTTATGGGAAACTCCCCTGGAAAGCACTGGGTAACGCTTGTTTTGATAAAACATCATCTAACCTCCCCGTAAACAAACCACCACGAATGCTCATTCACGTTGTTTAATTTCCTTGCAAACTGATCAGGTTGAACGCTCAATAAATAAGTTGTTCTGGAAGCACCCTTAGAATGATTCCATGCCATGATTCAGACAGAGTATTTTCCAAAGGGCTAGTTCCCTACAAAGGGACAATTTTGACCATTACTGCAACCCACAGCCATTGGCAAGATATGCAGCAGGGGAAGGCAATGGTTCAGAGCAGCCTTCCCAAGCTGGTGCGTTTCAGATGCTTTGGACTACAATTACCATCACTTCTAGTCAGTATGGCCAATTGTAGACCAGGAACATCAGGGCGGCACCAGGTTGGGGAAAGAAAGAAAATCAAAGCAGCTCCACAGTAAGGTAAAGGTAAAGGTACCCCTGCCCGTACGGGCCAGTCTTGCCAGACTCTGGGGTTGTGCGCCCATCTCACTCAAGAGGCCAGGGGCCAGCGCTGTCCGGAGACACTTCCGGGTCACGTGGCCAGCGTGACATCGCTGCTCTGGCGAGCCAGAGCCGCACACGGAAACGCCGTTTACCTTCCCACTGGTAAGCGGTCCCTATTTATCTACTTGCACCCGGAGGTGCTTTCGAACTGCTAGGTTGGCAGGCGCTGGGACCGAGCAGCGGGAGCGCACCCCGCCGCAGGGATTCGAACCGCCGACCTTTCGATCGGCAAGTCCTAGGCGCTGAGGCTTTAACCCACAGCGCCACCTGTGTCCTACAAGCTCCACAGTAGCTGTGTGGCAAAGAGAGAAAAACAACGAGAAGAAAAGGAAGTGGGGGTTCCTAATATTAGAGGGTCACGCCTGTTTTTCTTTGCGCTGATGAAATGACCTTGGAGATGAAGCCATTATCTAAAGGCCCAAGTTGCAGAAGGAAGCATAGGAGGAAAAAAATTAATTACAAATGATAGATTAGGCTTATGGTCTGATAAGCAGCTCACAGAATTCAGCGAAGAGAAGTTTTGAAATGAGATTAAGCAGCAGAACTGGCGTTTAAAAGGATGTGTGAAACGGGATGCAAACTAGGGCATTAAAAAAAAGGTTCAGGGAAAAATTGGAGTTACATGTCTAAAGGCATCTATGCACATATTTTTTGGGTGTGGGGGGGAGGATACCATGCTACAGAGTACATTTCAGATGATTAATAACATTGAAGTTTCAGTTAAGTAACTGGGTTATTTTGGTGTGATGACCTGAATTGTTTGAAAGGCTACCATATGGAGTTTTCTAAGTCACCACAGTGTATAGATGCAAGGGCCTAAGATGAGTCAGAGAACTGCGGTGGGTGACAAATGAAACTGTAATGCTAAGGAGTGGAAGCCAGAATTTGGTAGGGTGTCAGGGGAGGGGTAGTACCTCTGTTCTAATTTGTCCACCTTTGGTCCCCAACCTGCACTCACCTCTCATCTGTGGCTGCTAGAAGCTGTCAGCATGTGACAGCAGCCGCACCCCAGGAAACAGCTTCGACCGGCCAGATAAACCAAGTGAGGGTAGCTGATGGATCTCCAAGCCTCAGTGAATTAGGGATTTCCCCTGCATGCGAAGACAGGCTCCGGTGGATTGAGCGGACGAGACCAATAGTGGGTTCAACGGTCAAGAAGGCGGTTTCTGCATATGCTGCAGAGGGAAGTGAGGGGCAGGTGGGGGCTCGTCCCACCTGGGAAGGTAACCCATCTAGAAGGAAGGAAGGAAAACTAGATCCTAAACCTCCGCTGCCTTATAGGATATCTTCGGTAGAAGAAAAGGCTAAGGAGTAAACCCTATTTTCTCTTCTTGTGATTTTGCCATTTATGCCAGAAGACAATTATTAGAGGCCTTACAACTTAACAGGCTCAATTCAATGCCTCCAAGGGTTCAGGACCTGCTCTCGGACAGGAATGATCAAATTACTTTAATAGTGGCTGAATTTTGGAGTGCTGTCGATGTAGAAAGATTGGGTCATTATAAAGAGATTTATTTTTTCTTAACCGATCAGTGATGTGGTAGTGTTATATTGTATTATTTATGCAAATTGATTTTCTCTGGAGTTAAAGATCTGACTGGGACAAACCTTGTTACGCTGAATTCGTATTTTGCACAATTTGTATATGGTGTTTGTTTGATAATGTGTGGTTTGCTATGCCTAATAAAGAATTGACTTTGAGTAAACCCTACACAAATCTGGAGCGGAGTCCCTAAGATGGTGGAATGGTGCCTTGTACACCTCCTTCCGGCAACTCCTGCAGCCAAGCTAGGGCCAAGCGTATTGCTCCGCTTTCCTTTGGACCACATGAGGGAGGCCAAGAGGGCAGTCATCTGGGCAGCCCAGAACCTCCATGCACGCTGCGCAGGCTTTCGCCCCAGGGGGATCACTTAGTTAACGCAGCAGTTTGACTTCTCTCCAGTGTGGTGTAGTGGTTAAGAGCGGCAGTCACATAATCTGGGGAACCGGGTTCGTGTCTCCGCTCCTCCACATGCAGCTGCTGGGTGACCTTGGGCCAGTCACACTTCTGTGAAGTCTCTCAGCCCCACTCACCTCACAGAGTGTTTGTTGTGGGGGAGGAAGGGAAAGGAGGTTGTTAGTCGCTTTGAGACTCCTGAAGGGGAGTGAAAGGTGGGATATCAAATCCAAACTCTTCTTCTTCTTCTTCTTCTTCTCCTCCAGAGGCTCGCTCCATTGTCTCTCAAGGCAGACGGATGCTAAGAGCTAGACTTCCAGTACTTAAGGTACTTAAGCTAGTGGTCTTTGACAGTCTTATCGCCCATGAATTTGTCTAAACGCTGAAAAAGGTTGCTGTCCAGTTGACAGTGCAGAAGCTATGTGTGTACAGTTGAACAGGTGAATGTTCTGTTTGGACCTTGAAGTGAAGACACAGGGATAAAAAGCAACCCCCTGACCCGCCCAAAAATATATTCTTTCCAAATGTTCACTGAACACGAGAGGGCTTTACTTACCTGCAAGTGCAAAAAGCCCCTTTCACTCAATCAAGCAAAAGTGTGGAATAGGTATGGCAGAATCAAATGGCTACGTGATGTTTCTGGAATAAGCTAAAAGCATAAACTGCAAAGTGTAATCTGAAAAGCACACATACTATAAGCAAGCATTTAGTGGTGGATATATAAAGTAAATAATACTGAACCTGTTTGGCCCAGTATCCTGTTAATTAGGAAAAAAGGGAGGCTGGGTTGCTTTCAAACCACCTAAAGTAATTGGCTACCAGGATTACTGCATTCGTATTGATTTCCTCCCTTCCTTTCTTTTTACAAGGACTCTGGCAGCCTATATGAATTTCTCCCAGTCACTCCTCAAAACAATCCAATTAGAGGCAAGTTTGTGGAGATAAGTGGAGGTTTTGAGCGAGGTCTTAAAATGATGTGTCTCCCAGGGTTTCAGACTTGCCTTTGGGCTGACCTTTCCTCTCAAAACCAAGAGCACAGCTTAAAAAGCTAATGGACTCTCAGGATGCATAAACTGAAGCAAAGTGTCCAGGCCACAAGAAAAACAACAGCTCCATGCAGCACCGACCAGAGGCCACAGCGACAGTAGTGTGTCCAACTCTGAAGGCCACAGTTTAAGAATGACATTGACAAAGTCGACTACAGTGTGTCCAGAGAGGGTGTTTTAAGGGAAGAGGTTCAAAGTAAGGGTGAGTGTAAGAATTGGCAAATCTGTCCATCCGTGTTTCTCTCTGTTTTCCACTTTTCCAGTCTTATGTTCAGCTCTCTGCACTTCCACAGCAGTTTGCAATTAAAAATATATATATATAATGAAAATACATCAGTGTTTCAGTATAATTTTTTGCTAATATACACATTCACATGCATTTCTGCCTAATATACACATTTTTGCAAAGCAATTTCTCCTAAAACAATGAATTTTACATGTTCTTTACTCGAATATATGCAGTTTTTAATGGACACTTCAGCCCAGAATACCCAGTTTCAAACCTGGAAACTTCACTGCAATATTCAAAGACATGTCAATTTAGAAATATGGCTGTCTTTTGGTTTGTGTGTTGTTTCATTAAGTGCAAATTAAGTAGGGCCACCTTTAAATGAAATCTGAATTCGGTTTCTCCCCCTAACCCTTGCTGAGAGGTAAACAGAAAACAGCCATCTCCATGTTTTAGTAGCTTAATCAAGAGACTGAGCACATTCAAATTCATTTCCAGTTCACTAGCTGGTCTTATTTCTATTGTGTCAGCTCAACCAGCAAACTTATTGATCAGCTCACCAGGGTACGAAATGCATTTCTTTCTCCCTCTCTTTACACACACACAATATATCACACAGTATGTTTCGCCTCTCTGTGGTACAACTTTTCTATCCTAGGCCAAACCTACCATGAGATAGTAAGCAAACTTGGTCGGCAACCCAAAATACTTGTCAATTTATTCACATACTAGAAAAAAAGGGGGGTGAAAATTATGACGTACATCTATCAGTAAGAAACCTCACTAAACGAGGGATGGGGGATTGGTGGACTTCCTCATAAGGCCTTGCTGGCCTCTGCGAATTAGGTGCAGGCACAGAGAAGGTCTCATCTCATGTCCCCATCAACAGAGCTTCCAGGTTTGGGTCTGGTCACTACCTGAGTGGGTGACCACCTAGGACAGGCATGGCCAAACTTGGCCCTCCAGCTGTTTTGGGACTACAATTCCCATCATCCCTGACCACTGGTCCTGTTAGCTAGGGATGATGGGAGCTGTAGTCCCAAAACAGCTGGAGGGTCAAGTATGGGCATGCCTGACCTAGGAAAACAAGTCTGCTGCCTTGGGCTCCATAGAAGAAGGAAAAGATACAGATATAAGAAACAATTCAAACAGCACAGTATCCTGTGGCACCTTAAAGACTAACAGGCTGATTGTAGCATGACCTTTTTCTTAAACTAGGGGTGGTATGGGGGACCAATTGTTGTCAGATGGGCAAATGGTTACGGATGATGGATTTGTAGTCATAGAATCATATAACTGTACAGTTGGATGGGACCACAAGAATAATCTAGTCCAGGCTTTCCAAAACTTGGGTTTCCAGCTATTGTTGGACTACATTTCCCATCATCCCTGACCACTGGTCCTGCCAGCTAGGGATGATGGGAATTGAAGTCCAACAATAGCTGGAAACCCAAGTTTGGGGAAGCCTGATCTAGTGCATCAAGCAACATCTTGAGGGCTATTCAAGTTCGCCATCCCTGCTGTAAACTGCAAGTGGTCTCTGCATGCTGCCCAGCGCTTCAGAGATGAAACTAGGGACATCACACGCCTAGTCGCGTACCGAAGATCACTCGCTGCCACACAACTAAACATCGCTGAAGGCTCTTCGGGGCTTGCTACTTTCATTTACTCTCCAATAATCTGTACTGCACTGATTCAAAAGCCAAACAGAAGAAGAAGAAGAGTTTGGATTTGATATCCTGCTTTATCACTACCCTAAGGAATCTCAAAGCTGCTAACCTTCTCCTTTCCCTTCCTCCCCCACAACAAACACTCTGTGAGGTGAGTGGGGCTGAGAGACTTCAGAGAAGTGTGACTAGCCCAAGGTCACCCAGCAGCTGCATGTGGAGGAGCAGAGACGTGAACCCAGTTCACCAGATTACGAGTTCACTGCTCTGAACCACTACTCCACACTGGCTCACCAGCTGTTACGTAGCAGAAAAACACAACTGTCACACATTACCAACAATTCAAATGAAACTTCGATCACCAGATATACACCACACAGTGCCTTAGTGTTCATGCGCATACATTTACACACATGTGCACTCACCCCCCATCCCGTCTCTAATAGGGTGTGTATGATGGCAATCATGGCATTAACTGGAGCTATTCATTGTCCCTCTTCTCCTTGGGCTTCCTGGTTGATCTGTATCAGGTGACGTGTCTCTTAATCATGAGAAAGGGGGAGACAGATTGTTTAGGGGCGAAGCTGCAGTAGAAACTGGCAGCCAACATTACTTTCAAAGCGAATAAATGAGCTGCCCTTCAGCGACATCAGATAAAGCGTGATGCTTTGTCACACATCAGCCTGAATGCCAGCAGGGACAAACGCGAGGTCTCCAGTTTGCAGGATATATTTTAAGTGCAATTGTTCCTCGAAGACACACAGCGATGCAGGAAAAATTACTTCCATCCCTTTTAAAAATGAACTGTAGTGTGTGCTTTGTGGCTAAGGGTTGCTAAACAGGAAAACGATCCCCAGGGAACAAATAAGTTCTTTCAAGAGATATCAGCACCTTCCCCTGTAGCTCAAGCGGGAAAGACACCTGCCAGTTCAATCTCCAACTTGTGGCAAGTGTGATTGTACTGATGTTGTGATAGATGTGGCTCCCTGAACTTCACACCCGACTCCTGCCACCTCCACACTCCAGTCCCAGGTGTGTAAGGTCTGACTGAGAGGGAAGGCACTCTGCACATGCTCAGAACCACTCTCAACTTGGCTTATGCCATGCTGAGTTCCAGGTTAGAGTGCCAGCATTCAAAACTGACCGTCCACAACCAATACAAAGACGCGTAGGTTAGGTCCATGTGCAAAGGTCAAGGACCATGCCTTGACCTTGTTCCTGAGCCAATGCGGTGTAGCATTAGAGACTAAGACCAGAGAGACCAAGGTTCAAATTCCCACCCAGCTGTCAAGCTCAGTGAGTGACCTTGGACCAGTCACTGCCTCTTAGCCTAACCTACCTCACAGGGTTGTTGTGATAAAATGAAGAGGAGGAGAGCTAGGCATGCCACATATAGCTCCCTGGAGAAAAGGGTGGGGTATCAATGTAGTTAATCATCGTCAACATTTGGAGAAGGTGGTCTGCCAGGGATCCCTTTGCTGAAGGTTCCCTCAAACCCGGAGGCAGGGGGTCAGAGGAGGTGCATGAGCTGGAGATATAGTCCTGATGGCGAAACTATTGACACTGGGATAGGATCCTCTTTCTTCAAGGGGGTGAGATTGAGGACTCCAAGTCAAAACCTCGAAAGAATGAGAGTCCACCACTGAGTTACAGGAGACCGTTCCACTGTTGAACAGCTCTTACCATCAGAAAGCTCTTCCTGATGCTTAGTCAGAAATTCCTTTCTTGCCAATTATAGCCATTGGTCTGGATCCTACCCTCCGGAGCAGAAGAAAACATCACCATGTGACAGCCCTTTAGATATTTGAAGGTGCTATCACATCTCCTCTCAGTCTCTTCTTTCCCAAGTTAAATATACCAAACTCCCTCAACCGTTCCTCATAAGGAACGCTTGGTTTCCAGACCCTTAATCATCTTGGTCGCCCTCCTCTGCACACCTTCCAGCTTGTCAATATCCTTCTTAAACTGTGATGCTCAGAACCGGGCACAGCATTCCAGATGTGGTCTGACAAAGGAAGAAAAGAGTGATACTACGACTTCCTTTGACCTGGACACTAGACTTCTGTTGATGCAGCCTTGAACAGCATTAGCCTTTTTTGCTACTGCATCACACCATTGACTCACGTTAAACTTGAGGTCCATTAAGACCCCCAGATCCTTTTCACATGTACTACTGGCAGTCCAGGTTTCCGCCATCTTATATTTGTGCAGCTGGTTCTTCCTGCCTTAGTGCAGAATCTGACATTTGTCTCTACTGAAATCCATTTTGTTAGTTTAGGGCCAGTTCTCCAATCTGTTACGGTCTTACAGCAGCCTGAGACCTGTGTAAGGCGTCACATCATAGACTTAACTGAGAACTGAGTCATAATATTTTGAGAGGAGTTCCCTACCAGGACAGACTTTGCTCGTGTGCTCAAGACATCGATTCCATAAAACATATTTTGTTGCATTGTGCAAAATATGAGCAAGCTAGGGCTGAACTGATAATATCCTTGCTGGTACCTTTCCCGGGAAAATCAGAGGCTCACTATGTCAGGTTCCTACTGGAAGACCGGACAAATGCTAGAACATTAGCAGTGGCAAAGTTTTTATCGGTGGTTGTAAGAACAAATGATCCCTATATTCTAAACAAAATGCTTGTTTAACCTGGAGGTAGGCTGTATGAATTGTGTATTGCTTTGTAATGATTTGTTGGGTCTCTGGACCGTAATAAAGGTTGGAGATGAGTTAAAATATTTAGCATGGTGGCTTTCAAACTGTGGTCTGTGGGAGACCCTAACATAATGGCAACTCCGTCCATGAGAAGAACAGTAGAGATTGATATGTTTCCTCTGAGTACCTACAGTACTGAGTGAACCCTTTGGTGCATTTGTGGGGCAACAGAGCATGAGGCCTTAGCAAGACAATGTGGGCACTGCTGCTGACCCAATGCTCCCCGAATTCTCTGCAGTGAACAGGATGAATGTGTGAGAAGCCCAGGGGATCCTCAGCAGCCAGGTTGACCCAGAAATGGTTTCCTTTGAAGGCAAAAGCTTTGCAAAACCACCTCAAATAAAGAGGGGGTTCCTCTCCACTATAGTTATTCAAGCGCTATAAAAAGTAAACCAGATGGGGCCAGAATGCAGGAGTGCTGGCAGCAGATGGCTCCGAAATATTAAGCTAAGCATCCCTTCTGCTCTGAACTCAGTTACAGCTTTGCTGGCGATTACAAAGCCAGCCTACTTAGAAAACATGCAGACGACGGAATCCAGCCTCACGTGTTTGCTCAAACATCCTAGCAAAACATCTCATTCTGCACCCACAAATTTTTATTTGTCAGGAGAGATGCTGGTATTGTTCAGGCACGATTGTAGCAAACAAAGCCACTCCTGAGAAAAATGAAATCTCAGGCAACCTCTGCAAAACAGGCCGCACCGTGAAGCTTCAAAACTCCGCTTCTCCATGGTAACAGCAGCAACCCCTAGGTAGGCGAGCTATCTATAAACAGAAAAATATACAAGCTTTGCAGCCCTCCTTTTCCAATATCTCTGTTCCGAGGTTATAGGTTCTTAAATGTTTTTAATCTTTTTTTTTTTTTTAATGTTTTGCTCCACTGTTTGCGCTCCTAGGCTCCTTTGGGAGAAAGTGCGGGCCAGAAATTTAATAAATAATAACAGTGAGAAGAAAGAAAGAAAATAAGATCTTTGGGGTGGGCTGGCTCTTGAGGGTTTCCCCTGGGGGAAAAGATGCATGAGCTCATTGTACACCGTTATGAGCAAATAAAAGATAAAAGAAATGGGTAAGAATCATGTCTGGATGTTGCAAAGCAAACCAGCTCTTCCCCTCACCTTCCAGACTCAGACCTGAAATCCAAACCATAAAGCTCAGTAAAGCAGTAAGTCTGGATTTTGGCAAATTCTCTACACGCCTCCACCCCTTTTTAAGCACCTTCCCAAGTTTCAGAAACACAAGGCAGTTGCTTTTTATTGAGTCGCGTCGCACTTCATACAACTAGATCAGTATTGTCTCTACAATGACTGGCAGCAGGTACCCAGGGTTTAAGGCAGGGTTGTCTGATGTTCTTAAGGTTTTGTTAGCGTCAGGGTTGCCATATGTCCTCTTTATCCAGGACACACCCTTCTTTTAATGGGTATGTAAAATGATTCATAGTTAAAAGTAGAAGACGGCAAGTGTGTCCTCTTTTATGCCTTTCAAAACATGGCCACCCTAGATCTTTGTTTGCAGTTGCAAGGTATACCTAAAAATTAAGGCGCTGATGTGATCAACAGATGTTTGCATGCAGGTACACTTTTCAGGGATCTGCGACGGGCCACACCTGAGTGTGCCTTTGTTTAAAATGGCCTTGGAGAAGTGTAGTATTTCAAACTGGTGCCAATGTTTCCTTCAACCCTGCGTTTTTTATCTTGTGAAAAGAAGTGGAGTTGTTCTTCTTCTGCCAGATTCTGCCAGAATAACATGGCAATAAACAAAATGTCTCTTCTTTCTGATTGTTGTTTTCCCCTTTTTAAACTGCTGTGCAGTGCTGCCGCCTCTGGTTTTAAATTATTTTTTTTAATTTATTTTTGCATTTTTTAATTTTTCAGTTGTATGTATGTTTTATCTTTTTTGTTTGTGTATTTGTGTTGTTTTGCCTTCAGGAAAATGCTAGTTAATAGAAGGTGCAGGAAAGAAAATTATTTTAAAAGGAATTACCAATAAGGAGAAATTTCCCAAGCAATAGAACATGTTGGTTCTTTTACATTTCCATTTGTGGCAGCTGTTTTTTTGCTTGTTTGTTTGCAGAGGGGCTAAGAGACCTCAGATGGCAGTCGCCATTGCTCACTTTTGCCTGACACGAGGGCCTGTACTTTTAACAGCTCAATGGCAGGCAGATATTCATCAGGAACAGCATTTCCTGTTGCATCTCCGTCCTGGGGAAACTGCACCAGTTGAATTCCTGTCAACTGTGTTGCTGCTAAAACCCCAGAGTCTCTGTCAAAGAAACAAAGTGGGTACACTAGTGATATTATACTTTACATGGGCTACAGGCACTCTTTCCGGGGGGGGGGGGAATAACAAACGTTTTTCCCAAAATAAGTCCAATTTCGTTATTGCAGGCACAGCCAGGGTGTAGCTTAAAGATGATGACTAATAATAATAATAATAATAATAATAATAATAATAATAATTTATTATTAATACCCCGCCCATCTGGCTGGCTGGGTTTCCCCAGCCACTCTGGGCGGCTCCCAACAAAATATTAAAAACACGAGAAAACATCAGCCATTAAAAACTTCCCTAAACAGGGCTGCCTTCAGATGTGTTCTAAATGTCACATAGTTGTTTATTTCCTTGACATCTGATGGGAGGGCATTCACAGGGCAGGTGCCACTACCGAAAAGGCCCTCTGCCTGGTTCCCTGTAACCTCACTTCTCACAGGGAGCGAACCACCAAAAGGCCCTCAGAGCTGGACTTCAGTGTCCGGGCTGAACAATGGGGGTGGAGACGCTCCTTCAGGTATACTGGGCCCAGGCCGTTAGGGCTTTAAAGGTCAGCACCAACACTTTGAATTGTGCCCAAAAACGTACTGATTGAATATAAGAAGCTCTACAAGCAAAGCAGGTTTTCTACCAATGATGCAAATGCATCAGTACTTCACTTGGGGAAACCCCTGCCACTTTGATAGGCAAGGTGTGTGCACTGGGAGAGCTTCCCTCTTAGAAAGACCACAGAGGAGTATCCTCAGGAATAAGTTGCTGCATTTCTGCCAGGAGGGCAGAATGAGACATGCAGGGGAGGGAATACAATGTTAAGAATGGCGGCGCACAGGCTTTGCATCCTCTGCAATGTTGCTCTGAGGGCCAGTGTTGTTTTCTCTGGCTGTGGAAGGTAGGACTCGAACTGTTGGCTTCAAGTCACAAGAAAGGAGATTCCATCAGGAAGAACTTTCTGAGAGTAAGAGCTGTTCTACAGTGGAACGGTCTCCCACGGGAGGCGGTAGACAATCCTTCCAGGGAGGTTTCCAAGCAGATGTTGGAGGCCCATCTGTCATGGGTGCTTTAGCTGAGATTCCTGCATTCCTGCAGGGGGTTGGACCTGATGACCCTTGGGGTCCCTTCCAACTCTACAATTCTATGATTCTACGAAAGATAGAAGTCTGATAGATGGGCTGGGCCATGAAGGAAGTGTTGGCTATTTGCAGATTAGTTGCACTGCAGAGAGCTTGCTGGGGAGACCACACATTACAAGGAGCACAAAATAACTTTAGCAAGGTTCTAATAACAAAAACAAAAACTCCTTTTACGTTAAATATATCAACAAGCATCAACCAGGGTACTGAGAGAGCGAGGTGCTGCTCTTTATATACTATACCCAATTGCTGACACAGCTTAATTAACAGAACTTAACAGCACCTGCTATACTGCTTCACAGCTGTAAAACTGGGTCACGTTATTTGCTCTGGCCCTTAAAGACATACACATCTTGTGGAACAATAATGAACCTCCACATTTAAAGAGACCATTCAACAGGAAGAAGTCACACACACAAACATTTGCTCTTCTGCAGCAAAGCCGAGCTATTCTATGTGTCAGCAAAGCTCTTGTCAGCAAGCAGTATATCCACTCATCATTCTAGCCCAACACAGATCAACCTGTCACAACGCAGACACCAGTACAGATCAGCCAATCACAATGCCCACACCGATCGACCTATCACAATCTCTGACAGTCTCTGTCAAAGAAACAAAGTGGGTACACTAGTGATATTATACTTTACATGGGCTACAGGCACTCTTTCCGGGGGGGGGGGGGGGAATAACAAACGTTTTTCCCAAAATAAGTCCAATTTCGTTATTGCAGGCACAGCCAGGGTGTAGCTTAAAGATGATGACTAATAATAATAATAATAATAATAATAATAATAATAATAATAATTTATTATTAATACCCCGCCCATCTGGCTGGCTGGGTTTCCCCAGCCACTCTGGGCGGCTCCCAACAAAATATTAAAAACACGAGAAAACATCAGCCATTAAAAACTTCCCTAAACAGGGCTGCCTTCAGATGTGTTCTAAATGTCACATAGTTGTTTATTTCCTTGACATCTGATGGGAGGGCATTCACAGGGCAGGTGCCACTACCGAAAAGGCCCTCTGCCTGGTTCCCTGTAACCTCACTTCTCACAGGGAGCGAACCACCAAAAGGCCCTCAGAGCTGGACTTCAGTGTCCGGGCTGAACAATGGGGGTGGAGACGCTCCTTCAGGTATACTGGGCCCAGGCCGTTAGGGCTTTAAAGGTCAGCACCAACACTTTGAATTGTGCCCAAAAACGTACTGATTGAATATAAGAAGCTCTACAAGCAAAGCAGGTTTTCTACCAATGATGCAAATGCATCAGTACTTCACTTGGGGAAACCCCTGCCACTTTGATAGGCAAGGTGTGTGCACTGGGAGAGCTTCCCTCTTAGAAAGACCACAGAGGAGTATCCTCAGGAATAAGTTGCTGCATTTCTGCCAGGAGGGCAGAATGAGACATGCAGGGGAGGGAATACAATGTTAAGAATGGCGGCGCACAGGCTTTGCATCCTCTGCAATGTTGCTCTGAGGGCCAGTGTTGTTTTCTCTGGCTGTGGAAGGTAGGACTCGAACTGTTGGCTTCAAGTCACAAGAAAGGAGATTCCATCAGGAAGAACTTTCTGAGAGTAAGAGCTGTTCTACAGTGGAACGGTCTCCCACGGGAGGCGGTAGACAATCCTTCCAGGGAGGTTTCCAAGCAGATGTTGGAGGCCCATCTGTCATGGGTGCTTTAGCTGAGATTCCTGCATTCCTGCAGGGGGTTGGACCTGATGACCCTTGGGGTCCCTTCCAACTCTACAATTCTATGATTCTACGAAAGATAGAAGTCTGATAGATGGGCTGGGCCATGAAGGAAGTGTTGGCTATTTGCAGATTAGTTGCACTGCAGAGAGCTTGCTGGGGAGACCACACATTACAAGGAGCACAAAATAACTTTAGCAAGGTTCTAATAACAAAAACAAAAACTCCTTTTACGTTAAATATATCAACAAGCATCAACCAGGGTACTGAGAGAGCGAGGTGCTGCTCTTTATATACTATACCCAATTGCTGACACAGCTTAATTAACAGAACTTAACAGCACCTGCTATACTGCTTCACAGCTGTAAAACTGGGTCACGTTATTTGCTCTGGCCCTTAAAGACATACACATCTTGTGGAACAATAATGAACCTCCACATTTAAAGAGACCATTCAACAGGAAGAAGTCACACACACAAACATTTGCTCTTCTGCAGCAAAGCCGAGCTATTCTATGTGTCAGCAAAGCTCTTGTCAGCAAGCAGTATATCCACTCATCATTCTAGCCCAACACAGATCAACCTGTCACAACGCAGACACCAGTACAGATCAGCCAATCACAATGCCCACACCGATCGACCTATCACAATCCAGATCAATCTATCACAATGCTAGCAGCAACACAGACCACATCATGCCACTTTAAACAGTCATGGCTTCCCCAAAGGAATCCTGGGGGCTGTAGTTTCTTAAGGGTGCTGCAAAATGTTAGATGAGACCGTGTGTTCCCCTCACAGAGGTACATCTCTGAAGCAAAATATCAAAGTTCTTCATATTTATTCCCCAGTACAGTGGTGCCCCACAAGACGAATGCCTCGCAAGACAGAAAACTCACTAGACGAAAGAGTTTTCCGTTTTGGAGGTGCTTCGCAAAACGAATTTCCTATGGGCTTGCTTCGCAAGACGAAAATGTCTTGCGAGTTCCTGCGGGGTTTTTTTCCCTTCCCCCCCCCTTTTTCTAAGACGCTAAGCCGTTTATCCGCTAAAATCCGCTAAGCCACTAATAGCGCTAATCCGCTAAACTGTCAATGGGCTTGCTTCGCAAGACGAAAAAACCGCTAGACGAAGAGAATCACGGAACGGATTCTTTTCGTCTTGCGAGGCACCACTATACTATTTTGTGCCTCGACACTCTCTCTCTCTCTCTCTCTCTCTCTCTCTCTCTCTCTCATTTGCTTCCAAGACAGAATTTGAAACAATGGTTCAAAATGTATTCTGAATTAAGATTTCCAGCCTAACTACCATATTCTTTGTGCATTGTACAAAAGAAGCAAGGAAGAGAATTTGAATATGAAAAGGGAGGACTGGGGAGAGATTAAGTCCTGGAGGCTAAACCATGGTTTGGCTGTGAGATCTGAACCAGTCGAAACTATGCAGGACTTTAGTACATTGCCTTAGAACATCCAAAACCATTTGCCCAGGTAAACATCTACTTTGAGATGCCCTGTTTTGAGAATCCAGACTATAGGTTATTATGATAAAGGAATAGCTCTGCTTCTTAACTGACATATGTACGCTTCTCTAATACAACCTTGGCTGTGAGTCCTGAAAACCTATTCCCTGCCTTGCAGACCTTTTCCCACCTAGTGGGGTTCGGACTGACTCCATCTACAAAAGCTAAGGCTACTGAAGAGGCCAGATAGCATCTTGGTTGCCTCATAGCATAGACCGAGATCATCGAGCCTGAGCTTCCACAGCCGCCACCTGCCATGAACCACCATTGGCAGCAACAGAAGCAGACATGTTCTATGCTTAAGATAATACGTTTTTGTCTCTTGCCAATTATGCTGTTTTAAAATGTGCATACAATATTTGACTTCCTTTAGCAATGCTGTTTTTTGAAATGTTTAAGATTTTTTTGTTAAAATTGCTGCATTGAATGTGCCTTTAATAATATTTATATTTATGTTTATGTTTATGTTTATGTTATTTATACCCCACCCATCTGGCTGGGTTTCCCAGCCACTCTGGGCAACTTACAGCATACATTAAAACATAATCAAACATTAAAAACTTCCTGATAGAGGGCTGCCTTCAGATGTTTTCTAAAAGTTGCATAGTTCTTTATCTCCTTGACATCTGAAGGGAGGGTGTTCCACAGGGAGGGTGCCATGACCAAGAAGGCCCTCTGCCTGTAGTTGACCACCTTTGCAGTATTTTATTTTGAAATTTATAAGATGATACATGAGTTTTGTGTTCATTATGTTGCTTTCAATGTATACTTTATATTTGACTTCCTTCCGGAATGTTTTATTCTGGATTGTTTGGGTTTGATGTTTTAATGCAGGTTGTAAACGACTTTGAGATTTTTTTCTTTCTTAAAAAATATAAAGCAATATACAAACGATAACAATAATAAAATAAGAACAGAGTTTTAGAAAGTATAAGAGTTCAGTTCTGTGCTTTTCATCATTGCCACTGGATGGCAACAAATGCTCAAAAGAAAGAACTAGCTCTGCTGCAAATCTCAGATCTGTTTCCATCTCACCATCACGTTTCGGGGCCTGCGGAAGCAAAACTCATAATAAGGTCACACTGCAAAGTGGCCGGGAGGAAAAAAGGAGACGATGAGCAGCAGTCAGAAAAACAGAGGCAGCTTTCAAAGCTCTGTGCGATGCAACCTTCCCAAATGAGGACATCAGTGGTGTCATAGCTCACATTCTGTTTTGCACTTGCACATTTTAATCTGGATTTGAGATGGCTTGCTTAGGCCTCAAGAACAGGAGTGCCAACTGATAGGCATTTTAATGCATCTATTTGCTGAATAACAGAACACTCGACAGTAAACAGGCTGATTAAATATCTAAGAGTTGGCAACCCTGTTCTCAAGACTTGAGCAAGCCATATTAAATCCACATTAAATTTTGAAGATGCAAAACAATACACAAATACACACACAGAGAGGGAGGAAAGGAGAGGGAAAGATATGCCTCTTGCTTCACCAGGGTTCACCCTCGCCCATCAGATACTTTTGAAAATAATTAATTGTTAACCTGACTCAAGAATGCCCAAATAATCCCGCAAACTGACATCACTGTATTCACTACCATTATACTGATACCCTTTCTGCCTACACTGTGGAGGCAACATAAAATGTCATTCATATTGTTTGAAGAAAAGTGCAAACTGGCTTGGTTTTGAACCACTCTGCCATGGCTGCCTTGCCCCCCAAAGAATTCTGAGAACTGTATTTTAGTGAGAGTTCTGAAGATTCTCTGTTCCATAAAACCACTCTCCCTACCAGAACTATGGTTCCTAACATGTCCAAGTCCCAAACTTGGCATAAACTCTCCCAGGTGTCCTTGGGCCAGCCACCCTCTCTTACAGCCCATCCTATCTTACAAGGCTGGCATGATAAAATGAGGGGACCCCTGACTGTACTGTCTTGAGTTCAATAGAGGAACAGTAGGATTTTAAGAGATGAATAAGGCAGATAGGTAGGTAAGTATTACTCAGTGCTCCTGACTAGTAAATTGGCCAAAGCTGAAATTATCTAACGAAGCTTGAAGCAGTTTACAACAGGAGTGAATTTAGCTCTATTTTTCTCTTTTTATGGGCAAACATAATGGTTTTCATCTTGGCTATGTATCAAGAAAAGCTGACAAATGGTACTGCTGATAACAGGAAAAGCTCCCAGAGTATATTAGGAAATAATGAACAAAAGCTCCAGGGAAATGTAGCGCAGCTGCTGCTTTTATTATTATTATTTTTAAAAATCAGTGTTTATGGACCAGCCAACTCTGAACAATTTTCTTTGTGGGTTTGGTACCTTTCATAGCTTTCTATCTAAACAGAAGCCAAGAGAAACAAGATATGCGCAGCAGAAATTCAACAGAAGTTAACTTTTGGCCAAGGGGGTTCATGTGGGAAGGAAGTTTTTGCCACCCATCTACATGCATGCTAAGGGACTGTCCTGAGCAAGGAAAAGTTGGATCTTCCCATGCACTGTGCATGAGACGAGCAACAGGCTACCAATGGCTACCAACTACAATGGTTATGTACAATCTCCAGTGTGGCTTGAAGGAATCAGAGGCCAGGAGAATGCTATGGCACTTGTGTTCTGCTTGTGGGATTCTCAACAGACAACTGGTTGGCCACTGATAGAACAGGATGCTGGGTTGGATGGGCCTGATCCCGCAGGGCTGTCTTTCTGTTAACGCAGCAGTTTATGCAACGTGGCAGTTTGTGCATTTAGCTAATACAATGGTACCTCTGGTTAAGAACTAAATTCGTTCCGGAGGTCCGTTCTTAACCTGAAACTGTTCTTGTCTTGAGGTACCACTTTAGCTAATGGGGCCTCCCGCTGCTGCCACACAATTTCTGTTCTCATTCTGAGGCAAAGTTCTTAACCCGAGGTACTATTTCTGGGTTAGCGGAGTCTGTAACCTGAAGCGTCTGTAACCCGACGTAATATTAATATTAATAATATGTAATATTACTGTAATATTAAGAGGTGATTTTCCGAAAGGGAACACCATTTGTGGTCAGCATGGGGACGCCTGAAAGTATCTGAGAACGTGTAGAAAGTGGATTGTTTCTATGCTGCAAAAGCAAGTTGCCAACCAACAACAAAAGGAGCTTGGATACAGGCTACATTGAAGACAACACCCATAGTTCATCTCGGTCATAATCAGCTCTGTTTAAGAACTTTTCCCAGCACATGAATGTACTTACCTTGAAGGGAAGGGACGACTCCTAATTCCTCCTGTTTCTGCTACACTGGGTAGCTCCAAACTGTCACACCCATGACACACTTTTAACCCAAAAATGCCTTCAGGAACTCATTTCTTAATCTTTTATCATACAATTGCATAATGGTAGTGGTGCTCCTTTTGCACTAGAGAGGGGCAGTGTACTCAGTAGCGTAGCGTGGGGCAGGGAACACAGGGACAGTCGCCCCAGGTGCAAAATTGTTAGGGACAAAACATTTTAGCACCCTGTGCTGCCTCAATACGGCTGAATACTTCCATTGCTGGACACCATTTAAAACAGCTTCTCCACCCAAACCAGGAATTGACCTCTCCAGACAACCTGTCTCCAGACAAGTTTCTTTCCTCATCTCTGTGGCTGCGATCCAGACACCATTAGGCAGTTGAACGTGTGTGCTTACTCCATCCGTTTCCCTCTCACCCACCCTTTCTGCACAGCCCTGGACACTGGCAAACCATGCTATGCCACAGAGCGTACCAGACAAAGCTAGCTTCCACCAGCCCAGTTCATATTCTGGCCAACGTGCATTCATTTAAAGGATGAACAAACACACATACAAAATTACCTTTCTGCTTATTTAGGAACGGGAGCGGTGGGGAAGGCCAGGGACTCCTTGCCGCCGGGTCTTTGGATGATGGTTTGTTTGTGGCAACAGCTGCTGCCGCCTCGGCCGATTTCTTCTCTGCTACTTTGTCCTTTGTCTCTTCGGCGCCAGCAGCCGAAGCAGGCGTTGGGTCAGGGTTCGCTTTGGGCGAGGTGAAGGAGCACTTCAGGTAGGCGGCAGAGTCTGCGAGATTCTCCCTGTTCATCCTGCTCTCCTTCGAGCTGCTTACGTTGTAATTTGAAGCCCTGGTGTTCTCGTTCCTGGAGTGGCTCTCTTCTTGGATGATGTCCATAATGACGGGCTTCATCAGGGGCGAGTCGTGCTCCCGCTTCGGGCTCTCCTCAGAGGCCGACGAGGCGTCGCACGACTCGATGATGAGCTCGCTGTCCAGTTCGGCCTCACGCTCCTCTCTCAGGATGCTGTACTGTATTGAAGGAGAAGCCGGGGAGGGAGGAGGCCCCCCGGCATGGCTGAAGGTCATGTAATTAGAGTGGAGGACCTCCTCAGCGGCCAGCGGGTCTTCTGAGACCAGCTCTATCTCGGAGTCGCCAGACTCGGCGCTGCTCCCTTCGTTGTCTCCAGGAGGTCCACCGGCTGCAAATTCCGGAAACTTCTTTTTAGGACCTTGCTTGTCTGGCGCAACAGCTGGAGACCTCTGGCCTTCTGGGTGTTCGTGGGAAAAGCCCTTTGCTTCTTTAATGGCACTGATAAGCTCGTCTTCAGACAGGCTTCCCTTACCTTGGGCCTCTGCGCCAGAAGCTTCTGGGGTTTCAAAGGAGATGACCGGGTGGTGGGAGGGATGGAGTGAAGGAGAGCAAAGAAGCAGGGAGGGGAGAAAGTGTGACAGAATAAAAGAGGGAAAGAGAAGGAGAAAACATTAGCAAAAATTGTATTTTGTCTCTTCAGGAAGCAAAGAGCACCTGATAAATATTATTCATAAATCTGTGCTGGAGAAGTTTGAACATTTCCTCAATCTGGTGTTTTGGACTACAGCACTTATCAGGCCCAGCCAGCACAGCTGCACTCAAATTGTAAAGCAGCTTGTTTTGTGTGTAGATAAGAAGGAGTGTTCATTCCGAGACTATTGCAAGTAGGAAGCAGGGTTTCAAAATGTATTACGCTTAGAGATGGGGACAGAAGCATTCAAAGAAGGGTGCTTGGATCTGTGAGACAACTGAGGTGGGCACAGCACTCCACAAGCAGGCCGTTTTGCCCCGATTCTTCTCAAACCCTAAACCTCCTCTTCCTCCACCCCTTAGGCTGCTAGAGCGCCCCCAGGGGAACTCACTTCTTGACCCAAGGGGTCTTCAGTGATGGGGGTGGCTGCTTGCTTCATTCTAGCCATTTTTGGACCTTCATGGTGTGTCTGCTCAAATCCATGGACAACTCTGCTTGAACAGGCAGAGTTGAAGACAGCAACTTTGAAAACAGCTGACAGGGCGAGCAACCATTTCCCCCACGCTTGCAAAATCTCTCGAGCTTTTGCAAGTACTCAAAGAAAGCACTTAAAAACAACAACTCAAGGATGCCAATTGTTTTTTCAGCTAATGTTCATGCATCCCTAATGAGCATGTGGAGAGTTGTTAGGAGAAAACCCTCGCAGAGCTACTGTGGGTATAGGGGGGTACATAAATTTAATAAATACCGTATTTTTCGTCCCATAGGACGCTCCGTCCCATAGGACGTACCTAGTTTTTGGGGTTTTTTGGGTTTTTTGGGTTCCTTTATTTCCCCCCCAAAACCAGGTCGGGGAACAGCGGGATGGCGGCGCTGCGCCTCCCTGCTGTCCCCCGAGCTTGTGGGGCTGGCCGATGTCTGCCCAAAGCGCAGGGCGCTCTGCTTCAGCGCGCCCCACGCTCCGTGCAGCAGGCTGCTATCCAAAGCCTAGGGAGCCCTGTGGGAACTCCCGCAGGGCTCCCCACGCTGCAGATGTCTGCCTGGGGCGCTCTGCTTCAGGGCGCCTTGCGCGCTGGGTGGCAAGTTGCTATCCGCAGCGTGGGGAGCCCTGCGGGAGTTCCCACGGGCTCCCCAGGCTTGCTGATAGCTTCCTGAGGGGTGCGCACCGACCCCTCTCGCTCTCCAAGCTTCAGCGAAAGCCTGTATTCGCCCCATAGGACGCACACAGATTTCCCTTTCATTTTTGGAGGCGAAAAAGTGCGTCCTATAGGAGAAAAATACAGTAATAAAAATCAGTGCTATTTTCTTGAAAGAGAGGTGCTGGAATTCAATATGAACACCTCCTTTGTTCTCTTATGATGGCAGTGGCGCTCACCTGAGAGGTGCCAGAACTCAGTTCCGGTGAGTTCCAGCTGAAAAAAAGTCATGATAATAAAAACAACAACAACACAGTTGTTGTTGTTAGAATTTATATACTGCCCTATACCCACAGGTCTCAGGGCGTTTCACAGGATAAAATCAGAATATAAAACCACAAAATACCACAAATACCACAAATAATCAAATAACAACAACAAGAACAACCCAAGCCCAGTTCCCAGCCCCCTTACATATTACAGTTCCCAAGAATCTTTATAGCACTTCGAATCCCCACAACGGGGTGAGCTCCCGTTGCTCGATCCCTGTTCCTGCCAACCTAGCAGTTCGAAAGTGCAAGTAGATAAATAGGTACCGCTCCGACAGGAAGGTAAACGGCGTTTCCGTGCGCTGCTCTGGTTCACCAGAAGCGGCTTAGTCATGTTGGCCACATGACCCGGAAGCTGTATGCCGGCTCCCTCGGCCAGTAAAGCGAGATGAGCGCCGCAACCCCAGAATCGGCCACAACTGGCCCTAATGGTCAGGGGTCCATTTACCTTTACCTTTTTATGCCACAACTGTTAAAATGGCTATAAAGGTATGGTACGGATGCAATCAGAGTTTGAGTCTTCCCTGCTTCTGAGCTGTAAGAAGTCCAGAGCAATCTTGACACAG
This sequence comes from Podarcis gaigeae, assembly GCF_964106915.1. Classification (NCBI taxonomy): domain Eukaryota; kingdom Metazoa; phylum Chordata; class Lepidosauria; order Squamata; family Lacertidae; genus Podarcis; species Podarcis gaigeae. The sequence continues at coordinate 8,547,718 of NC_139678.1, forward strand.
GAGAGAGCACTGGACCTTTACCCTGCCTTTGTTACAGCTTTCTGATGTACAATTCTACAGGTATTAATGTGTGCATAGAAGCAAACACCCAGGGAGGCTGTTGTAGTCCCAAAGGAACACCAGGCCCTTGGGAAACAAAATCATCTCTCTGCCCCAAAATCTGTTTTGCTTTAACTATTTATTTTGTGCTCTATGCTGCCAAACCAGGCAGGCTTCTGTCCCGAGTACCAGAAGGTGGCTGTGATTCAAGCCATGCACTCGTTGAGTTTCTTGAGGCTGCCAACTGCCAATTAGTATTTAATTAATTTTAATTTAATTTAATTAATTTTATAATGAAAGATTTTAGAGTGTTGTTTGTGCTGTACTTTTGTACTGTTTTATTGTTGTTAGCCGCCCTGAGCCCGGCTTCGTCTGGGGAGGGCGGGATATAAATAAAAAAAAAATTTTTTTAAATTTATTTTAGTATCCTCCGTCAATGAGAATGCTACACCAAATCTAGGACGGCACAATATATCAATATGTCGCCCCGAACCAGTGTGAAGTCTGGATCGTGATATCGGGTTCATAATTTTTGATCTGGCAATGTATATAGCGAACCATGATGTGTGTGTGTGTGCGCGTGCGCTATGCAAAAATCACACTGTGGGGAAAACCATGAAGCCAGCCAATGCTTCTCTCGATTCCTGCAGCCGCTGTTAATCCTGCCGACTAAGCTCTCCCTTACCTCATTCAGGAAGCAGCAAATCACAAGAGCAGGCGCCGGCAAAAATCACGATGCAGGGAACATCAGGAAGGCAGCCAATGCCTCCATATAACTCCATCCTTATTTCAGACATTGTGATATGTCGTGATGTTTAGCTGGTGATATACCATAAGGCTAAAAACCAGATATTGCCCAGCCCTACTGTTTGCCTCTACATAGCTCCATCCTTATATCGGACACTGTGATATACCGTGATGTTTAATAATAATAATAATAATAATTTTTTATTTATACCCCGCCCTCCCCAGCCAAGGCCGGGCTCAGAGCGGCTTACAAGCAATAATAAAAACAAGATGAATGATTACAAACTTAAAAACAAAAATAAAACACAACAATTAAAATAATGGAACATTAAAATATTAAAATGTAGCCTCATCGCAGGAGGAGAAGGAACAGAAGGGGAAAAAAGAGAGGGGGGGGAGGGAGGGAATCAAACTGGCTCCAAGCCAAAGGCCAGGCGGAACAACTCTGTCTTACAGGCCCTGCGGAAAGAAATCAGATCCTGCAGGGCCCTGGTCTCGTGAGGCAGAGCGTTCCACCAGGCCGGAGCCAGAGTTGAAAAGGCCCTGGCTCTGGTCGAAGCCAATCTAACTTCCTTAGGGCCCGGGACCACTAGGGTGTTGTTATTTATGGACCTTGAGGCTCTCCGTGGGACATACCAGGAGAGGCGGTCCCGGAGGTACGAGGGTCCTAGGCCGTGAAGGGCTTTAAAGGTCAAAAGCAGCACCTTAAATCTGATCCTGTACTCCACCGGGAGCCAGTGCAGCTTGAAAAGCACTGGGTGAATATGCTCCCATGGCAGAGACCCCGTGAGGAGCCTCACTGCAGCATTCTGCACCCACTGGAGTTTCTGGGACAGCTTCAAGGGCAGCCCCGCATAGAGCGAATTACAGTAGTCAAGCCTGGAGATGACCATCGCATGGATCACTGTGGCCAGGTCGGGGCGGGAAAGGTAAGCTGGTGATATATTGTGATGTTGAAAACCAGATACTGGCCACCTCTCACCATACCCCAAAGGGAAGGCTAGAAGGGCATTCTCAAGACCCTTTAGTTCTCACGCCTGACTCAGCCCACTCAGAAGCATCTGTGACAATGATGCAAATGGCCTTAATTCCATGCAAGCTTCAGCCCCAGAAAAACTCCCACATGGGGATCAGTGCTTAATATATATACCACAGAGCCACATGGACCACAACTGCTTCACACCGAAACAAATAATCCCCACAGAAAGATGTATTTATATCCATGCTACAAAGTAAAGGTAAAGGTAAAGGGACCCCTGACCATTAGGTCCAGTCATGACCGACTCTGGGGTTGTGGCGCTCATCTCGCTTTATTGGCCGAAGGAGCCAGCGTACAGCTTCCGGGTCATGTGGCCAGCATGACTAAGCTGCTTGTGGCGAACCAGAGCAGCGCACGGAAACGCCGTTTACCTTACCGCCGGAGTGGTACCTATTTATCTACTTGCACTTTGACGTGCTTTTGAACTGCTAGGTTGGCAGGAGCAGGGAACAAGCAACAGGAGCTCACCCCATCGCGGAGATTCGAACCGCCGACCTTCTGATCGGCAAGTCCTAGGCTCTGTGGTTTAACCCACAGCACCACCCACGTCCCTAGTACAAGGAGTCTTTACCTGTCCCTGAAGAAGGTGGTGTAATAGAGCCTGGGCTATCATCTTCTGGCTCAGACACCGTCACCGTGGGAACCACTTCGTGGCTTGGTTTGAGGCCTGCCTCTTGCTTTTCTGGGGTTTTCTCCTTTGCAGCAGGCCCCTCTAAGGTTTCTATCTCAGTCAGAGTAATCTTGACAGGCGCTGTTACCGTGGGGTGGCGTTGCTGGTCGCCAAATGTCTCAGATGGAAAAGTTGACCCCTCAAATAAGCCTGGCTCTTTGGCCCCAGGTTTCCCCTCAAAAACTGTCCCTTTAGGTCCAGCAATATCCTCCAGGTGTTTATTATTCAAGCTCGGAGGCCCCACATCTCCCAAGCCTGTGTCACACCTCTCTTGACATTTGATCTCTTCCGATCGACTGATGTCCATGTATTTATAAGCGTCCGACTTCATTTGCTCCATGGGATCAGCAAAGGTTTTGGTGACGTCGCTGGATTCTGCCGGGGTCATCTCGATCCCCGAATCGGAGCTAAACAGGCCACGGGACTCGAACACAGTCCCATCCTGGGTGTGAAATCCTTCCGTGCTGTCTGAAGTCGTAACCTGGCTTCCTGCTTTGGGCAGGTTGCCGGTGAAGTAAGAGGAATCCTGAGATGCATAGAAGTCATCAGAAATCAGGGAAGTGTAAAAGGAGCCATTGCCCCTTTCTGATGTCTTGGAAGAGCTGTAATCATAGAAGTGAGAAGCCGCCATGCCTCCTAAAACAAACACAGAAATAAGGTTTAGTGTGTGAGAGAAGGGACCCTGCTATCCTCCCTGTAAAGACTAACCATATATGTGTGTATGTATTTATAATTTTTATTAAATTTTCTGTATTACAATTTAAAATACTCATTTTACATCCTTAAGATATCAATGACTTCCCTTCTTCTCTTTCCATGGTTCATTTTACATATCATAAATACCTGCATATTTTACAAAAACTATACTAATCATTATTCCATTATTGCATCCATCAAAACATATTTGAACTGTTGAATTTATCTTAATGTTGCCAGCGTTTTCAGCTGTACACAATTATTTCCCATATATTCAATAAACGTTTTCCAATCTTCTCTAAACGTATGTTCGTCTTGTTCGCTTATTCTATATGTTAAGCCTGCAAGTTGTGCATATCCTGTCAACTTAAGTTGCCATTCTTCTTTGGTTTGGACTACTCTCGTTTTCCATTTTGGGGCTAACGAAACATGGGCCGCAGTTGTAGCATACATAAATAACCTCTTCTTACACCTGGGAATTTCAGTCTGAATTATCCCCAACAGAAAGGACTCTGGGTTTGGGGGGGAAAGTACTTTTAAACATTTTAAAACATTTTTTTTACAATGCAAAAAAAATTGTAAAGACTAACCCTTCACCATCATGTCAATGGATGGGTTTGAACATCATGGTCAGCCAGAGTTGCTGTCTTACCATGGTTTACTGAACAGCATGTTGGTCCAGGGTGCATGATGGCACCCCCATCACTCCTCCCCTTGTGCAAGTGGGAGAAACCTCACTTAAGCTTGATTTCCTGTGATGTCCTAAGCCAGGATTCTCATCTGCCGTTCCTTAAAATGCCAGGATTCAAAAGCTAACAATAAACCGTGGTTGAAGGCTAGCTAGCTATTCTGGCTTGTTAAAGGTAAAGGTAAAGGTACCCCTGCCCGTACGGGCCAGTCTTGCCAGACTCTGGGGTTGTGCGCCCATCTCACTTAAGAGGCCAGGGGCCAGCGCTGTCCGGAGACACTTCCGGGTCACGTGGCCAGCGTGACATCGCTGCTCTGGCGAGCCAGAGCTGCAAACGGAAACGCCGTTTACCTTCCCGCCAGTAAGCGGTCCCTATTTATCTACTTGCACCCGGGGTGCTTTCGAACTGCTAGGTTGGCAGGTGCTGGGACCGAGCAACGGGAGCGCACCCCGCAGCGGGGATTCGAACCACCGACCTTTCGATCGGCAAGTCCTAGGCGCTGAGGCTTTAACCCACAGCGCCACCCGCGTCCCATATTCTGGCTTGTTAGGGAGCAGCAAACCAGGATCCCAGGTTCAGACGTAACAGGCAACCGAGCTCAATTGCGGCTTCTTGTTTGTTTCTTCCACTTGCACCAGGGAAGGAGCAAAGCAGGAAGAATCAGGGGGCGTGCACCACCAGCATGCTGATAATTCCCACGAAATATGTCCGCACGTTCATCATTTCCAATAATCTCCATGCTGGTATATAGACACAGGGGGAGACTATGCCAAAACCAACCAACCAGAAAAGAGCTGATGTTCTCAAGAAGGTATCCACTTAGCTCATGGGAGTTAAATCTTTGTTCACTGCTCTATGGTGGCCTCCACAACCTGGTGCCTCCACATGTTGAACTACAAATACTTTCTCTCGCTCTCTTTGTAGCAGCATCACTGCCACAAGGCAGAGCTTTTTAGAAAACTCAAGACAGAAAGATCTCCTTTGATAACCCTGCTCATAACAATGGTAGGGCTGTATAAGGAGTTGGTAGAACTAGGATGCACATGAACAAAGGTCATGCCTACAGGCCAGTGGTGGCCAAATAACCTCTTGTGTGGCTACCAAGTCTTTCTTTCTGAACCATGCGTATTTTGGCTACTGGAGACTGCGCATTCAGACCCCTTGCCTACCCCAGCTGCACCAAATCTCCCCGAAGTCATTACTACTAGTCTCTAGCATGCTTTTCAAGAAACAGAAGTCCTATCTTCCATGGCTGGGGCTCCTGGGAGTTCAAAACCTCTGGAGGGTACCAGGCCGATGAATACTGGGTTAGAAAATGCAATCAGTTTATTGGGCTTAAGGGCTTAAGAAATCAAATTTACATGCTGCTGTACCCCAGTAGATGGTGCTCTTAGTCTTGGTTCAGTGCTTGGGGGGGGGGGGCAGTGCAGGTATGCACTATTCATACACCTGCCTGAAATGCTTGCCTCAGCAGAGAGCTCTCTGTTGTAGCAGCCAGGTTACAAACAGGCCCCGATATGCGAAAATGATAACCACGTTGAGATTTTAAATCTGGGAATTGTTGTGAACCGATGAGGCTGAAGGAAGGAGAGGGGGGTGCATGCTTGGGCTTGTTCACACTTCCTTCTGTGCCACATTCCTAGGCACAGATCTGGCGACAGGAGCAAGCCACAACAGGGTGCACCCCTCACACATAGGAAAAGAGGAGGAACCCAGAACAATGGCGTGCAAGGCCTTATAGCTCCTAGGTCCCTTCACGGCCTAGGACCATCGTACCTACGGGACCGCCTTTCCCGGTATGCCCCACGGAGAGCCTCAAGGTCCATAAATAGCAACACCCTAGTGGTCCTGGGCCCTAAGGAAGTTAGATTGGCTTCAACCAGAGCCAGGGCCTTTTCAACTCTGGCCTCAGCCTGGTGGAACGCTCTGTCTCATGAGACTAGGGCCCTGTGGGATCTGATTTCTTTCCGCAGGGCCTGTAAGACAGAGTTGTTCCGCCTGGCCTTTGGCTTGGAGCCAATTTGATTCCCTCCCCCTCTTTTTTCCCTTTCTCCTCCTGTGATGAGGCTGCATTTTAATGTTTCAAAATTTTAATGTTGTATTTTAATCTTGTTTTTAAGTTGTATTCATTCAACTTTTTTTAATTATTGCTTGTTAGCTGCCCTGAGCCCGGCCTTGGCTGGGGAGGGCAGGGTATAAATAAAAATTATTATTATTATTATTATATAGACATTTTGAAATGTCTGTAGATCAAGACCACCCCCAGAAACATCATACATACATCACAGAAGGGGTGTAGCTCAAGACCACCACCCCAGATACAACATACCTATATCACAGAAAAGGCGGTCTAAAACAGAAATTTGAATGTTGCTTATCTCCTGTCTGACAGGTTACTTGATTGGATGCACTGAGCAAGTGGAATTAACTCTTTCTTAGCAAAACCAGGATCTGCACAGGAGTGTCAGGCCTAATCAGCACAACAACCCATCTCCGGCAGGTCTTGCCCCCATGAAGCAGTTGCTGAGGTTCAAAGGCCTTGCAACTCCACAGCTGCCTAAGTCCCCTCCTCTTCAGGGTTCCCCCCCCCAAGCAAGTGGAAACTGGGTGCCACCAACCTCTCCTCCACCCTTTCCATGCCTCTCCTGGTTCTGGGAGACAAATAATAATAATAATAATAATAATAATAATAATAATAATAATAATAATTTATTAATTATACCCCGCCCATCTGGCTGTTTCCTCAGCCACTCTGGGCAGCTCCCAATCGAGTGTTAAAAACAATACAGCATTAAATATTAAAAACTTCCCTAAACAGGGCTGCCTCCAGATGTTTTCTAAAAGTCAGATAGTTGTTTATTTCCTTGACAGCTGATGGGAGGGTGCCACTACTGAGAAGGCCCTCTGCCTGATTCCCTGTGACCTCACTTCTCGCAGGGAGGGAACCGCCAGAAGGTCCTCAGAGCTGGACCTCAGTGTCCGGGCAGAGCGATGGGGATGGAGACGCTCCTTCAGGTATACTGGACTGAGGCCGTTTAGGGCTTTAAAGGTCAGCACCAACACTTTGAATTGTGCTCAGAAACGTACTGGGAAGGGGAGCTCACCACAGCAGGAGGGGAAATCACCACTATTCGTCACCTGTCTGATTCACCTCTGCCTCTTGACCTCTCTCCTCCCATCCTCCTGCTTCAGCTTCTTCCTCTGATTCCGGACTGCTCTCTGCCACAGACTCTCCCTGCTCACTCAGCCCTGTTACCTCTTCAGCTTCCGACACCTTCTCTTCCCCCTCTTCTCCCTCTGACGACTCATCGTTGTCCAACTACCACTCCCCCGGCTCTGAGCCTTCTTCCCTTGGGGGTTTCCCAGCTGGTTCCCCCACAGACACCTCTCTGCGTCCAACCAGCCCATGACATCAACCCAATATCTTTCACACAAAGCGCCCCACACGGCCAAATAAATTGTTCCGAACTGGGAACCAATGAAGCAGACCGCTATTTTTAGTGATCCCTGTTTCACTACAGTGGTACCTCTGGTTACGTACTTAATTCGTTCCAGAGGTCTGTTCTTAACCTGAAACTGTTCTTAACCTGAAGCACCACTTTTGCTAATGGGGCCTCCTGCTGCTGCCGCGCCGCCAGAGCACGATTTCTGTTCTCATCCTGAAGCAAAGTTCTTAACCCGAAGTACTATTTCTGGGTTAGCGGAGTCCGTAACCTGAAGCGTATGTACCCTGAAGCATATGTAACCCGAGGTACCACTGTATTTTGCAAATGAAGTACCCTGTCTTGGCAGCAGCAGCAACAATAGCAGCATTTTCTGGCTGCACAGTCAGAGCCCATCCCGATCAAGGACAAAAATAAGGATCCAGGATTACTGAGCAGAGATTACAGACTGTGATTCAGCAATCACCCCTCTCACACAGCTGGCTCACAGAGGGCCTGCAGGCTTTTTTCTTCAGCAGACAGCCAGGCAGGAGGGGAAGTGGATGTTAGTCCTCAAAGTCAAATGATTGCATAAGTTTCTTCAACCCTTTAAGCTTCTCCCCATATGCAAGGGCCAAACTAGGTTTGTACATACTGCAAACGTATATATGTACATACACAGGTTCTCTGCTTAAGCGCCTCCATTGCTTTAGAGGGCAGGGAGCATCACTCTGTGGCAAAGGACATGCTGTCTGAGCTGAAGATCCCACACTAGGTTAGGAACACAGGAAGCTGTCCTATGCCAGACCATCTTAACTCAATATTGTCTACACTGACTGGCAGCAGCCCTCCAAGATTTCAGGCAGACTCGGCTCTGCATTTCATTTCCTTCTGAACTCAGGTTGCAAGACACACCGTGCATTTAAAGCACAATTAAAGCACCCACTCACCCAGGAATCTGGAGAAATTTTGCTTTAAGGGTGCTGGGAATTGCAGCTCTGTAAGGGGGTGAACTACAGCTCCCAAGCTTCTTAGGGGGGTGCTATGAATTCAATTCAGTTCAATTTATTGTACATAGCCAAAGGCCTTCAGAATGAACATCAGAGGGCAAAAAGCAACACATTCCTCTAAAATCACACGTGAGTCTAAAAAAGTCCACAGCACAAAATGTTTAAAATTATAATGTATTAATACAACTAGAGCAAAGCTTCTTAGCTGCCAAAGCAAATTTGGCTACCAGGCGTGTAACATGTGCATATTTATTGGCTAAGAGGTCAACGATCACTTCCTGGAGCGATTGATCCAAGAACCATTAAAGAATAGGAGATTTTTAAAAATATATAAAGGGCAAATCAACATCAGTGCACGATATCCTCAACCTGATTACATCCGTAAATGCATTTCCGTTCCATAGGAGCTATTCCAAGGTATTTCCCCGCTAAGTACACTGAGGGCATCTGCTGAAACCTACGTTCCACAAAGGCCCTACGTAATTACGGAAATGTCAGTGTCTCAAGGAGGCAAGGCCTTGAATGGTTGCCCTTAATCTGAGGGTACCAAACAGAGTAGGGCAGCAATAATGCATGCTCTGTCTTGGTTGGCGTCATGGCCCAATTCCTAAATTCACACGAATTAAGGGACAAATATTCCTCCATTTGAATATTATAATCCCCAAAATTGTCTTGAGAGTTTAGTGGGAGTATGGTCCTCAAAGGCATTTGGTGTATGCCAGTACGTGGATCAATTCTGGCTGCCGGGTGCTTTAAATGCATGGTGTGTACACAGCCTCATTATTTACAACCCTCCCCAATCATGTATATATGAATCTGCAACTCCAGATAACACTTCGTGCATCAGATTTAAGCTACCGCAAGGTTCCTTTCGCTGCAAGAGATTAACACAGCAGCTGACCTGGAAATTGCTCTCAAATTGCTGGTACCCTCCATGAGAGCTAGAAGCATGAACTGCCAGCAAAGAAAGCACATGCACAAAGTGGCTTTGCAAAGAAAGCTGTCCTGGGGCCAGTGACAACAAGCCTCAGCTGTGCTGAGGCGACACTCGGCCCCTAGACTGCAGTCGCAGCTTGCGGTTGCTGTTTTGAAAGCACGGGTTTAGGTTCCCAGGATGCCACGAGTCATTCTAGCTGCAAACTCAGAAAACAGCTCATCGCCTCGATAACAAGGCTCCAGGCTTTATAGGAAAACTGAACCGACACACCTTCTGAATAGGCATGGGGAATAGATAGGCACCGGGGGCGGTGGCAGCAGAGAGGAGGGAGCTAGTGGTTTAGAAAAACAGCATAGCGCAAGATATTTGTCATATGGATAATAACAATGCTGTCAGCAGCAAGGGCACTGTGGGCCTCGGGGATATTCAGTTATCTCTCTGAAGGTTCTTCATCTCGAAAGAGTGGGTGAGACTCCCTGGCCTATTTGCAAGCCGGAATGAGAGTAAATTCGGTGTTTTGCCAGAGCTGGAGGTAAAATCCATCAACTGGCTCACCTTGATTTTTAACACCTTATCGGCAACCGTCTGTCTTTATAAGATGACGGATTTACAGCTTTCCTCGGAGCAACAGCAGGGACAAAAGTTGCACCTACACTATTTTGTTGTTTAGTTGTTTAGTCGTGTCCGACTCTTCGTGACCCCATGGACCAGAGCACACCAGGCACTCCTGTCTTCCACTGCCTCCCGCAGTTTGGTCAAACTCATGCTGGTAGCTTCCAGAACACTATCCAACCATCTCATCCTCTGTTGTCCCCTTCTCCTTGTGCCCTCCATCTTTCCCAACATCAGGGTCTTTTCCAGGGAGGCTTCTCTTCTCATGAGGTGGCCAAAGTATTGGAGCCTCAGCTTCAGGATCTGTCCTTCCAGTGAGCACTCAGGGCTGATTTCCTTCAGAATGAATCAGTTTGATCTTCTTGCAGTCCATGGGACTCTCAAGAGTCTCCTCCAGCACCATAATTCAAAAGCATCAATTCTTTGGCGATCAGCCTTCTCTATGGTTCAGCTCTCACTTCCATACATCACTACTGGGAAAACCATGGCTTTAACTAGACAGACCTTTGTGGCAAGGTGATGTCTCTGCTTTTTAAGATGCTGTCACTCCAGTATCCCTGCCAAGAAAACTCCATGGACAAAGACAACAGGCACCTACACTACGGGCAGCTTAATGGCCACTCTGTACCTCCAGGGGCATCCTAGGAATTATAGTTCTGTTAGGAGCGTGGCGAAGGATCTGTAAGAGAAAAAATGTAGACGCCTTTGCCAAACTATGACTCCTAGCATTCGGGGGGGGGGGGTTGTGTATAAGTTGACCATATGGCCAGTTTTACAGAGGACAGTATCCTCTGGAGAAGTCCTCTATTTGAAAGGGCAAGAGGCATTCTCACAGAAAAACCTGGGGCTTTTTTATTAGGTATTTTATGTGCAGAGATACCAAAGGAGCAGAAACGATTATTTATGTATGCAACGACAGCAGCATGGATACTACCGGCCAAGAGATGGAAAGAAGATAAAGTCTCGACCGGAGACAAGCAGTTGATGAAGATGATGGACTCCGTCGAAATGGCGAAATTGACCAGGAAAATCAGAAACCAGGAAGAAAAGAACTTTAAGAATGAATGGGGAAAATTTACAGTGTACTTAAGAGAACACTGTAAAGAACTAAAAACTTTGGCAGGATTTGAGTAATGCTTGTAATGTACTGAAAACTATGGTAAAAATGGATTATTATTTTTAAAAATAGAGAAAATAAGTGAAGCAGCTGAAAAGAAGATTGATAATGGTAACCATGGAAGAGCAGAGGGGAGTTGAGGGCTTCAGGGAATGCTAAATGATGATGTTGATGTTTAATGTTTGAATTTAAATTTGCAATGCAGAACTCAATAGAAAAGATTTGACAAAGAAAAAGATCAATTTTCACAGTACTGGGAGACATCTAGGCAAAAACACTTGATTTGCTTCAAGTAAGCAAAAGATTCCACGAGTTGAACTAAGAGATTAGGTTGTAGGAAGTGTATCAGAGGCAAGTTGATGTCGGAAATTGGTTATGACTTGAAGGCAGACCTCAATGAACACAAGCAGATTTGGGATTGTCCCTAGCTAAACTGCGCAGATAAGGTATCTGGATAGCTTTTTCTTCTCAGAAAATGGTAAGAATTAAAGTGGACCGAATTAAGACTAAGATGCAAAGGCCCTTTACAAATCCAGTCTGGCTCATGTGACTGATACCCCCACAGAACACACACATATTCCTAAGAAATCCAGTGATCATATCCTTGCCGTGGCATCCCCTCAACTCATTATCGCAAGGAGCAGACTCATGCTTGACTCACATATGCCGAAGTATCAAAGTCAGAGGAGGTATGACTGTTCCCCAGTTTGATTGTCTTACAGTCTGTGTGTGGATTTTGGTGCATCCACGATGCAACCACACAATAAGTCATCTTTCAAGTGACAGCCCTTTGGATATTTGAAGATGGCTATTGTACCAGTTCTCTATATTCTCTTCTCCAGGATAAACATACCCCAGCACCCTCAATGGTTCCTCCTCAGGCTTGGTTTCAGACCCTTGGTGATCTTGGTCCTTTATCAACATGATGCATCAATCTTTCACACCTTCCAGATTTGTGAGAACCACGCCTGAAGAGTACAACCTCCGGGCATTATGTCTTTGAGGAAGTGCCAGATTTACGTATAAGCTAAACAAGCTATAGCTTAGGGCCCCTCTCTCTTGGGGGCCCCCCAAAAAATGTAAAAAAAAAAAATATGGATGCACATTTCCAAAATTTTAGATAAAAAAACAAATAAAATAAAACCTACATGCAGCAACAGTGTTTTGTGTTGTGTAGGCTCCTATGATGTAAGTCATGGGCCCCACCTGCTAGCCTGCTCCCTAAAATATCACTGGTTGGCTCATTTCTATATATAGGGTGCCTACTTTCTGCATGTGCAAATGGCTTTAGATAACTATTAGGTCCATAAATTATCATATAGCATATAGGTAAAGGTAAAGGGACCCCTGACCATTAGGTCCAGTCGTGGCCGACTCTGGGGTTGCGATATATGATATCTTTATACGATATATTTATTGTCATTGTCCCAATGCAGAACAATGAAATTGAAAAACTACATAAAACATTCAAAAACCCCTAAAAATGCTCATCTCTCTTTACTGGCCAAGGGAGCTGGCGTACAGCTTCTGGGTCATGTGGCCAGCATGACTAAGCCGCTTCTGGCGAACCAGAGCAGCGCACGGAAACGCCGTTTATCTTCCTGCCAGAGTGATACCTATTTATTTACTTGCACTTTGCCATTGCTTTCAAACTGCTAGGTTGGCAGGAGATCATATAGCATATATTCATATAGCATATATAGCATATAGCATATATTCAACACACCTAAAAGCGACAATTTGTTGTTGACAAAGGACAGCTGGACATATAAAGGGCCCCATTACCTTCAGTAGCTTAGGGCCTCCTCAAACCTAAATCCGGCCCTGCCTTGAGGGATGTTTTTTTTGGGGAGGGGGTTATAACTTTTCAAACTCTTTACAAACGCCTCTCTTCCCCTCCCTCCAGGTCGCCCCTGGAGATGCAACAAGGCATACACATTCCTGCTATGCTCGGCTCTCACTCAGCACCGGCCAAAGCGTCCAAAACATTCTTAAGGGCAGCCCCACGCAGAATTCGCATTGCAGAACGTGCCTTTTCTTGGCACAGGATCTGCATTACATGGGCATCAAAACGCAAGTGTTACTGTTTCCTCCTAAAAACACAAGAGCATGCATAGCCATGGTCACGGTCTACTGCGCACCATCAAATACAGAGCGCCTGCGCCAAAACAACAACCGGTCCTCCGTGGATCATCTTCGACAGCCTAGCAGTTATTCACTAAAGGTTTTCACCGGAGCCTGTAATTTCCAGGAGTGTTCGTTATTAAAATAGGTCAGGAGCAACAGCTTGCCATCACGCCTGAAAAAGAAAATAGATTCCTACAGCCGCGCCACATCCTTTACCACGAGCAAAGTGCAGATTTTTAGCGGGCTGCTGCAAATAAAAGAAATAAATGGAAGCGGTAATAACATGAGAAGGATTGCCCGTTTTGAAATGGAAGCTTTAACAGGTACATTTCCCCTCAGGAGTGGGAATCTTAAAGCATTACAGAGTCAGCTGAAGAGTGAAGCAGGGAAGCTGAGGTGGCAATATTCATAAAACTTGCTGCGAACCAGGATTCCAGGGTCCGTTATGAGAATTTGCACGCATGCATTTCCTTATTCGATGCTGCTTCAAACCCTGAGGTAATCTGCAAGGATTGTTGTGGGTGGAAAGGAAAACAGGATTAGAAAGCTCCGGGCAATATTGGAATGATTTATATATATATATATATATAAAAAATTGTAATCCATCTTCAGATCTCTTTGGGGCAGACATTATTATTACTATTACTATTTCAATTATTTATTTATATCCTGCCTTTTCCCCAGTCCAGGTCTCAAGTCGGCTTACACGGATGATGATGATGATGATAATTTATTACAGATAACATAGAACAAGCTAAAAACAGAAAAGATGATCATTAAAATAAAGAGATTCCTGCATTGCAGGGGTTGGACTAGATGACCCTCGGGGTCCCTTCCACCTATACAATTCTTTGACTCTATATAAACACAAATAAGCAAATAAGCAAATAAATAAAAAGGGGGGGTCAGGAAAAATGGGTGGTTTTACTCACAGAAGGCCCACTGGACGTGACTTACGGCTGCAAACCTAATCACTTCTATTCACAAGTAAGTCCCACTAAATTCAGTGATGCTTACTCCCAGGCGAGTGGGGTTAGGTACTGCAACCTAAGTCTTAGGTCCGCCAATTTCAACAGGTCTACTCTGAGTAAAACTTAAGTGAATCATGTGTGTGGCATGCAAACCTTCACTGCTAGAAATCTTGGCACATACTGTATGTCTTGTTGAAACCCATGGGATTGAGACCATTGAGAATCAGCAGCTAGAAAACATGGGCCTTGAACACATCTCTCTTCCCTCTGAGTTGACAACAAGCAGGCTGCCAAAATTTAAAGATTATTTACAGAAATATTGTAAAATTAATGAGCTTTAGAAAAATGGTGGAATGAAGTTATATGGCTTTGGCAGAAATGTTATAAGGAATTAGTTACAGATAGATTGTTAATGGGGGAAAAAAATAAGGTTAGAACATGTTAAGATTAATTACAGGACAGAAAATAGAGGAAAATGGAAAGGAATTGCTGAAATAGTTAATTGAAGTGGAATACAAAAAGGGAGGCATGAGGAAGTCAATGAAACAAGTGTATGAAAGTTAAGATTGAAAATATTGGAAGTATTTTTAATTGTTTTTGTTTTTTTGTTAATTCAATGTTTTATGTAGTATTTTTGTTTTTGTATTGTATTATATTGATTTGTTTAATTTTTTTCTTTTTCTTATTCTGTAATTTCTAAATTCTTAATAAATATTATTATTATTTTTTTAAAAAAAGAGAATCAGCGGCTAGAAAACATGGGCCTTGAACACATCTCTCTTCCCTCTGAGTTGGCAGCAAGCAGGCTGCCAACTCAGGGAGCTCCTGGACAACCTGTTTATTCATCCCGATGCGACAGTGCTGGGTATTTAATGTACATTTGTTCTCATATGTTTGCAGGGAGGTTAGACAGCAATATGCCAAAGAAGGTGTTATACCACATTTTCCGGTGTGTTTCTCTTCTACTCTCTTTATCACAGAAGTCCAATCTTTTGGGGGAGTGGGATAAAAGGGGAGACCTGGCCTGCTCCCTTCCCAATCCCATCCCCCAAAGTGCTCCTCTCTTACCTTTTATTAAAATGTGAAGCCATAAAAAAATTTTAAAAGGAGAGTTGAGAAATTTCCTTGCCAAATCCTCCCATAAATGATATTTAATGGAGGCCAGAGGCCGCTGTAGGTTAATGGTAACTCTTTTATTGTCTAAAAGGCACCACTCCACAGCTCTAAGGCAGATTTTTCTTGCGCTGGTCCTAGTTTCACCTTCCGCCCCTCACCTGGACAGGTGTCGCCAACATTTTTGGACCAATGGACACCTTTGGAGTTTTGAGGAAGTGTCATGGGCGCCTGTCACAAAATGGTTGCTGTGAGGTGCGGAAGGGCACAAAATGGCTGCCACATCTGCAGGAAAAGAGACAGAACCACAAGATGGTGCAGGTATGCCACCCCATTTATTACTGTATTTATGTAATGGGGGGAAAGATCCTAGTAGAGCCAATGCCAAATTTTGTTCAGAGAGAGAAACTCTTTGCACCTCTCCTATGGAATGGAACAGAGTGGATGTCTAGTCTTAGCATGCAATGAATTGCATACTCTCCAACATTTATCCAATGGAAATAGGGATGTCTTATTCCATAGCGAGAATGATGAGGAGGATGATAAGCCCTAAATGACTTTGGCCTTGCATACCTGAAGGAGCGTCTCCAGACCCATCATTCAGCCCAGACACTGAGGTCCAGTTCTGAGGGCCTTATGGCGGTTCCCTCACAGCGAGGTTACAGGGAACCAGGCAGAGGGCCTTCTCGGTGGTGGCACCCTCCCATCAGATGTCAAGGAAATAAGCGACTATTTAATTTTTAGAAGACATCTGAAGGCAGCCCTATATAGGGAAGTTTTTAATGTTTGGTGTCTTAACTGTGCATTGCCTCTCTATCAGGGATAATATTTCACCACGGATATTCACAACCACTTTCTGAGGCAGAAAGTTCAAGAAGTCTCGGGACACCTTGAAGACCCAACTATGACATTCGCTGCAACTGTAGCTTTTGCTACAGACACAAGGAAGCTCACGCCTTGACAAATTTGTTAGCCTTTAGAGTGCCATGAGAAACTCTGTTGCTTTGACTGCAACAGGCTTACACAGTTAGGCCGCTCTTGTGCCCATTTCACAGGTAAGAACCGAGTCTCAGAAAAACTAGCTTGGCCAAGGCTACTCATTACGGAGGCTGAACAGCAGTAGCCTCAGTCCAAGTCCAAAACACCAACAATGAAGGAGCTTGTAATGATGATATGAAAGGGGTTGATTTGGTTAAGCTCCATGGATACGGGCAGCTACAAATCAAATAGCAAAACCTGCATTTGAGTAGGAAAGGAACATTTTCTGTAATAATAATTATAATAATAATTTTTATTTATACCCCGCCCTCCCCAGCCAAGGCCGGGCTCAGAGCGGCTTACAAGCAATAATAAAAACAAGTTGAATGATTACAACTTAAATACAACATTAAAATACAACATTAAAATATTGAAACATTAAAATATTAAAATGTAGCCTCATCGCAGGAGGAGAAGGAAAGGAAAAAAGAAAGAGAGGGAGGGAATCAAACTGGCACCAAGCCAAAGGCCAGGCGGAACAACTCTGTCTTACAGGCCCTGCGGAAAGAAATCAGATCCTGCAGGGCCCTGGTCTCATGAGGCAGAGCGTTCCACAAGGCCGGAGCCAGGGTTGAAAAGGCCCTGGCTCTGGTTGAAGCCAATCTAACTTCTTTAGGGCCCGGGACCTCTAGGGTCTTGCTATTTATGGACCTTGAGGCTCTCCGTGGGGCATACCGGGAGAGGCGGTCCCGTAGGTACGAGGGTCCTAGGCCGTGAAGGGCTTTAAAGGTCAAAAGCAGCACCTTAAATCTGACCCTGTACTCCACCGGGAGCCAGTGCAGTTTGAAAAGCACTGGGTGAATATGCTCCCATGGCAGAGACCCTGTGAGGAGCCTCGCTGCAGCTTTCTGCACCCGCTGGAGTTTCTGGGTCAGCTTCAAGGGCAGCCCCGCGTAGAGCGAATTACAGTAGTCAAGCCTGGAGATGACCGTCGCATGGATCACTGTGGCCAGGTCGGGGGGGGGGGAAGGTAAGGGACTCATCTGTAGTAGATGAGGCCACCTAAACACATGAGCGAGCAGGAGGAGGAATTTGGCACGTACGCTATTAGCTGCAACGTTGCAACAATTTGGGCCACTGCAGGTTGTGAGGAGGCAATTAAAATACAAAACAGTCTGCAAGAGTTTTTGGCCTAGATACTAAATTTGTTGCCGCTTGGGGCTCCTATTTTTAGACTGCTCAGCTTAGCACCGTGGCCAGAGAATACAGCTGTCCACACCTCCCCTTTGCACACCAATGTTCTACAAGTAAGTCGAATCGCTACCATGCATATAATCAGCACCCCCCCCCCCACGCGCGCCAAAGAGGAGGGACAGGATTGTATAGAGCATGAGGACGAACAAAGAACTGCTATTACTGATGCTAACGGAATTTGGAAACAGCAGGTTAGTAATGTGAACACAATTATTGCAGTTACAGATAGGTAGCCGTGTTGGTCTGCCATAGTCAAAACAAAAAAATACAGAATGTGTATCTGAAGAAGTGTGCATGCACACGAAAGCTCATACCAAGAACTGACTTAGTTGGTCTTTAAGGTGCTACTGGAAGGAATTTTTTTTGTTTTGACAATTATTGCAGACGAAGAATGCAATTCCACGGCTCAGGTATTTTATTTTAAGTGTGCTAGGTCAGTTGTGGGGAACCTCAGGTTTGGGAGCCAAATGAGGCTCTCAAATTCTCTCCAGAACATACCACTCAATTCTGCCAACGTCCCTTCATCAAGATGAAGGGCAGAGAGGGGTATGTGTAGAAACCAGCTGGCTGCAAAATTGGCATTTGTTGCTGCACTCACTTGCACCTCTAGTTTTTCACACCACTAGCAGTGGCCCTTGGGGAGTTGCCCAGAAATGAATGCGGCCCTCAGGTGGGGGGAAGGAGCTTCCTCACTATCCGGGCACCTGAGATAATCTTCTAAGGCCCTCCTTCTTTGTGTGCCTCTTCCATGAGATGTCCATATAGTGGCAACAAGAAAACAGGTCTTTTCTGTAGTGGTTCCGTGTTTGTGGGATGGTCTCCCCAGGGAGGTTTGCCTGGCACCTTCATAATACAACTTTAGGGTGCTAGGCAGAAACAACATCATCATCATCATTATTATTATTATTATTATTATTATTATTATTATTATTATTTTATTTATTTATACCCCACCCATCTGGCTGGGTTTCCAAAAGAATATTAAAATACAATAACCTATTAAACATTAAAAGCTTCCCTAAACAGGGCTGCCTTCAGATGTCTTCTAAAAGTCTGGTAGTTGTTTTTCTCTTTGACATGTGGTGGGAGGGAATTTCACAGGGCGGGTGCCACTACCGAGAAGGCCCTCTGCCTGGTTCCCTGTAACTTGGCTTCTTGCAGCGAGGGAACCACCAGAAGGCCCTCGGCGCTGGACCTCAGTGTCCTGGCAGAACGATGGGGGTGAAGACGCTCCTTCAGGTATACTGGACCAAGGCCGTTTAGGGCTTTAAAGGTCAGCACCAACACTTTGAATTGTGCTCGGAAACATACTGGGAGCCAATGTAGGTCTTTCAGGGCTGGTGTTATGTGGTCTTGGTGGCTGCTCCCAGTCACTAGTCTAGCTGCCGCATTCTGGATTAGTTGTAATTTCCGAGTCACCTTCAAAGGTGGCCCCACATAAAGCACATTGCAGTAGTCCAAGCAAGAGATAACTAGAGCATGCACCACTCTGGCGATTCCTATTTAACCAGGCTTTTGACTGATTGACACGCTTTTAAAATGTGTTGGGAGGATTATTGGGTTGTGGTTGCGATTGTTGTTGTTATGCATTTTGTGCTTTTATGTTGCGATTTTATCTTGTGAACTGCACTGAGACCTGTGAGGATAGAGCGGTACAGTCAAACCTCGGTTGTTAAACATAATCCATTCAGGAAGACAGTTCCAACTTCCAAAACGTTTGACAATGGAGGCACGGCTTCTGAAGCCGCGTTGGACGTTCGAGTTCCAAAAAATGTTTGAAAACCGGAGCATTTACTCCAGGTTTTCCGCATTCGAGAGCCAAAATGTTCGAAAACGGAGCCATTTGAGAACCAAGGTCTGAGTGTATACAAATTAATATAAATATAGATATTTAGATATGTATACTGGGATGCCTGACTCAGCTTAGTTTGGAACATGCAATTGCATTTGCAGCATTTGGAGGGGGGTGCAAAGATTTGGGATCAGCAGTACAGCATGAGGGCTGCGGGGGGGGGGGGCGTTGTTGGTGATGGAAGCTGCTGTGTGCTGCATAAGAATAAAAACTCTACCGAGATAGAAAAACCAAGCCCGTGCACTTAATATAGTACAATTGTGTGAGAATAAGCCACAGAGGAACATACTTAGGCAGATTCATTTATAGCTACGCTGGGGGAAGACTCCAGGGCAATGAGAGCACAGTTTATAATGCCCCGAAGGTGTCGATATAAATGAAGGAAGGGAATTAGTCACCGTCTCAGAAGGTGGAAGGCTGCGCGCTCAGGAATGCAGCCCAGGAAAGGAAATTAGGCTAGGGAGGCTGGCAATCAAAATAAGCGAGGAAGGCATCGTCTCTCAGAGATTGGAATGGGAGATTTCACAGGAGAACCCTCCTCCCAAAATTTGTTCCAGAGGGCAGAGAGACCCTTTAGAATAGTTTGGGAGATACTATGGGACCAAAGCTGGTTGAGCATCTGTTTTGCAGGCAGTACGTCCCAGGTACAAACCCCAGGATTTCCAGGTAAGGCTGGGAATTCTCCTGTCTAAGCAGCTCAGTCAACAGAGCATGAGAATCTTAATCTCTGACAGTAAGAGCTGTTTGGACAGTGGCACCGTCTCCCTCAGGAGGTGGTGGCCTCTCTCTCTCTTATTTTTCTTAAATTTTCTGTTTTACAATTTAGAATACTCATTTAAACATCCTAAAAATATCAATAACTTCTCTTTCCATGGTTCATTCTGCATATCATAAATCCCTGCATATTTTACATAAATTAAACCATTCAGTATTCAATTATTACACCCATCAAAACTTATTTACACTGTTGGATTTATCTTAATGCTGCCAACGTTTTCAAGTGTACACAATTTTTTTTCTGTTGGGGATAATTCAGAGGGAAATCCCCCCCCCCAATATATTCAAAAAACATTTTCCAATCTTCTCTAGGCGTATGTTCGTCTTGTTCTCTTATTCTGTATGTTATGTCTGTGAGCTAAGCATATTCCGTCAGTTTAAGCTGCCAATCTTCTTTAGCTGGGACCTTCCCCGTTTTCCATTTTTGGGCTAACAAAACACAGGCCGCAGTACATAAATAACCTTGACACCTGGGAATTTCAGTCTGAATTATCCCCAACAGAAAGGACTTTTAAATGTGCCCCCCCCCCCGATTCTTTATGTATGGATCATTTCCACCTTTTTTTAATTTATCTTATGTCCCATATTATGTTTATTTATCTTATGTCCCATATTATGTTACATTATCATATTACATTACAGGGCATAGTATAATATAATTTCCAACATGTATAGAAAGTTTTTATACCAAATTTATGTAGCTAAAGAAAGAAAAAAGAAAAGAAAAGGAAAAACAAAGACATAAAGCCATTTCAAAATAATATTTGTACCAACACTACGGACTTCCTGTCAATCTCGTTGTATATTCTTTTTTTAGAAATGAATGTACTCTTATTATTGTATATTTCTTTACATTTTATCTAATACATTCCTATATCAATATGTACCCTTGATCTTGTTTCTCAACTCAATTTCTCTCCAATGTCAATCGAATGCTAGCATTCTTTATGGATCATTTCCCAATACTCTTTTACCCTTTTACAAGTTCACCACATATGAAAGAATGAGGTTGTGGACTCTCCTTCCCTAGAGGTTTTTAAGCAGAGGCTGGATGCCCACCTCTCATGAATGCTTTACCTGAGATTTCTGCATTGCAGGGGGTTGGACTAGATGACCCTTGGGGTCCCTTCCAACTCTACAATTCTATGAAAATCCTGGAGAGCTGCTGCCAGCCAGTGTAGTCAATACTGAGCCAGAGGGACCAGGGGTCCTCAGTATAAGACACTATATACCAAGCCAGGTCATTAGTGCATCAGGTTTAGTGCTGTCCACACTGACTGCTAGGGATGCTCCAGGATGTTTTCAGAGAGGGGACACCTGCAGTCCCACCTGGAAAAGGAGATGTTCTACCACTGAGCTTCAGCCCTTCCTCACCTGCAGAATAGGCGCTGGACATCAATGGGATCACTGGACCCTGTATAACCTGAAGGAGCGTCTCCATCCCCATCGTTCAGCCCAGTCACAGAGGTCCAGCTCCGAGGGCCTTCTGGCGGTTCCCTCACTGCGAGAAGTGAAGCTACAGGGAACCAGGCAGATGACCTTCTCGGTGGTGGCACCTGCCCTGCGGAATGCCTTCCCATCAGAGATCAAGGAAATGAGTAACTATATAACCTTTAGAAGACGTCTGAAGGGAGCCTTCTTTGGGGAAGCTTCTTAAGGTTTAATGTTATATTGTGTTTTTATATACAGGTGCCACCCAGAGTGACTGAGGCAACCTCATCAGATGAGTGGAGTGGTAATAATAATAATAATAATAATAATAATAATAATAATAATAATAAATGGTTCTGAGAAGTCATAAGGTCAAGAAACAAAGAGAGAACCAGAGCTGAGGCCCACAGCCTCAGGTGGGTCAAATCACCAAGGGCACCACCCATAGTCAGTCTGCATCGCTGACATGCCTTGGAAGGGGTGCTTCCGTAGTGGGTCTTCTGCCCCCCCAAAAGTTGATGGACATTGCCATTCAAATGGGGGGGGCTGCATATTGTGATCGATTATGTCGGACAGAGCCTACCTGCCCTGCCCCACCCCCCGCAATATTTTGTTCAAGTTGGAAACCCTGAAAGAAGTGAAGAAGAAGAAGCAGAAGAGTTGGGCTTTGATATTCCGCTTTATCACTACCCGTAGGAGTCTCAAAGCAGCGAACAATCTCCTTTCCCTTCCTCTCCCACAACAGACATTCTGTGAGGTGAGTGGGGCTGAGAGACTTCAGAGAAGTGTGACTGGCCCAAGGTCACCCAGCAGCTGCAGGTGGAGGAGCGGGGAAGCGAACCCGGTTCACCAGATTACGAGTCTACCGCTCTTAACCACTACACCACACCCAAATTCATGGTTTTCAGTGCAACCCACTACAATGGCTGTGTACTCTCTCCAAGGTCTGAGGCTGTGTGCATCTAAACAGCAGTTGCTGGGAACCCTGTTGCGCTCATGCCCTGTTTGCAGGCTTCCCTCTCTAGATGGTCTAGGGCAGGGATCAACAAACCTTTTCAGCAGGGGGCCGGGCCACTGTCCCTCAGACCTTGCAGGGTAGGACTATATTTTGAAGGGGAAAAAATATGAACAAATTCCTATGCCCCACAAATAAACCAAAGATGCATTTTAAATAAAAGGACACATTCTACTCATGTAAAACCACCAGCCAGGCCCTACAAATAACCCAAATAACCCAGAGATGCATTTTAAATAAAAGCACACATTCTACTCATGTAAAAACACCAGGCAGGCCCCACAAATAACCCAGAGATGCATTTTAAATCAAAGGGGACACATTCTACTCATGTAAAAATACGCTGATTCCCAGACCGTCTGTGGGCCAGATTTAGAAGGCGATTGGGCCGGCTCCGGCCCCCGGGCCTTAGTTTGCCTACCCATGGTCTAGGGCTCTTTTTATGTATTTATGTCAGAGGTTTGAAGGTGCTCTCTGTGGCTCTGTGCTAGACTCCCCTCGTCTTTCCCTCCCTGTGAGGTCTGGAGTACCAGGAACCTCCTGAGAAAGCGTTAGTTGTGCCGCATCCAGATTGCAGTGAGCGGGCGATGCACTCCGATGACACGCCGAGAGCTGCCTCATCTGCTCGCAAACATAGAAGGGAAGGAATGTGTCGAGCTCAGCCATCAGTGACCTAGAAAACAAAGCTCAGGTCCCAGTAGAGAAGCACGGAGGAATCCTTGGTGTTTCCTGGCGCTCAGTTGTTTTCTCTAGCAAGAACCTGGCTTTGCCTATCAAGAGCCAAGCGGGCGACTATTGCAATTAAATAAAGTAAGTCAGTTCGGTAACAGTTCCGCCAATGAAATAGGGAGAGATGCTCCGACAACAATGAATAAATATAAGTGACCTTGCATCAAGAAATGACCTTCCTCCAGAAGAATGCTCAGGGCCAGGGTTGGAGCAGATCCAGTAAAGAATTATAATCTTTGTTTTCTTGCTTTTTAAATAAATTTCTATTGCACAGAGGAGGGACGCTCATGGAATATGATGGCTATCAAGACTGCTATTTTGTAAGAATCAACCATCACTCCCCCTGTGCTGAAGGAAGTATAATATTTCCTAGCTGCATTATTTGTTTTAATTGCTATTTTCAAGGCGTGCTACTCCATTTCATTTATTAACACTCTGCTCTATTGTCATCCTTAATCCTAAACAGATGGGCAAACAATCTGGCTAAAATTCGGAGCAGGAGCAGCAGCAAACTGAAATGTACGGAGGGAGCAGTATTATACTGACACTGACCCACAGAATCACAGAGCTGCAAGGGACCATCAGGATTCGTCCAGTCCAGGCAACACCAAACTCGGCCCTCCAGATGTTTTGGGACTACAAGTCCCATCATCCCTGACCACTGGTCCTGTTAGCTAGGGATGATGGAAGTCCCAAAACACCTGGAGGGCTGAGTATGAGGGTGCCTGGTCCAACCCTGCAATGGAGGAATATTTTTGCTCAACACGGGGCTCGAATCCATGGCCCCGAGTCAGACCAATTGGTCCATCTAGTTCAGTCTGCACTGACTGGCAGTCGCTCTCCAGGGTTTTAGATGATATGGAGGAATTGATGGAGGAATTGAGGAATAAAGCAGTGAACAGTGGCCATGTTCTTTAAAGGGAGATATTCTGTCTTGGGCACCAGAGAGGGGTTGTTAGAGACACCTGTGACCAGCAGTATCTTCTACACAGATGCTGTTTGCAGCCACAATCTAATATGGAGGAGGGAGGAAGCCTGCAATGCATCAATTCTTTGCTTCCTCTCTCAAAGTGCACTTCAAGCGTCCAGATCTGTTCAGGATCGATTGCAAGCATCAGAATAACTCATTAGTCAAATCCGTCTTTGAGGTTTTGTGTCACAGAAAGGGGAAGAAACACCCTAAAACAGGGGTCAACAAACTTTTTCAGCAGGGGGCCGGTCCACTGACACTCAGACCTTGTGGGGGTCTGCACTCTATTGGGTGGGGGTGAACAAATTCCTATGCCCCACAAAAAACCCAGAGATGCATTTTAAATACACGCACACATTCTACTCATGTAAAAACATGCTGATTCCCGGACCGTCCTCGGGCTGGATTTAGAAGGCAATTGGGCTGAATCCGGGCCTTAGTTTGCCTACCCATGCCCTAAAATGTGAAAACATCCTTCCAGTACAGTGGTACATCGGGTTAAATACTTAATTCGTCCCGGAGGTCCGTTCTTAACCTGAAACTTTTCTTAACCTGAACAACCACTTTAGCTAATGGGGCCTCCTGCCGCTGCCCGATTTCTGTTCTTATCCTGAAGCAAAGTTCTTAACCCGAGGTAATATTTCTGGGTTACCGGAGTCTGTAACCTGAAGCTTATGTAACCTGAAGCGTATGTAACCCGAGGTACCACTGTATTTCAAGCTTCATGGATGTATAGAGATCTTGAGGCCGGTGATCGAGCCACTAAGAGGACAGGACTGATGTAGCTGGACCGGGGTCTGGACCTGTGTAACTAACTAGTGTAACAGGAGGTGAGAGAAGTGGCAGCGGCTGAAATTCTCTCTTCCACAGTGCTGCTAAAGGAAGAAGCATTCTCTCAACCTTGGCATCTGCTCACCTCATTTTTAGCCCGTCAGGCTTTATTGAGCAGCCGAATCTGCCACAGTTTTACAAACACGATCGCTCAAAAAGAACACAGTTGGGGACTGCAACAAAATGTAGCAGTGTAGACTGTTTCCGTTCCAGCCAGCCAAGTCCTCTTCTAAAACACTACCTCATACCTCATACCTCGGGTTAAATATGCTTCAGGTTGAGTGTTTTCAGGTTACGCTCCGCGGCGCCCCGGAAGTAACGGAGCGCGTTACTTCCGGGTTTCGCCACTCACGCATGCGCATACGCTCAAAATGACGTCACGCGCATGCACGGAAGCGTCAAAACATGACCTGCGCACGCGCAGACGCGTATTACGTTCTACTCAGGATGCAAACGGGGCTCTGGAACAGATCCTGTTCGCATCCAGAGGTACCACTGTACATTCTATTCCCCCTCTTGGTTTTCTGTTGTCACCCCACATGCCTCAAGCCTGCTGTTATCTCCCTCCTGTGCACAGGTAGCGCTGTTTCGGCCACGTAAGGATGTGCACGTGGAGAGCTGAGTTTGTTACATGATATTTATTTTATTTATGTATTAATACATAATTTGCGACTGGTTCTGAGAGATCTGCATTGGCTCCCAGTACGTTTCCGAGCACAATTCAAAGTGTTGGTGCTGACCTTTAAAGCCCTAAATGGCCTCGGCCCATTATATCTGAAGGAGGTTCTCCACCCCCATCGTTCAGCCCAGACACTGAGATCCTTCTGGCGGTTCCCTCATTGCGAGAAGTGAGGTTACAGGGAACCAGGCAGAGGGCCTTCTCAGTAGTGGCACCCACCCTGTGGAATACCCTCCCTTCAGATGTGAAGGAAATAAGCAGCTATCCTATCTTTAAAAGATATCTGAAGGCAGCTCTGTTCAGGGAAGTTTTTAATATTTAACGCTGCACTGTTTTTAACACTTGATTGGGAGCAGCGCAGAGTGGCTGGGGAAACTCAGCCAGATTGGCGGGGTATAAATAATAAATTATTTCATTCCATTTATCTGTGGAAGGTGTTGTACATGATCCCTTCCCTCACACATTTAATAAATAATAAATTATTATTATTATTATTATTATTATTATTATTATTATTATCCATGCTTTTGTAAAAACACACACATGAACAAAATCAGCAACCAGATGCTGATCGGAAGGCCATACAAAGAACCAGTCTTTGTGCTTAACAGAATTTGCTACCAAAGGTTGTGGTGGCCACCAGTGGGGCTTTTGGATGGCTTTGAAAGAGGATTGGGCAGATGGAGGGCAGGGCTGGCAATAGTTGTTAGCCATGACACCTGAATGGAACATCCATGTTCAAGAGCAGGATACCTGCATATTGCTGCTTCAGGTGCAGTTTGTGGCTTCAACCGTTCCCTCTCCCTCATCCTGCCTGAGGAACACACAGACACACACACCTCAACTGCGAAGAGGCACAGGATCAAGACCACGGGTCCCAGTTGCAAATAATGCCTGATCTCTCCTCTCCCTCCTCTCCTCCATTTTCTCATTTATTGATTAAACAACATGCTCTTTGAGCTTCAAAGCAAAGGGAGGCAAATATGGATATGGATTAAGTGTTTTTACCAGCGCAGTGCCAAGAATAAATGAACGTGAACTGAGTGCCTGAGGAGGAGAAGGTACGCAGAGTATTTGCAAAGAGGCTTCCCAAGCCATTTTATGATTAATAAAGCGGGAAGCTCAGAGAGGTTCATTTCTAAGTGAACAGATGCAGCTCCTGCGCTGCAGTCAGAAGTCTATCTATCTCTGGGTTTCAAATCATTGCATGGAACCAAAGAGTTTGCCATCCTGCTTCATCTGAAAATGAATGAAGCCTGTTCACTGGCTAATAAATTTCCTTCAGTCAGGAAATAATCCATTGTAGATCATAAGGGTGAGGCTTATCGTAATTCCTGGTAGGGATGGGGGCAGAATTTGATTTACTTTTCTATTTAATAAATTTATTATTTATTATTATTGGGCATAATGCAGTTTACAGTGGTAGTTCGGGTTAAGAACTTAATTCATTCTGGAGCTCTGTTCTTAACCTGAAATTGTTCTTAACCTGAAGCACCACTTTTGCTAATGGGGACTCCTGCTGCTGCCGCTGCCCGATTTCTGTTCTCATCCTGAAGCAAAGTTCTTAACCCGAGGTAATATTTCTGGATTTAGAAGAGGCAGAGGAACCAGAGACCAAATTGCAAACATGCGCTGGATTATGGAGAAAGCTAGAGAGTTCCAGAAAGACATCTACTTCTGCTTCATTGACTATGCAAAAGCCTTTGACTGTGTCGACCACGGCAAACTATGGCAAGTTCTTAAAGAAATGGGAGTGCCAGATCACCTCATCTGTCTCCTGAGAAATCTCTATATGGGACAAGAAGCTACAGTTAGAACTGGATATGGAACAACTGATTGGTTCAAAATTGGGAAAGGAGTACGACAAGGCTGTATTTTGTCTCCCTGCTTATTTAACTTATATGCAGAATTCATCATGCGAAAGGCTGGGCTGGATGAATCCCTAGCCGGAATTAAGATTGCCGGAAGAAATATCAACAACCTCAGATATGCAGATGACACAACCTTGATGGCAGAAAGTAAGGAGGAATTAAAGAACCTTTTAATGAGGGTGAAAGAGGAGAGCGCAAAATATGGTCTGAAGCTCAACATCAAAAAAACGAAGATCATGGCCACTGGTCCCATCACCTCCTGGCAAATAGAAGGGGAAGAAATGGAGGTAGTGAGAGATTTTACTTTCTTGGGCTCAATGATCACTGCAGATGGTGACAGCAGCCACGAAATTAAAAGACGCCTGCTTCTTGGGAGAAGGGCAATGGCAGGCCTAGACAGCATCTTGAGAAGTAGAGACATCACCTTGCCAACAAAGGTTCGTATAGTTAAAGCTATGGTTTTCCCAGTAGTGATGTATGGAAGTGAGAGCTGGACCATAAAGAAGGCTGATCGCCGAAGAATTGATGCTTCTGAATTATGGTGCTGGAGGAGACTCTTGAGAGTCCCATGGACTGCAAGAAGATCAAACCTCTCCATACTGAAGGAAATCAACCCTGAGTGCTCACTGGAAGGACAGATTGTGAAGCTGAGGCTCCAGTACTTTGGCCACCTCATGAGAAGATAAGACTCCCTGGAGAAGACCCTGATGTTGGGAAAGATGGAGGGCACAAGGAGAAGGGGACGGCAGAGGACGAGATGGTTGGATAGTGTTTTCGAGGTTACCAGCATGAGTTTGACCAAACTGCGGAAGGCAGTGGAGGACAGAGGTGCCTGGCGTTCTCTGGTCCATGGGGTCACGAAGAGTCGGACACGACTAAACGACTAAACAACAACAACAATATTTCTGGGTTAGCAGAGTCTGTAACCTGAAGCGTCTGTAACCTGAGGTACCACTGTATTATCGTGATTTTCTTTGCATTTGGGAAACTATCTAGTTCAGGTTTCTTCTCCACAAACAATCTGAATTTCTCTGAAATTTGTAATGATGCAGTTCTCCAAATGACCACTGTATACAAAAATGTCTCAACTGTGCATACAAATAAACACATTGCTGAAAATATTTATTCACACACACACACTCTTATTTGTGACACTCAAAACCCAATATCCAAGGGCGAAAATTCTGTGCCGGGAGGAGATTTGACGCTGCCCAGTTCGGCACAAAAGCAGCTCTTCGTTTTGGCTGTGGGATTACAAGGACTGTGCTGAACAGCAGACAGCAGACAGCGTGGCAGGAAACCCTTGGGAAACCAAAAAGTTGCCCTCTCAGCTTCAAAGCTCTCTCTCTCTCCCTCCCTCCCTCCCCTCTCTCCGTAATGTATTGCTTGTTAATCTGCATGGAAGCAACTCGGAGGCCAAAGAGTCTCCCTGCCAACAATAATTTTAACAGCACATCTCCCCTCCCCACCCTGGACACATTCTAGTTCCCGTCTCTGCTAGCGCTTCTCTTTGTCTCTGTTTCGCCAGGCCTCCCGTTCGGATGGCAACAGCATCCCCACGCAGACGCCGAAAAGAGCCTCTCTCCAAACAGCACCCACAGGCAGGAGGAGAAAGCTGCACAGCAAACATTGACTCTGCATTTTCCCTGGCGCTGTAGCGTGCCAAGCTCCCCACCTCATCGCTGGCTTATTTGCAAGCTGCGTCACTGCAATTCATCTGCACAAAAGAAAGCAGCATTCCAGGGGGCTGGGGTGAAGGAAAAAGCTCCCTGGTCAACCAGCACTGGCAGGGCTGTCCAAAGTGGGCAGGAGGATTTCAAAATAACAAACCAACAGGGCTTTTCGCACAAGCACTGATGCCTGGGACAACGAAAGCAGGTTTTGCAAGCCCTTATGGTCCCTAATAGGGACGCGGGTGGCGCTGTGGGTTAAATCACAGAGCCTAGGACTTGCCGATCAGAAGGTCGGCGGTTCGAATCCCCGCAACGGGGTGAGCTCCCGTTGTTCGGTCCCAGCTCCTGCCAACCTAGCAGTTCGAAAGCATGTCAAAGTGCAAGTAGATAAATAGGTACCGCTCTGGCGGGAAGGTCAACAGCGTTTCCGTGCGCTGCTCTGGTTCGCCAGAAGCAGCTTAGTCATGCTGGCCACATGACCCAGAAGCTGTACGCCGGCTTCCTCGGCCAATAAAGCGAGATGAGTGCCACAACCCCCGAGTCGGCCACGACTGGACCTAATGGTCAGGGGTCCCTTTACCCTTTACCTTATGGTCCCTAAGGGGCTTATACTTTTGAGCCTCGAAGGATAATAAACACCAACCATCCATTGTGCAATGGTGGGAGGATCTCACCGCCCCTGCTGCATCGGAACAATTCTCATCGTCCCTGATCCCTGGCCATTCTGGCAGGGGCTGATGGAAGTTTCAGTTCAACAACTTTTGGAGGACATCACAACGGCTTCCTCCGGTGGGGCTACTAGGCTGTGTGTGGATTTGGGGCTCACGTATGTGTGGGAGAGACCGCCTGGCCACAAGTTACTATAAGGCACCTTGAGGATCATCGATTGAAAGGAAGGATGAAAATCCTCCGAATAAATACACAACTGCACAAAGCATTAGTATTTGAGGAACGCAGGCTACGGCGTTACTTTAATTATGGCACATAGAAAAACAAAAAGCGAAGCAGCTCTTGTGGAAGTTACCTGCCTGGTGGCGACTATTACTCACCGCAGGCGATCATCGCTAGCTGGTTGCAAGATTATATACGGTATATATGGCTCTCAACCAGCTAAAGAAAGCTCAGCTGATTAGAATATTAACCTATTCAGTAAACTTTCACATGAATAAAAGTGTTTTTAAATGATGCATGTGTGTGTTGCAGCAGGTGATTGTAGAAAAGGCATTCCGTCCCCTTTGGAGATAATAGAGACTGTTATACCATTTCCCCACAAAAATATCAAATGCTTTTTCAAAAGCGTCAGCCACGTTTAAATGTGGCATTAAACCATAAAAAACAGTTAAGCAAATTAGTCTGTGCACAAGCTTGAGCTCTCCCAATTTGCTCCTCTCTTCCTCCAGCAGGGAAACAAACCCGATTCCCTCAACCGTTCCTCATCGGGCTTGGCTTCCAGGCCCTTGATCATCTTGGTTGCCCTCCTCTGCACACTTTCCAGCTTGCTCTGCTACCAACAGGCTTTTGGAAATCATTCTGCAACTTCCTTTTAAACAAAATATGGTACCCTATTAACTGGGGGCATCTTTTTCATCGATCAGTAGTTTTTACCCCTTGCTCTGATGGACGATTGATTAAATGGCAATGCAGCGCCATACACAGAATCAAGTCCCAGTGGGCCTTTATCCCAGGGTAAAAAGGAAAAAGGGACCCCTGACCATTAGGTCCAGTCGTGACCGACTCTGGGGTTGTGGCACTCATCTCGCTTTATTGGCCAAGGGAGCTGGCATACAGCTTCCGGGTCATGTGGCCAGCATGACTAGGCCACTTCTGGTGAACCAGAGCAGCGCACGGAAATGCTGTTTACCTTCCCGCCGGAGTGGTACCTATTTATCTACTTGCACTTTGACGTGCTTTCAAACTGCTAGGTTGGCAGGAGCAAGGACCGAGCAACATGAGCTCACCCCATCGCAGGGATTCGAACCACGGACTTTCTGATCAGCAAGTCCTAGGCTCTGTGGTTTAACCCACAGCGCCACCCGCCCCCCATTATCCCAGGGTACAGGGTGGCAACAACCTTCATACTGGAGTTCTTTTATCAAATACAGACACACATTCTGGATGCTATTTCTTTCATCTGCAGGAGATCAGTGCATCAGAGGCCCTAGAAGCTGTCTATGTAAACAGATAGCCTGCTGGATGTTTAACAAACCCCGCCATACTTAAGTATCAGATTTGATTGCAAACTTCCGTGCTAAATGATTATTTTCCAAATCGGAATTGTTAACAGCCTCCTGTTAATGGCTGCTGATTCAATCCCATGCTCCTAACTGACTCAATCCCATACTGTTTTAATGAGCTCCTTCTTGAAAGCACTGGGGGCTATTGCTGTGTTGTCAAAAATGTGCCTTGCCGTAATGAGGGCCTGCTGCTCACTCAGCTTTTGCAAGAGGCGTCTCGGAGGAAGCCAAGGGAAAAGGGAAGCCCTTCGCGCTGGCGTAGCTCTGCAATCTGCCACGAGGTTCTGTGCAGGTCCTAGCCTCCCGGGCAAAAACCCACAGAAGAACTGCAAATCAGTAGAAGGAAAAGGTAATCCCAAACAAAGAACATGGAAGGGATTATTTACATTTGCTCTGGTTGCATCCAGGCAAAAAGGTAGTGGTCTGAGGTCGCAGGAGTCAAAGTCCTGTTACCTTTTCCTTAGACAACGCTGGATTTTGGCATCAATGTCAACCCTTGTGGAAATATAACTGCCAAGGTAGGAAAAGTGATTGACATTTTCCAATTTTCCAATTTAAGAATGGAAAGTGAAATACTGGCACAGTCAAACCTCGGTTCTTGAACGGCTTTGTTTTCGAACGTTTCGGCTCCCGAATGCCGGGAAGTAAATGCTCTGGTTTTTGAACGTTTTTCAGAAGCCAAACATCTGACGCAGCTTCTGCTTGAGTGCAAGAAGCTCTTGCAACCAATCGGAAGCCGTGCCTTGGTTGTTGAAAGTTTCGGAAGCCAAACGGATTACGTTCGATAACCAAGGTTTAACTGTAGACTACAAAAGAGCTTTAAACACTGTCTCAAGGCAAATCTTAAAAAATAGAGTATAAACACCGACAACTGGGAAACACTGGCTTGCTAGCAACTGGAGAACAGCCTTTACCAAAGGTGTCATGGGCTTTGAAGACACTCAAACTCAGGACGCAAGGGAGAAACGTGCTAAGAGGAAGGCATGTTTGGCAAATCCACACCATGATCAACTCCCGCCGTGGATCCAGAATTGGCCTCCACAGTCACTTACGGCCAGACCGTGTTCATGGAAGACAATCTTACTTGCCTACGAGTGATCACCAAAGAATAAAAATAAGATGACCCCTTTCCCTCAGCGGAGTTCCCTGTCTCCTGAATTCTAGTGTCACTCAGTGAGCATGAAAGGGGAACTTTTTTGCCACCATAAAAAATAAGCTAAGCATTTAGGAGCACTGAAAACAAGGTTTCAAGAGAACGGTGTGCAAGTTCTTTTACATACAACACAACTTGATGGGAAACATGACTTAAATCGTTCCGAGAGAAGGTACTGGAGCACTCCAAATCAGTTGACCATGTATATGCGCCGAAAATAGCAGCTCTAGTTGAAGGCCGCACATGGGAGATTTGCACTCACTCCTGCAATGGATCCCTAGTTATTATTGTTGTATAATCTCAAAGCTTTTTAACACCTGCTGAAAGCATTTCTGTTCTGCCAGGCCTAGGCAGGCAATTAAGAGCACACACGCATCCCATAACAGTCACAATTGAAGCGCTCTCTGTCTCTCTCTCTCTGCTTTTAACTTGTTTCTAACTTACTACAATTTTACTGTCTGGTTTTGTGTTCCTGCCCCTGAGCTGGGCCAGCTGGTCATTATAGGAACAACTGTTTAGAAACTGGTACCTGAGTTTTGATTCTTCCTCTTCCTTCCCTGCCCGCTTTTCCTTGCGTGCCGTTGCATTTCAGACTGTAAGGAAGAATTGTCTGACAGTAAGAGCTGTTCGGCAGTGGAACAGACTCCCACAGGTGGCGGCGCACCGTCCTTCCTTGGGCGGTTTTAAGCAGAGGTTGGATGGCCACCTGTTAGGGATGCTTGACTTGAGATAATTTGCATTTTAGAGGGTTGGACTAGATGACCCCTGGGTCCCTTTCCAACAATTCTATGGTTCCATGAACCCTCTGAAGCAGGCCACATTGAGAGTGCCCCAAGGTCCCCCAGTAATGAACAGGATCTCTCTCAAGTTTGAAATCCACTGCATTTTGCTGTTAATTGTATTGCATTGTTGTTTCATAACGGGGGGAAGAAACCATTCCCCCATCCCCACCTTTCTCTTCTGCATGGCAAATTTCACCGCCAGCCTGCCCGCCTCCCAGAAAAGCAAAGGGCGGGCAGAGCAATCTCTCTCTCTCTCCCCTCCCTCCCCACCATAATTAATCATTTAAGAGCCCACATTGCAAAGAGTGATTATGTAGCTAAAATAGATGTGCAACAAATAATCCCCAGCAAAGGCCTTTGGGCAGCAGTGCTGCTGCTGTTGTTTCAAAAGGGCCGTTCTGTGATTTCCCTCATATATATATTCCTTTATTTTCTTGCCCGCTCGCTCCACCAGGATCAGGTGCTAAATGTTGCAGGAACTCCCCCCCCCCCCAAATCATTCAGTTGTACAAACACGACACACATACTCACACACGACATACGTGACGCTTCTGTTATAAATTCATAGAAAATCAGCATTACATCGGATCTGTACCGTTCCACTTTTATTTTACACCATGAAGTGTTATATACTGAAGTTCTCACCCTGGGCCAGCTGGGGGATACTGTAGATAGTTTTCACTCAGGTCCACATATGCAAATAAGGGGTTGAAAGTGACGTTCAGTGATTGGATAGTTACAGAAAATGGTTACTGTTGCGTTCTAGTGGAGCTCTATATAAGCAGGCTGGCTGAACCCTTCAGTTCAGTTCTGTTCTGGCCTGTGAATAAACAAGAGCTGTTTGAAGAATCGCTGTGTCGTCTGATATGTTCACCCACAACTTAACATGAAGGACAGACTATCAAAGGGAGGAGACTTGACACAAGGCAGCCGCAATCCCCCAAGCGTACCAACATGTCCGCAACGAGCCCTACCCAGTTGGCATGCGAACCTTGATGGTCCTAGACAGAAGATCATTACACTCACAAAGGACCTGCATATGGAAGTAGATTCAGTACGGACTGAAACAAAGGACAGTGACCAGCCCTTCCCTCTGGAGGCAGGAAACAGTGAACTCCTCTTTGTCCTCAGGGATGTAATCATGGGGAGGGGAAAGGAGGAACCGGACAGGTGACAAGACACTCAGGTTACCACCACAACTCCTCCCTGAACCCCTCCTCTTTGTGATGTGTCAATGATGTAGTCATGATGTAGTTATGATGTAGTCTTAGGGGTGTAGCATGGGGGATTAGTAGCTAAGAAAAGTTGGGGTCTTCTTTTGTTCAGGGCTTCCATCTTGCTTCATCCTGTAGTGAGTTGAAGTCCTGTCGCGACAGTCTCAACAAAGACCAAGCCTACTGGCTGCTGTTTGGCTCCAATTGTCCTGGTTGGTGTCTTTGCTTTTTGTCCAAGGGAGCCCTTGGATTTCTCCGTTAACACTAACAAGACATGGGCATCAAGATTCAGAGTGGGAGACAAGTCTTGGAATTCAAACCATAAAGCTTTGGGCACCCCAGCAAAGATGACAGGGGGATGCAGCGATGAAGAGCTCTCTCCCTACCAGAGTCCATTACATCATGGTTATTTCTTCTTGAACGATGCTTTGTATACATTTTAAACCAGAGGTGGGGACGCCAAGACTGTACCCTGACGCACCATAAACAAGCATTTATTTATTGACCAGTGGAAAGTGCCTGGAAATGCTTGGGAGTTCTAAGAAACCCGAAAACCGGAGCAACTTTGGAACCAGTGGTTAATATCACTGCTGTTTTGAAAAGGTTCAGCCCACCTCCTGGATTCAAAATAGCATCCAATTGTATCTTAACACAGAAGAAAACCTGCTCCTTCATCTCAGGAATCGTCAAGCAGCCGTTGCCTACGGTATCTTAAAATCTGGTTAAAATCAGGGCGGTTTTGAAAAGTTCAGCCCTCTGCCTTGATTCAAAACAGCAGCCAACTGTATTCAAACTTGGACACAAACAAAAAGCTGCTACTTCGTCTCGGGAATCAACATGGAAATTAAGCAGCGTCTAAATGCAGAGTGGCGCTGTGGGTTAAACCACAGACTTGCCGATCAGAAGGTTGGCGGTTCGAATCCCCATGACGGGGTGAGCTCCCGTTGCTTGGTCCCTGCTCCTGCCAACCTAGCAGTTTGAAAGCACATCAAAGTGCAAGTAGATAAATAGGTACCGCTCCGGCGGGAAGGTAAACGGCGTTTCCGTGCACTGCTCTGGTTCGCCAGAAGTGGCTTAGTCATGCTGACCACATGACCCGGAAGCTGTATGCCAGCTCCCTCGGCCAATAAAGCAAGATGAGTGCCGGAACCCCAGAATCAGCCACGACTGGACCTAATGGTCAGGGGTCCCTTTACCTTTTTTTAAATGCAGAGGGGACAGGCAAACCATCAAACTTCCCAAAATATACAGAAGATTATTTATCCTACCAAGTTATAAGCCACCTCACAGCTGGAGACAATCAAAGTATAAGACAAAATATAACTCTAAAAACAAGCCAGATAGTAGTGGAATCTCCTTCATTGGAGGTTTGTAAACAGGAGTTTGGATGCGATTCCTTAGCTGCGATTACTGCATTGGACTAGATAACCCTTGGTTGCCTTCCAACTCTACAATTATATTTCATGAATGGCAGAGTCACACTTCAGGGGAAAACTTCTTCAGTAGGGAGCCTGGGGACACCCGCCTAATTTCGGCTGGCAATGCATTCCAGGGGGCTGGAGCTGCAACACTAAAAGCCCAGTTTTGAGTGCAAAGTAAGTGCATCACTGGGTATAGAGTACTCTATAAACAATGTCCTGTTTGAGGCCTACTGAAAATGTGGTGGTGTAAATCATTAGCACAAAACATTAGGTAAAGGTAAAGGGACCCCTGACCATTAGGTCCAGTCGTGACCGACTCTGGGGTTGTGGCGCTCATCTCACTTTATTGGCCGAGGGAGCCGGCCGGGAGCTTCCAGGGCCAGCATGACTAAGCCGCTTCTGGCGAACCAGAACAGCGCATGGAAACGCTGTTTACCTTCCTGCTGGAGCAGTACCTATTTATCTACTTGCACTTTGACGTGCTTTCAAACTGCTAGGTTGGCAGGAGCAGTGACCAAACAATGGGAGCTCACCCCGCCGTGGGGATTCGAACCGCCGACCTTCTTATCGGCAAGTCCTAGTCTCTGTGGTTTAACCCACAGCGCCACCCGCGTCCTTAAGCACAAACCATTACAAATACACAATAAATAATAATAATAAAATAACAACAATAAAAGTAACACAGCACTCTAAAATCAATTCATTTTAAAATCAGTTCAAAATCAAATTAATGGCAACCATTGGGCTAGAGTTCTGTGAGGATTACCGAAGGAGGGGTCTGGTGGAACAGCTCTGTCTTGCAGGCCCTGCGGAAAGATGTCAAGTCCCGCAGGGCCCTAGTCTCTTGTGATAGAGCGTTCCACCAGATCGGGGCCACAGCCGAAAAAGCCCTGGCTCTGGTTGAGGCCAGCCTAACTTCCCTGTGGCCCTGGATCTCCAAGATGTTTTTGTTTGAAGACCTTAAGGTCCTCCGTGGGACATACCAGGAGAGGCGGTCCCGTAGGTACGAGGGTCCTAGGCTGTATAGGGCTTTAAAGGTTAAAACCAGCACCTTAAACCTGATCCTGTACTCCACCAGGAGCCAGTGCAGCTGATATAGCACCGGGTGAATGTGATCCCGCAGCGAGGACCCCGAGGCAGGATAGCCATCCATCAACATATAGAGTTGGGTGTCATCAGCATACTGATGGCAGCCCAAACCAAGGAAACCCTGGGAAATCCTGGGAGACACCCCCCCCCCAAGTCCCATCTTGCACAGAAACACATTAGGCAGCCGGGGGAGGCACCCTCTCTCAGCTTCATACATGGACCACTCTCTGAGCAACTGAGAGTTGTGCCACGTAAATGCACGCAAGCCTAATTACTATTTTATGCCCTCCGTTCTTCTGCAAAGGCAAGCAAAGTCAGTACGTGCTGAGTGTGAATATATTTGCAGGAATCAAACTACTCCATTGAGGATCCACTGCTCTCCCTGCCCCAGAAGGAGAAGGGAAAAGCCTCTCTGTCGTTGCACGCTTGCCGTTCCGCCATTTGAAACCAGCTCAACGCCTGAAAGCCCTGCCTCCCCCTTAGTGATGAATTTTGGGCTCGTGGTAATTAAGAGGCTCTTTTAAGTATCCTATGGTAGGTGGCTTTCAAGTGACTCAGTTTTATGCTCTGAAAAGAACACATGAGTTTCCAGCCCCTTTGGAGCTATTTATACATCACCTGCCATGCAGAATCCACAGATGAGCACAAACCAGAGAAATATGCGTTCACATCTCAAGAATCAAAGAATCGTAGCCAAACCTCCTACACTGCAGGAATCTCAAATAAAGCATCCTTGCCACATCTTGAAAGAGCTACAGCCTTAGTCCAGTATACCTGAAGGAGCGTCTCCACCCCCATTGTTCTGCCCGGACACTGAGGTCCAGCGCCAAGGGCCTTCTGGTGGTTCCCTCCCTGCGAGAAGTAAGGTTACAGGGAACCAGATAGAGGGCCTTCTCGATAGTGGCACCAGCCCTGTGGAACGCCCTCCCACCAGATGTCAAAGAGGGAAAAAACTACCAGACTTTTAGAAGACATCTGAAGGCAGCCCTGTTTAGGGAAGCTTTTAATGTCTGATGGATTACGGTATTTAAATATTTTGTTGGAAGCTGCCATCATTATAGCATATGTATCCATGTTTGCTACCTGATGTGGTTAAACGTTGTTGTTTTTTTTAAAAAAAACTTAGACTGAGTTTTAGCACACATGAAAAACTTAAAACAAATCCTTATTTCCTGATGAATAGCCTTTGGACTATAATGTAACCTAAATAGAAAACTATCTTTAGAAAGATCTTTCCTCCAAAAGCATTTAAATAAAAAAAAATCTGATTTAAATTTTAAAAAATCCATTATTTTATTTATTTATTTATTTATTTTAAAAAAACACATTGATTTTTATCCACCCTGGTTCCGGTCAATCAATATGAAGCGGCTGCATCCCAGGAGTAGAGCATCTGCTTTGAATGCAGAAGGCTTCGGGTTCAATTCCCGGCATCTCCAGGACAAGACAGGAGAATCCATCCATTGAAGGCTTCCCCGTCTCGAAAATGACTGGCAGAATCCTAGACCAGGGAGAAGAGTCGGTGGAAGAAGATTGGAAAAAATTTAAAGACTATTTACAGAAACACTGTAAAATTAATGAATGTTAGAAGGATGCTGGAATGAATTTATGTGGTTTTAGCAATAATGTTATCAAGGGGTATGTAAAAATGGATTGTTAACAGGAGAAAAATGCAAAATCATTATATATTAAGATAAAATATCAAGATAAAAGTAAAAAGGGTAAGGATTTGCTGAAACAACTTTTGAACTAGAATACAAAAAAGGGAGGTGTGAGGAGGTCAGGGAAACAAGCAAATGAAAGACTAGATATGGAAAGACTGATTTGTTTTTAACTGTTTTTATACTGTATTGTATGCCGCTTTTACTATTAAGTGTTTTAAATTTGTTGTTAGCCGGCCTGAGTCCTGTTTTTGAACCGGAAAGGGTGGGGTATAAATAAAAATATATTATTATATATGTTATATATGTATGGACTGACTGGATGCAGAGGGAGTGGTGGTAGGCACCAGCTGGGGACCCCTGAAAAGAAGAATTCCCAGAGCCAGGAGCTGGGATGATGACAAGTGGTCAGAGGGAGAAGAGAGGGCTGACTAGGAAGAGGAGGCGTAGAAAGCAGAAGAAGAGGCGACAGGGTTTAGTGAGCAGGAAGAGGCTGCGGCAGAGAGCAGTCCAGACTCAGAGGCTGAAGCGGGAGCTGGAGAGGGGTGGCCCCAGGAGGCAGAGATGCAGGATACGGAAGAAGCCAGAGTTTCCCCCCTCCTGCTGCAATCAGCTCCGTCCCCTCCCCTAGAACCAGGGCCATCTCACCCATAAGCGCTAGGGGTGCGGGGCACCCGGGCGCCGGGCTCTCAGGGGCACCAGGCCAAAAGTCCAGGGCCCAAGAGTTGAGTCCAGGGAAGAGCCCGCCCATCAGCCAGAGCGCCACGGCGGGCTCTTAGTAATAATAATAATAATAAATTTTTATTTATATCCCGCCCTCCCCAGCCAAAGCCGGGCTCAGAGCGGCTAACAACAGTAAAATACCACATTCTAAAATCATTTCATTATAAAATTAATTCAAATCAGATTAATGGCAACCATTGGGCTAGAGTTCTGTGAGGATTGCCAAAGGAGGGGGTCAGGCTGTGCCCTGGCCAAAGGCCTGGTGGAACAGCTCTGTCTTGCAGGCCCTGCGGAAAGATGTCAAGTCCCACAAGGCCCTAGTCTCTGTGACAGAGCGTTCCACCAGATCGGGGCCACAACTGAAAAAGCCCTGGCTCTGGTTGAGGCCAGCCTAACCTGTCTGTGGCCTGGGACCTCCAGGATGTTTTTGTTTGAAGACCTTAAGGTCCTCCGTGGGACATACCAGGGGAGGCGGTCCCGTAGGTATGAGGGTCCTAGGCCATATAGGACTTTAAAGGTTAAAACCAGCACCTTGAACCTGATCCTGTACTCCACCAGGAGCCAGTGCAGCTGGTATAGCACCGGGTGAATGTGATCCCGCAGTGAGGACCCCGTAAGGAGCTCTTCTGCTGCGGACGGCTCTGCGCCACGAGTTCGGGGGCGACCGAACCAGCGAGACGCTGAGGCAGCCAGCCGGTTCTGCCCTCCTGCACTCCTGGGACTGGGCAACCTGGGGGCAGGGGGCGCCGGGTGGAACTTTGCACCCCGGCGCCGCATATGCTTCAGACAGCCCTGCCTAGAACATGCAGAAAAATGCACTCCATTGTGTTGTGAGACAGGCAGATTCCAACAACAATATTAAAGAAAAGAAAAAACGCCTTTGCTTAAAACCACCACAACTGGAATCTCAGTAACAGCTAAACCATTCCCACCTCTCTTCAAATAAATTACTTTTTCACACCTTCCTTTAAAACATTTTCTTAAACAGGTCTCATCATTTTATTGACCTTTCTTCCGCTAATTTGCTGGTTTTCCAGTAGACCAATCTACCTGCTGCTGGCATATAAAAGAGGAATTCCTTCATCTTTTGCAATTACTGGTTTCTTATCCCCAACCCGTAAGAAATATTGGTTCCTACTCCCAACTTATTTCTCCCTTTTGATTTTAACGAAAGAGAGCACTC
This sequence comes from Podarcis gaigeae, assembly GCF_964106915.1. NCBI lineage: Eukaryota > Metazoa > Chordata > Lepidosauria > Squamata > Lacertidae > Podarcis > Podarcis gaigeae. The sequence continues at coordinate 8,588,427 of NC_139678.1, forward strand.
GAAAAGGAGAAATGGCAGGTTTCCCCTAACCCCCAGATTCTCCCCTACAAATTTCCACCAGAGTAACGTATAACATGCACACACACACCCAAAGAGAGACAGATACATAGATTAACAAAATAAATAAATACATATTTCTCAGTGGTGAGGGGAAATTGTTTTAATATTATCCCTAAATCAAATCTTCAATATCTATAGAAATATTGATGATGAGTCTTGGAAATGTGAACAGGAAGAGGAGGGATTTAATCATTGCTGGTACACCTGCAACAGCATATCTTATTGAAGAAATTCCATTTTGTTTGCATTTTAATAAGGAACTTCCAAATCTGCATTTTTTTAACCAATAGGCAAACCAAGACAGAATTATCCTTGAGAATTCCCATCTCTCTTAACGTTTGCAATGCAGTTCTCAAATCAAAGAGTGCGCAGAAAGTCTGTATTAAAATAGGCATGTATTGGTGAAATTAACACACAAAACTGCATCATGTATGGGAAAATTGCTTGGGGAAAATGTCAAAATTGTATACAAAAATGTATTTATCGGGGGGAGGGGGGGAATCACACTAAATTTTCATGACAATTTTTCCTTGATGCAAATTGCTGTGGAAAAGCTGGAGAACTGAATCTAAGGTTGGAAAAGCAACTAACGGAGAAAAACCACATCTGAGAGATCCATTCATCCCTAATAAAAACCTAAAAAGACTAAAATTGGTCTTTGATCCTAAAAGTTTATTGCTGACATATTTGAAAGGTGCAGTATAATCTCCTTTCTCTACCTCTGGACTTTCTACATTGTCTTCTTCTTCCATCTGTCCTGGATGGTTTTAGTTGAGATTCCTGCCTTGCAGGGGGTTGGACTAGATGACCCTTACAGGTCCCTTCCAACTCTACAATTCTATGATTCCTCACTGCTTTAGGCAGCTTTAACTACCACCACCCCTTCCTGAGCTTGCTTTGACAGGAGCAGGTTTGGGGCATCAAAATGGGGCAAAAAACCCCCAAAGTCGATTTCATCCTTGTACAAAGGTAAAGGGACCCCTGACCATTAGGTCCAGTCGTGACCAACTCTGGGGTTGCAGCGCTCATCTCGCTTTATTGGCCGAGGGAGCCGGCGTACAGCTTCCAGGTCATGTGGCCAGCGTGACTAAGCAGCTTCTGGCGAACTAGAGCGGCACACGGAAACGCCGTTTACCTTCCCACCGGAGCGGTACCTATTTATCTACTTGCACTTTGACGTGCTTTCGAACTGCTAGGTTGGCAGGAGCAGGGACTGAGTAACGGGAGCTCACCCCGTCGCAGGGATTTGAACCGCCGACCTTCTGATCAGCAAGTCCTAGGCTCTGTGGTTTAACCCACAGCGCCCTCGTGTCCCTTATCCTTGTACATATTTGGTCCTAAATCCTTATCTGAAACTGGTTAGCTGCTGGGTGTTGTTGTCCCTCCCCCCCCCCCGATTTTCCTCCTCCTTCCTGAGGCCTAGATTCTTGCTGTTTAAAAAGTATAATAAAAAGTGGGCTTGTTTGACGAAGCCACCAACTTCGACAGCAGAAAGAGCGTGATTCAGGGCCTCTCCCGTCGCCCTTTTGCAATTCCCCAAGGACGGCTATTTTGTCCTGCTGCATTTAAAAAGGCATATAACTTTGTGCCGAGGTGTCAGCTGTTTTTATTCAGGCAACAATAAGGAAACCTCCAGCTATAAAAGGGAACAGATTGAGAGCCAATATAAAAGAGGAGTATATCTATTCCCACTGACATACGAAAAATGAGAAGAAAACAATAAGAAGCCTTGCCTCTTACAGGAACAGGGGCATAAATATTGCACAAGCTATAACGGCAACTGGCTGGCAAGACCGTGTCGTCCCTCCAACTTTCCTTGAGCAGATCGCTCTGTCAAGCTGATCTCTTCTGACGGGTAAATGGAGCCCACACTTCACTGAACCTTCACCTACAGAAAAGTGCTCTCCTGGCAACAGAATGCGCAACATTCCAGCCCCCCGCCCCCAGACAGACCAATAAACTTAATTTTCTCCGTTCCTGCAGAACATCCACTCATGCACCAGGCTTTTGTTTTTGCCTTTTTGCTTCCTCTGGTATCTCTTGTGTTCAGACTGGAGAATATGCTTTGAGAAACGCAGATTCACACCGACGCCGCTCTGGCAAATCTGTCTCTGGAGTATATGGGCTGTGGCAGACCTAATGCGTCTCCTTTAAGCTCGGTTCAGAGCACAGGAGCGAGCCGCAAGACTGCACGTCCGTTCCCTGCAGTACCTCTTTTCCCTGGAGAGAGTTCGAATTCCCCCACTCTCACCTTAGGGCAGTTAAGGGATGTGTCAGAAACGACACTACCCTTTGGGATGGCTGACCGGCTTCCCAAACTAACCAGAATTTTACATCCACAGTTCGGAAGCTGCTTAGCAAACACAGTTTAAGCACAGAGCAGATTGGCATTAGCCCTGCTTTGGGAAGTTTTTAATGTTTGATGTTTTATTGTGTTTTTAATCTTCTGTTGGGGGGGGCCGCCCAGAGTGGCTGGGGAAACGTAGCCAGGTGGGTGGGGTAATAATAATAATAATAATAATAATAATAATAATAATAATAATAATATTGCAGTGCCTCACATCAATGCAGCGTATGCTAGGGAAATAGTGGTTTCTGGCTCCTCCTCTCCTCAAAATCTTTCCATTCCAGCTGGCCATTACAAGGACTGTTTAATTAAGGAGCAGTGTGTGAGTTTCTTTCCCTCCAAACCTTTCTTCCTTTTGTGCCATGTCTTTTTGAACTGCACGCCTGGGGGCAGAGACTGTCATACTGCTGGCATCTGAAAGCCTCTTTCGGATACTTTTTTTAAGAGCGGGATTTTACAGGAAAAGGGGTTTAAATAAATGAATAAACTGTGGTTCGGGCAAATAACAAAACAAAAAAAGGCAATTCACTCCAGGAGAAGGTACAACCCCATGAAATGCAGGAATCTCAGCTAAAGCATCCATGACAGACGGCCATCCAATCGCTGCTTAAAAACCTTCAAGGAAGGAGAGTCCACAACCTTCCAAGGGAATCCATTCCACTTTGCACGTAAGAGATCAGGATCACCCTCCCTGCCCTGAGAAGACGTGCATGCCAAATTTTTGCAGTACATGATTGGTGCTAGCCAATCAACACTTTCCTTAGCTCTGGTCTGCTGCATGTTTCTGCAAACCTGCCCCTCAGAATGTGGGGAGAGGGGTCTGGATTGATCTGCCATGTTTTGAGATGTTCTTATGTTATAATTGTGTTTTTTAAATATTCCCTTAAATTTATTTTTGATTGTATCGTTTAACCAGGAATATACAAATAGAGGGAGCGATCATTTATGTGGAGTCAGGGGCTCTCCAAGGTTTCAGAAAAGGGAGGCTTTCCTAGCCCTATCTGGAAATGCCAGGGGTTAGAGTCACAGAACTGTAGAACTGGAGGGGATCCCCAAAGGTCAATTAGTCCAACCCTCTGCAATACAGGAATCGGGGGCCTTCTGAATGCAAAGCAGACGCCCTAACACTGAGCTATCTATGGTGGGGCTGCCATACGTCCGGGATTAATTCGTCAGGTGGAATTTCCAAAAACCAGTAACAATGTCCGGGGAAACTCAGGCATATGGCAACCCATGTTGGAAATGTCAATTTTTTTGGTGAATTTCCTTAAAAATAGCTTTAGAACATCAACTTTGTCTGGATTTTCAGTTTTTGAAATATGGCAACCCTATCCTACGTCCCCTCCCTCCTTGGGTGTTGGTTGCCTTAGGGTTTTCCCAGTAGTGATGTATGGAAGTGAGAGCTGGACCATAAAGAAGACTGATCGCCGAAGAATGGATGCTTTTGAATTATGGTGCTGGAGGAGACTCTGGAGAGTCCCATGGACTGCAAGAAGATCAAACTTCTCCATTCTGAAGGAATGGAGCCCTGAGTGCTCACTGGAAGGACAGATCGTGAAGCTGAGGCTCCAATACTTTGGCCACCTCATGAGAAGAGAAGACTCCCTGGAAAAGACCCTGATGTTGGGAAAGATGGAGGGCACAAGGAGAAGGGGACGACAGAGGACGAGATGGTTGGACAGTGTTCTCAAAGCTACCAGTATGAGTTTGACCAAACTGCGGGAGGCAGTGGAAGACAGGAGTGCCTGGTGTGCTCTCGTCCAGGAGGTCACGAAGAGTCGGACACGACTAAATGACTAAACAACAACAAACCTACGTCCCCTCCATCCTTGGGTGTTGGTTGCCTTGGGCTCCTTTGGAAGGAAGAAGGGGGCTAGGAGATTTAATAATAATAATAATAATAAATTTTATTTATATCCCGCCCTCCCCAGCCGAAGCCTTTATAAACAAGCAGACAGCTAAAAGGGGTTCATATGTAGAATTGAGCACGGCCATGGTTTCCCCCTGGCTCCTCTCCTCTCAGAGTGCCAGCCTGGTTCCACGCTTTCACCTCCCTTCCCAGCAAGCTAGTGAGATTAGTGTGCAGACGGGGGTGGGCTGGCTGGCTCTCATCTTATTATTTTTTATTATTTTGTTTCATAATGAAGGGCTGCATGGAACAGATTCCCAATTTGCAGATTTAAAAGAAAGGTCAGATGCAGATTAATCGCCGCGTGTGGCAGGTCAGAGAGGATGGCGGCTGCCAGAACTCTGTGAAATGATATACAGGACGCAGTGAAGCCTGCTCTGCTTGCCGTGCCTTCGAGCCAAATAAAGCACAAAGCGTTTGTTTTGGTTTTGGTCTCTGCTTGAAAAGAGACAGCCAGACATGGACGCATTCTTCTTCTTCTTTGGCGATCACTCGTAGCCGAGAAGATTGTCTTCCATGAACACGGTTTTAACAGTGAGTCCGTAAGTGACTATGGAGGCCAATTCTGGATCCATACATCCTTCCATAGAGGGGACATAGGTTTCCGGGCGGAAGTTGATCACGGTGTGGATTTGCCAAGCGTGCCTTCCTCCTAGCACCTTTCTCCCTTGCATCCTGAGTCCATGTGTCTTCAAAGTCCATGACACCTTGGTAAAGGCTGTTCTCCAACTGGAGTGCTCGCAGGCCAGTGTTTCCCAGTTGTCAGTGTTTATACTACGTTTTTCAATATTTGCCTTGAGACAGTCTTTAAACCTCTTTTGTTGACCACTAGCATTACGCTTTCCATTTTTAAGATCAGAGTACAGTGGTGCCCCGCAAGACGAATGCCTCGCAAGACGGAAAACTCGCTAGACGAAAGAGTTTTCCGTTTCGGAGGTGCTTTGCAAAACGAATTTCCTATGGGCTTGCTTCGCAAGACAAAAATGTCTTGTGAGTTCCTGCAGGTTTTTTTCCCTCCCCCCCCCCCCTTTGTTCTAAGCCGCTTATCTGCTTATCCGCTAAAAGCCACTAATAGCGCTAATCCGTCAATGGGCTTGCTTCCCAAGACGAAAAAACCGCTAGACGAAGAGACTCCCAGAACGGATTCTTTTCTTTTCTTTTTTTAAAATATTTATTAAGATTTTTTGTAAAGAAAATACATAGATAATAAACAACATTGCTTATATCATAACAAAATTTCATAACTTGTTTAGACTTCCTCACGTCTCCTGCTCCCACTTACATTGTTGATAAGTTTTTTTCAAGCAAATTATCATCTTGTTTACAATCTTATATCCACTCATTTAAGTATAGTCTAACAATTCTCCAAAAGGTTTGTATTTTCCTTGATCTCACTTATCATCAAATTCCAATCTAATTTAGTGGTGGCCAATTATTTATGATCAAGCATCCTTCTTAACATTCAACCAGATTACAATATTTTTGTAAATAAATCTTAAATTTCTTCCAATCTTCTTCAATCTTTTCTTCTCCCAGGTCTCGGATTCTGCCAGTCATCTCCGCCAGTTGCATATAGTCTATCAGCTGCATCTGCCACTCTTCCAGTGTGGGTAGATCTTGAGTTTTCCAGTTCTTGGCAATGAGTATCCTTGCTGCCGTTGTTGCATACATAAAGAATGTTCGGTCCTTCTTTAACACCTTCTGGCCGACAATACCCAGGAGGAAGGCCTCTGGTTTCTTAGTGAAGGTATACTTAAATACCTTTTTCAACTCGTTATATATCATTTCCCAGAAGGCCTTCACTTTAGGGCAAGTCCACCAGAGGTGAAAGAATGTTCCTTCATTTTCTTTACATTTCCAACATTTATTATCAGACACATGGTATATTTTGGCAAGTTTAACTGGGGTCATGTACCATCTATATATCATTTTCATTACATTTTCATCTTGCGAGGCACCACTGTAGTTGCTTTGGAAGACGATGATCAGGCATCTGAGCAACATGACCAGTTCAACGAAGTTGATGTTGAAGAACCATTGCTTCAACACTGGTGATCTTTGCTTCTTCCAGTTCACAGATATTAGAGAAGAAACAGCAGCATGCATATTTGGATATACATGAGAGCCAGTGTGGCACAGTGGTTAGAGTACTGGGCTAGGGATCGGGAGATCAGGGTTCGAATCTCCCCCTCGGCCAAGCAGCTCACTGGGTGGCCTCAGGCCAGTGGCTGCATCTCAGCCTAACCCTACCTTCACAAGGTTGTTGTTTGTTTTAGGGATTAAATGGGGAGGGGGAGAACCATGCACACACCCCTTGAGCTCCTTGGATGCAATAAATAAAAAATATGATCGAGCAACAGGTAGGGTTGTCTCCCGGCTCCTACCAGAGCCAGCGATGGCCACCAACTTGGATGCCCTTAGAAGAAAAATAGACCAATTCATAGTTGGGAGGGATCCTGAGAGCCCAACGCCTTGCAATGCAGGAATATGAGCCTGCCCAGGGATTGAACCTGCACCCTTGGCACTATCACCATCACGCTCTAGCAAACTGAGCTATCCAAAGCTACTAGTCCTGATGGAGGCTATGCATTGTATCCCCATGTGGAGGCAGGACCCGCCTGAATCCCAGTTGCTGGAAAATGCAGAAGGTTGGAAGTGATCTTGCGTTTGGATCCTGCCCGCTAGTTCCCCACGGGTCTCTGGTAGCCTGCTGTGAGGCTGCTGGACTAAATGGGCCATTGGCCTAATCCGGCTCTCCTTACGTCTCGCCAGAGCGGTGCATGCTCTGGTTATCTCTCGCTTGGACTACTGCAATGCACTCTATGTGGGGCTACCTTTGAAGGTGACCCGGAAACTGCAATTAATCCAGAATGTGGCAGCTAGACTGGTGACTGGGGGCGGCCGCCGAGACCACATAACACCAGTCCTGAAAGACCTACATTGGCTCCCAGTACGTTTCCGAGCACAATTCAAAGTGTTGGTGCTGACCTTTAAAGCCCTAAACAGCCTCGGTCCAGTATACCTGAAGGAGCGTCTCCACCCCCATTGTTCTGCCCGGACACTGAGGTCCAGCGCCGAGGGCCTTCTGGCAGTTCCCTCCCTGCGAGAAGTGAGGTTACAGGGAACCAGGCAGAGGGCCTTCTCGGTAGTGGCACCCGCCCTGTGGAACGCCCTCCCACCAGATGCCAAAGAGAAAAACAACTACCAGGCTTTTGGAAGACATCTGAAGGCAGCCCTGTTTAGGGAAGCTTTTAATGTTTAACAGACTATTGTATTTTAATATTTTGTTGGAAGCCGCCCAGAGTGGCTGGGGAAAGCCAGCCTGATGGGTGGAGTATAAATAATAAATTATTATTATTATTATTATTATTATTATTATTATTATTATTATTATTATGATGCCAGGGGTCAGCAAATTAAGGCCCGGGGGCAGGATCAGGCCCAACTGCCTTCAGGATCCGGCCCGCAGACCAACCGTGGATCAGCGTGTTCATTTGGGCTGCACCATTTCCCCCCCTGCGCCATTCCATTTCCCCCCTCTCCCTCCCACACACAACAGCGGCGCCTCCTCCCTCCTTCCTTCTCCCTGCCCTGCCTAGAGGAGGAAGCGGGCTGGGCTGAGGTGGCTGAGCGCCATTTTAAGCAGCCCCTCTCCAGAGCCAGCCCTTTCGCGCCACTCATCTTCCCTCCGCCATCACAGCCCTGGTGCTCCTGTAGGCCAGAGAGCGGAGCAGACGAGCTCCCTCTGCCTACCCACGGTGTAATTGTTAGACTTGACAATCTTTGGGCTTGACTATCCTTGGCCTTTACGACAATAAAAACATATAGAAGGTTAATAGAAATATGGTATGTTACTGCCATCAGGAACAGTGCTTTGCAATTTTTTGATATGACAATTAGATTACAGTTTTATTATATATAACGTTATGTTACCTTACAGCCAGTTACGTGTGTTTTGTGGTATTCCGAACATGGTTTTTACGTAATGAGGCAATTGTGGTGTGTGTTACCCACGAGAAGAAGCAGTGGCGGCGGCAGCCCTTGGGAAGGTAAGTGCAGCAGCTGGGGGTGGGGCTGAGGGCGAGGAGGAGGACTACTTGCCCCCCTCGCCTCTTCTTCCAGCCCCCCCCCGTGCCACTTCTCTGACCCGCCACAAGATCTGAGGGACAGCGGACCAGCCCACGGCTAAACATTTTTGCCAACCCCTGCCTTATGTCCTTATCTTCCTTTTCCTGAGCAGACCAGGGCTTGCCCAGCTCTCCCTCCCCCCTCCTCCTGGGGAATTCTGGTCCTGGGGGCCAGGAGAAACTTGGGAATGAACAGCATGGGATACTGCAGTGGTGGGGAAGAGGCCCTCCATCCCATGGGTTAGGTAAAGTCCGGTATGCATCCCGTTTGGCCCACAGAACAGGGGAGAGTTCTCTTGTGCCTGACTACCGCTTGCAGGCTTCCCACAGGCCACTGTGAGAACAGGATTGTGACCTAGACAGCCCATTGGCCTGTTGTAGCATTCAGTTATTTGAATGAATGAATTATTATTATTATTATTATTATTTATTATTATTATTTGTACCCCGCCCATCTGGCTGGGTTGCCCAGCCACTCTGGGCGGCTTCCACAGAGACCAAAAATACACTAAAATGTCGCACATTAAAAACTTCCCTCAATGAATGAATATTTCACAAAGCAGCTCAGAAACAACAAATAACAATAACATAATAGAACACCACAAATGCAACATAAATCGCGTAGAACCTTTAACAGATCATCAGTAAAACCATTGCAAATCAGCAAAACAACGGTATTCCGTGAAACACTATTAACAGATCGACTGAAAAGAACAAAGCTAAACAGCAGAACCACAACAGAAGTCATGTGATACGATTCACAGGAAACTACAGCACTCATAATCCACAAAACGGTAGTAGCAACTGTTAAGTTGTGGGCGAACATATCAGACAGCACAGCGATTCTTCCTAAGCAGCTCTTTATTGTGAGCTGGAACAGAACTAACTGAGGAGCTCAGTCAGCCTGCTTATATAGAGCTCCAGAACAATGCAACTGTTGCCATTTTCTAAAACTATCCAATCACTGAACGTCACTTTTCGATCCTTCATTTGCATAACTATCTACAGTGTCCCCCTGCTGGCCCAGGGTGAGAACTTCAGTACATAACAGCAACATTAACAAACCAGCAACCCAGAGCAAACTAAGCACTGTTGAATCCACATGCTCTCTCTCTTTCCATCCCATAACTCATAATCTTCCACTCAGTTCATCCGAAGACACTTACAAGCAGCGACGATTTTAAGTGTGTCTGCTTGATGTGCACAAACTCTCTCTTTCTCTCTCATAGCTACAGACCCAGAAGTGGCCCCAAAATGCGGCATCATACATGGGGCTCATGCGCTCTCCGCCGACATGCACAGGGGCCAGGACCCCTGCGCATACGGGGAGTTGCCTGTGCACGTGACGCACCTCTGGCAGCACCTCTGTTCAGAAGGCTCTTAGGGCTGGAAGGTGGGGCAAGGCAGGTGGAAAAAGCCATTGCCTGGTGGCCAGCATTAAATCTCGCTCTCCTTATGTTCCCATCTACTCCAATGTCCTATTTGCACAGCAGCCGGCCAGATGCCTGTGAATGCAACAGTACAGTCTCCACTTAGAGATCCCCAGCAAGCCTGGAGAAGAGGAGGTTAAGGGGTGATATGATAGCCATGTTCAAATATATAAAAGGATGTCACATAGAGGAGGGAGAAAGGTTGTTTTCTGCTGCTCCAGAGAAGCGGACACGGAGCAATGGATCCAAACTACAAGAAAGAAGATTGCACCTAAACATTAGGAAGAACTTCCTGACAGTAAGAGCTGTTCGACAGTGGAATTTGCTGCCAAGGAGTGTGGTGGAGTCTCCTTCTTTGGAGGTCTTTAAGCAGAGGCTTGACAACCATATGTCAGGAGTGCTCTGATGGTGTTTCCTGCTTGGCAGGGGGTTGGACTCGATGGCCCTTGTGGTCTCTTCCAACTCTCTGATTCTATGATTCTAAGCAGTATAGTGGGACATTCAGCCTCTGACGTGGGTGGGGGCCAGAAGATAGCCATCATGGCTAGTAGCCACTCCTCCGCGAATTTGTCCCTGTCGCTACTGCAACTTACGGGAACTGATTCCAAAGCACCATTTATCTCTGGGATTTATTTACTGATGCACTGATTAATCAATTAAATAACCCTTGCACATTCTCAAACACAGCGCCGGCGCTTTTTCAGATAGTCAAGGAGGCGGGAGAGGCAGTCGCTCGGCGGCGGAGGGCATGCTTTGCATGCGAAATGTCCTAAAGTTCGTTCCCTGGCATCTCCCGTTTAAAACATCTCGGGTGGCGAGTAATGCAAACGATTAATCTCTGCCTGAAGCCCTGGAGAGAGAGGCTGTCAGACAGAGCAGACTGTACCGGGATAGCTGAGCAATTAGTCTGAGCTGGCATGAGACGGTTTCCTATGTTTGGGGCATAATAATAGCCTCCGCGAAGCGCTGTTGCTAGGGCTGACCAGTGCTGCTTCCCTCCATCCTACTGGGAGAAGAGGAGGCACTGGTGGCAGAGCAAATCTGCTCTTTTAGCCTAGGTTTTTATTTAACGGGGATCTCAGCTGGGGGAGGCAGCAGTGTCAGGCAGAACAAATGAGAAAGGGGACTGCTTCCTTTCCAAACTGTGCAACTCCTTCACTCCCCTCATAGGAGAATCAAAGAATTGTAGAGTTGGAAGAGATACCAAGAGTAGTCTATTCCACCTTCTGCATTGCAGGAATCTCAGCTGCAGCTTCCACGACAGATAACCATCCGATTTCTGCTTAAAAACCTCCCAAGGGAGGAGAGAGAGTCCACTACCTTCCGAGGGAGTCTGTTCCACTGTCAAACAGCTCAGGAAGTTTCCCCTGATATTTAGTCAGAATCTCCTTCTTTGTAACTCGAATCCATTGGTTCGAGTCCTGCCCTCCAGAGCAGAAGAAAACAAGCTTGTTCCCTCCTCCATGTGACAGCCCTTAAGATATTGGAAGATGGCTATCATATCTCCTTTTGACCAAACTGCGGGAGGCAGTGGAAGACAGAAGTTCCTGGCGTGCTCTGGTCCATGGGGTCACGAAGAGTCGGACATGACTAAACGACTAAACAACAACAACAATCATCATATCTCCTCTCAGTCTCTCTTTTCCTGGCTAAACACCCCCAACTCCATCAACTGTTCCTCATCAGGCTTGGTTTCCAGACCATTGATCATTCTGGTCGTCCTCTACTGCACACATTCCAGCTTGTCAATATCTTTCTTGAACTGGACACAGTATTTCATGTGTGGCCTGACCAAAGTAGAAGAAGGGAAGAGAAGGAACCATTCAGAGCACAAGAAGGTAGGAGAAGCCCATAGAAGGATCCTGCAATGATACAGGTTCTGAGAACAAAAGGCCCACCAAGCTACTCCAAAGCAAGGGTGCTCTGGCATTTTGGAGAGGGGTGTTTGAGGAGAGAACACCCCATTGTCAAACATAACACTGAATTTATTTATTTTTTAAACCAAACCCTAGTCAGTATTCCATCGCCGAGGATCCTGCAAACATCCTCCTTAAACATTTATGTGATTTCCCTATTACAATGCTAAACATTATGTTTTATGTTTTATTTATGATTAATATGGACTTTCCCTCCTCCCCACTTTCATTCTGCATTCCTCGGGGGACACTGATGCTCAGAAGAATTCTATTTTGAGCAAATAAACAAGGCTACAGATTATATTTAGTGAAGAGTAAATCAATAGGATTAGCAAGGGGAAAATGCTTCCAAGGACCTATTAAGGACAAAAACAACAATGTCCAGATACAGATATAGATGATATAGATATGGATACGGCTCATACACACACACACACACACAAACCTATCAATCTATCTACCTCCCTAGCTAATTCTGGATAGCAATTATATTCCGCCAGAGAGCAATGGGGTATCAGTTTTATTTACCCTGATCATCCATGATAGGATTTATAAGCCCAACGTAACAGACCCTTCCCCACCATTCCACATTATCTCACCCCAACTGTTTAGCATCTTAAAGCTGATTAGTATGAAAACAACTGGCTATGTTGAGGGACCACAGGGGAGAGAGTTTCATAACAGCCTACTGGGGCTTACAGACTTTCCAAGGATCTGGGCTGATATGGAAAAAATCGGTTACCGATGCCATAGCAGTGGCTTCTGCAAAAAAAAAAAAAATTCAGGAAAAATAACACTGCTCATATTGCACCTGGTATAAGCGGTCAGGAAAGTGTTTTGTTTCGGTTTTTTATTAAGATTAATTTGTGCATATTTTTAATCCCTTGCTTGATTTGCAATGATCCTTTTGTGACAATTATCTCTGGTTGAAACAAATACATTAATTAACAAGCTAACTAGTTTTTAAAATATTTCCTGAAGAATTCTGGATAATTGCGAAAGACTCTCGTTTTATTTACCCACAATATCTCCATCCCCTCTTCCCCAATCCCTGCACTGATGTTTCCCAATATTGTGGCCTCCAGATTTTACTAGACTACAACTCCCATCATTCCTGATAGGCCTGGGCGATATAGAATCATAGAGTTGGAAGAGACCACAAGGGCCATCGAGTCCAACCCCCTGCCAAGCAGGAACACCATCAGAGCACTCCTGACATATGGTTGTCAAGCCTCTGCTTAAAGACCTCCAAAGAAGGAGACTCCACCACACTCCTTGGCAGCAAATTCCACCGTCAAACAGCTCTTACTGTCAGGAAGTTCTTCCTAATGTTTAGGTGGAATCTTCTTTCTTGTAGTTTGGAACCATTGCTCCGTGTCCGCTTCTCTGGAGCAGCAGAAAACAACCTTTCTCCCTCCTCTATGTGACATCCTTTTATATATTTGAACATGGCTATCATATCACCCCTTAACCTCCTCTTCTCCAGGCTAATATCGAGAAACAAGCTGCAACCGGGTGCTGGAGGCAAAGGGACTCAGAAGCCACGGTGGTTTCACCAGCAATATACCACTGAATGAAACCGCCATCGCGATTGGTCCCTCACACCAGCGAAGAGAAACAAGGTCTTGTTCCTCCCGCCACGTCTTTAAACTGCTCGGCTGAGGAGAGCGCTGGTGTCTTCCAGACATCGTCCCATCAGCCCCAGCCAGCATGACCAATGGTTAGAGATGATTGGAGCTGAAAGCCAACAACATCTGCAGCGAATGGAGGAACGTGACACATGGTACCCATTGCTGGTGGCAAATTATTATTACTATTATTATTATTATTATTATTAAAATTTGTACCCGCTGCCCTATACCCGCATGTCTCAGGGCAGTTCTCAATATAAAATCACAATATGAAAACACGAAACACATAATAAAAATAAAAACAAGAACAACCCAATAACCCCCTTCCCTCTTAATAAGAATAAATAATAATAATAACTATTAAATAGTAATAATTTTATTATTTATACCCCGCCCATCTGACTGGGGTTTCCCCAGTCACTATGGGTGGCTTCCAGCAGAATATAAAAAATATCATAAAACGTCAAACATTAAAAACTTCCCGATACAGCCGCTGCCTTCAGATGTCTTCTAGAAGTTGTGTACAGTGGTACCTCAGGTTAAGTACTTAATTCGTTCCAGAGGTCCGTAGTTAACCTGAAATTGTTCTTAACCTGAAGCACCACTTTAGCTAATGGGACCTCCTGCTGCTGCCGTGCTGCCGCCGCATGATTTCTGTTCTCATCCTGAAGCAAAGTTCTTAACCTGAAGCACTATTTCTGGGTTAGCGGAGTCGGTAACCTGAAGCGTATGTAACCTGAAGTGTATGTAACCCGAGGTACCACTGTAGTTCTTTATCTGACTGACATCTGATAGGAGGGCATTCTACAGAGAGGGTGCCACTACTGAGAAGGCTCTCTGCCTGGTTCCCCGTAACCTCACTTCTTGCAGTGAGGGAACCGACAGAAGACCCTTGGGTCTGGACCTCAGTATCCGGGCTAAATGATGGGAGTAGAGAAGCCGAGGCCATTTAGGGCTTTAAAGGTCAGCACCAACATTCTGAATTGTGCTCGGAAATGTACTGGGAGCAAGTGAAGATCCTTTAGGACCGGTGTAACATGGTCCCAGTGGCCACTCCCAGTCAACAGTATAAGTGCAGCATTCTGGATTAGTTGCAGTTTCCTAATGTGATTTGGAACAAGAAGCTCTGCCCTTTGCCAACCTTGGACTCAATTCTGTTGCCCTCGGACTTGACCTCCCTTCGCTTCTTGGCAGCTGAAGTGAAAATACTGAATCACAGCAGTCAACATCTTGCGAGCATCTTGTCATGCAGCGATGCACACACAGCTCAGATGGGGCTGCCTCACCAGCACAGCAACACGTTGCAACACCAGACAGAGAATTGTGATTGACGAGAGCTTCATTGCTTCCTGAGCGACAGCTTTGTCACCATGCTGAGAGCCCCACAGCAGAGCGGAGAAGGCCAATCTCGTCCGAGAGGCGAGTGTGTGTTGGTCGGTGTCTGTCGCAAGAGGAAGGGCGCCAAAGTTCAAGAATGGTTGTAAGTGGTTTCAGAGCACTCTGCCAGGGGGTCCAAAAAAACAACAACCCAAACTCACCCATCAATCATCTCATGTCACTGGGTGATGAGCTGGTGCCACAGTTTTTGAGCAGGGACTTCAATTGTGCTTGGTGCAGCTTTGCCAGAGTGTTCCCGGAAAGGAATCCCTGTCGGTCAACTTTTGTAGGTCAAAACTGGCCTGTGGGGTCGGAGTAAGTAAAGATCTGGGCTGCTGGGATGAAATGGTTCCCTATTCCTGCTGTAAGGACATAAATGAAATTGCGTACACAGCCACAACAAAGAGGGCACATTGTGAGTGCTCCCACAAGATGACTGCATTATCTATCTATCTATCTATCTATCATCTATCTATCTATCTATCTATCTGTATCACAGGATGGCATTCACGCTCTTCCACTCCCTGGTAGGTCAGGTGCCAGCCAAAAACTTGCCTCTATAACTAGGTCTTCACTGATTGGGTCTGTGTTGCTCCTGGGAGGGAGGGAGGAAGTCAAATGACACCGATGGTTGGTTCAGAGAAAGAGTTCTTTATTTCTGCTCTCTGGAGCAGCAGAAAGGCACTTGCGTGGTCAGTCCACAGCAAGTCCAAAGAAATGAGAAATTTCATGCAGTATATATATCCTCCAGGCACCCTCTCCCCCCTCCCCCAGGAATCCAGCCACATCAGCTTATACACGCAGGTTGACATCACAGATGTTCCTGCTCCGGTACTCTTAACCAAGAAATGCCTTCTTGGAGAAGGAAGAAAGGGGGGAGGGGATTGGGTCCTGTCAGGGAACTGCCATCGGAGCCAGAGGCGAAGGGAAGGCTCCAGAGGGATGCCGGAGAGGGTCCCAGTAGGGAGAGAGGCAGCCCATCTGCTGGGGAAGGAAATCAGCGTAGCACCAGTGGAGAAGGGGGGCAGATGGGGGAATCGGCGAGGGGGCTCCAGGACTCCTCACCGGAGACCAGCGGGGAGAGCACGGGTCCTCCGCTGCCCACACCCTCCCTGCGCAGAAGACTTCCGCGCAGGGAGAGTAGGAGGAGACTCGGCGTCAAATAACTTCTTTGCTGGAAGAAGTTCAAGAAACGCCCACTGACGGATTCTGCCAGCGTCTGAGACAGCCACGGGTGAGAGGCTGTCCAGACAGAAAGGGTTCACCCAGGTAACCTAGCCAGGAGTGGCGACAATTTACGCACGAGCAACCCCTAGAACCATTACAGGTCCTGTTTCAAACTGACTGCACAGAAACCCATTCCTTCAAAACTACCTGTGTGTGTGGTGCTTTAGAAGTGGGTGAGATGTTCTTCATGAATTAATTTCCCCACCTTGGTTTTAATATAGCAATGTGAAGGGTGGGGAGAGAATGGCCTCTTTCTTTTCTTTTTCTTTGTTTGTTTCTTTCAAGTTGCTTTGGATTGTCCTGTCTGTTCATTACTGTACATGGAATAGCACTGTTGGGTAAATATACCTGATCAAATAAAGCAGAGTTATTTACTGGAGCAGATACTGAAAATAACTTCTATGGGGCTGTTAGCTCTAGAAAGGGGGGGGGGGAGAGAGAGATAATGCTGGGTATTATTTCTTAGTATCTCACATTTTCATGAGCCGTTTGGTTTTACAAGCTCAGAAGAAAGCAAAACAACATAACATTAAGTCTCCATTAAAACATTTTAAGGCAATTGGAGAAGTCTGATGAGCTGCGGTGAATCAAATCTCACACAGAAGGGCGATATGCTCATGGGAGCTCATTGGAGCTCATCATAAGCGATATTGTATTGCTTTATTTATTTATTAACTATATCCGCACGCCAGCTCATGACACAAAGTCCTCTGAGCAGCTTATAATAAACTGGTATCAACAACAAATTAAAATGCAGAACAGGCCATAAAATCGAAACCCAACCTAAATACAAGGTAAACAAGAATCACAGCAATCTCAAAGCCTCTCATATTTACAAACTGAGAGGATCGGACTATGTGAGCCATCCAACCTCTGCTTCAAAATCTCCAAGGAAGGAGAGTCCACAAACTCCCGAGGGAGGCATACAGCTTTGTGTCCAACTGGTACACACCCCAGAACTTCTTGTTGAAATCCTGTAACTTTCCATGTAACCAATGTTTGGAGGAGGGGATTTGTCCCACTTTTGGTGCACAAGAGTTCCTCTCCAGATGGCAATTGTTATGTACTGAAGTTCTCACCCTGGGCCAGCAGGGGGATACTGTAGATAGTTATGCAAATAAGGGATTGAAAGTGACGTTCAGTGATTGGATAGTTTTAGAAAATTGTTACAGTTACGTTGTACTGGAGCTCTATATAAGCAGGCTGGCTGAACCCTTCAGTTCAGTTCTGTTCTGGCCTGTGAATAAACAAGAGCTGTTTGAAGAATCGCTGTGTCGTCTGATATGTTCACCCACAACTTAAAACCAATGATGCTGTAAAACTGGAGAAGAATTGCAGAACGACAAATAAAGTGGAATGGTTGTGGATAATCCAGTATAACTCCACCATTTCTTGCATCAGCAACACGTTGCAGAATGCAAACCACCATGAATCTGGAGCAGCCCATTGGAAACCTATTATCTTATACTGGGTCAGACTGCCAATGCATCTAGCTCACTACTGCAAGGAAAGGAACAGGAAGCTGGCTATCTTTCCAAGTGCTATTCCACATGTCCCGTGACATTGCTGATCTTCCTCCTGTGTATTAGCTGCCACCTCTGATGGCTTTTCTCGCCACATGCCTCATCCCCCCCCCTCTGCCATCTACTATCGGGCGAGCATGTCAGCTGCTGGGCAGGACCACAAGCGCACACTGAGAAGAAGCATCCGGGAAACAGCAATTAATGTGGCCATCATTAATATGTCCGTTGGGTCAATAAATCAGAGGATTAAACTTCCTTCCCACAGATCCACTGCAAGGTCAAAGGTGGGGTAGAGGAAGGTTGGGGAAAGGGTGGCAATTCAATTCTAGTTCGAGTGGCTTACACAAACCAGCTTGTTGATGTCAGATGTAATGGCAAACCATGGTTTCTATGAAAGTAGAAGCAGCAACGTTAAGTATGGGTGAGTGCAATGTCTGTTGTAAGAGGCAAGAAGTGATAATAGCAGCAAAATAAAGCTTAGTGTAGAGCAGACCCTGGTCTGGAATCCAGGTTTTTATAGTTCACGCAAACCACAGTTTACTGATTTCAGGTGCAATGACAAACCACAGTTTCTATGAAAGGAGAATATAACATTAGAGCAGTCAGTGCAAAGAGAGAGGGAAAGACAGGGTGATGGCCACAGTGTTCATTCATGTTACGCAAAAACAAACCACCCCCCAGTGTTTCATTGATGATCGGCAGATCTATCAAGATACTAACAATCCACGTATATTATAATTGGATTGGAAAAGCATTCTGCGTACTTAACAGTGGTACATTTCTGAGGGTGCAGCTTGACGTATGTCAGAGCAAAAGGAGGGGAGAAGATGCACCTTTTAAAATTCTGTGCAAATATTAAAAGGTCCACGTATCCCATCCTCCTTTGCTTCCGATTCCTCTACTCAGGAGGTCTGCCTCCCAGACTTGATGGCTACAGCTGCAGGCTGAGGATGCAATTATTCCTCTGTGTGCTTTGACCCCCACAGTGTCTCTTTCCTCCCACCCCTGCACAGAGGCGCTGCAAAGATTATCCTGGCAGATAATCTTGGCAGACAAGGGGACTGGGGCTGCTGACCTGGATAACAGGGAATTGTCAATTCAGCTTTGCAAGGTGCCTGCCGGTCTCCCTACATCTGCCTCTGCATCCTTTGCTGCCGTGAGTAGCAACCCTCCCCACTTAAAACCAAAGGCTGGGAGCAATTCCTTCTCTGCTGCGATTGTGCTGCAACTGGATTTGAATTGTGGTCCAAAGATTTGGAGAGCAGCAGGTGGAGTAAGGAAGGCAGAAACCAAACCCATTTCCTTCTGTGTCACCCTCCCTAAAGGAAGACGACTAAACTCATTTGCAGCAACAAGCAAGCCGTATGCCAAAAAACCAAACAGCGTGGCTATGTTTAGTCTGTGGGGTGGAGGGTGGGAATAGATGTTGCTTTCAAGCCTTTAAAAGATGAAAAAGCTGCTCCTGGAAACGCGTCCTGTTGTCTCCCCTGGTAACTGCTGCCTCTCATGCGAACCCTGGAATCAAAACTTAAAATTCTTCACTATTGCTCTCTCCCTCTCCCTGCCCCCTGCACTACCCCCAATGCTATATACCATACTTTTCCGTCTATAAGATGCCCCCATGTATAAGACACCCCCCTATTTTTGGAGACTCAGATTTAAGAAAATGGGGGGAGATGTATCCATCTATAAGATGCCCCCAATTTTTGACAATATTTTTTAGGGGGGAAACCTAGTCTTATACATGGAAAACTACAGTAATTATTTATTATTATTATTATTATTATTATTAATTTCTACCCCGACCACTGTGAGCGGAACATTTCAACGGAACATTAGAAACACGATAAAAATTCAAACATTAAAAACAGGCATCCCCAAAGTTGGCCCTCCAGATGTTCTGGGACTACAAGTCCCATCATCCCTAGCTAACAGGACCAGTGGTCAGAGATGATGGGAATTGTAGTCCCAAAACATCTGGAGGGCCGAGTTTGGGGATGCCTGATTAAAAACTTCCCTAAACATGATATATTCATATTCACCTTGTATTCAACCCAAACCTACCCACCCATTGCTAGAATATTGGACACTGCTTAAGTTAGATTAGACCACACAGCATGATGCAAAAGGAAGTTACCAAAAAAAGACAAATAGAGCCTATTATTTCTGCGGTTTAATAGGAAGCCCTTTCGTGGGAGCCCAGGAAACAAGGAATGCCATCACTCCATCTATTTTACTATGTACAGTGGTACCTTGGTAGTCAAACGGCTTGGCTCCTGAACAAATCGGCTCCCGAACGCTGCAAACCTGGAAGTGAGTGTTCTGGTTTGTGAATGTTTTTCGACGTGGCTTCCACTTGAGTGCAGGAAGTTCCTGCAGCCAATCGGAGGCCACGCCTTGGTTTTCGAACGGTTCCGCGAGTCGAACGGACTCCTGGAACGGATTAAGTTTGAGAACCAAGGTTCCACTGTCTTTTTGTGTCTTTTTAAAAGCTTTTATTTATACTTTTCAAGTTTATACATTTCATTAGTTTTACAATCAACATTTCAAAGTTTGACTTCCTTCCCCCCCCCCTTTCTGCGGTTCCTTAAAGTTATTATTTAATATCTTCTGCATATCCAAATTCATTTAATTATCTACTTTAAATATATACTCTTATGAAACTGCAGGTTGTTACAATAATGCTGCTAATGTTTTTATCTGTTTGCAATTTACCTGTAAATATTCAATAAACTATTTCTATTGTTTTATAAAAAGTTTGTTATCTTGACTTCTTATTCTTCCGGTAAGTTTTGCCATTTCCACATATTCCATAAGTTTTTGTAGCCATTCTTCCTTTGCTGGGACATCTGCATCTTTCCACTTTGGGGCAAGTTGCATTTTTGCTGCTGTAGTAGCATACATAAATAAATTTCTATAAAATTACATATTTTGTGTTTTTACCTTGTATTTTTGTAAGAGCCAGTGTGGCCTAATGGACTGAATGTTGGACTATGACCTGGGAGACCAGGGTTCGAATTCCCACTCAGCCATGAAGCTCATTGGGTAACCTTGGACCAGCCGCCATCTCATAGCCCAAGGATGAACTGGGGAGGCGGAAAATCATGTACAACACCACCTTGAGCTTCTTGGTGGAAAACACGGTAAATAAATGTATTTTTTAAAAAAAAAATTACCGTATTTTTTGCTCTATAAGACTCACTTTTTCCCTCCTAAAAAGTATGGGGAAATGTGTGTGCGTCTTATGGAGCGAATGCAGGCTGCGCAGCTATCCCAGAAGCCAGAACAGCAAGTGGGATTGCTGCTTTCGCTGCGCAGTGATCCCTCTTGCTGTTCTGGCTTCTGGGATTCAGAATTTTTTTTTTCCTCCTCCAAAAACTAGGTGTGTCTTGTGGTCTGGTGCGTCTTATAGAGCGAAAAATATGGTAGATGCTTTGAACTGTCCTGAGCTCTACGGAGAAAGGGGAAGTATACCATTTTAATAAATAATTACCGGTATCTAGTTCCATACTGCCACCACCAACTGGGAGAGGGGCTTCAGGGCTTCAGGCCAGAGGATTTTCCAGTGCTGTTTGGCAATGACGGGGTTTGAACCTGGAAATTTCTGCACAGAAAGTCAATGTTCTACGGCGCCTTCCTTTGCCATACTGAATTTTACAGAGTTGCCGCTGACACAGCAGCTTGCTATTGAGCCAGGATTAAGGAATCTCTGGAGGGGCTGTGGATAATAACGGTATTCTTGTAAAATGATAAATTAAGCCTTCCTACATGGGCCAGGGGTGGGAGGGAACACGAGCTATAGCTTAAGTCCCCATGGAGATTGTCTGCAGCGGTTTGCATGCCCAGAGCATCACTAACGTGACAGCCCTGGGCTTTCTAAGGTCCTGTGCATGCCAGGTTGGAAGGAAGCCCCACTGAATTCAGCGGCGCTTACTTCTGAGTAAACATGCCCTGGGTTGCACGGTTGAGCACAGCAAAACCTTCTCATTAAGCTGAGGGAGGCGGACGTTTCGGGTTTTGCATGTTGCAACAGGTAAGAAATGGTTAGTTATTCAATTACCGTATTTTTCGCCCTATAGGACGCACTTTTCCCCCTCCAAAAATGAAGGGGAAATGTGTGTGTGTCCTATGGGGCGAATGCAGGCTTTTGCTGAAGCCTGGAGAGAGAGAGGCGTCAGTGCGCACCAACCCCTCTCACTCTCCAGGCTTCAGGAAGCTATCCGCAAGCCTTGTGTGCCCGGGGGGAGTTCCCGCAGGCTCACAAGGCTTGCGAGCGGCAGCCTGAAGCGTGGAGCATGGGGCGCCCTCTGGAGGACGCCCCGTGCGTCACGCAGGTGTCGGCAAGCCTTGCGCACCCGGGGGAACTCCCTCCCGGGCGCGCAAGGCTTGCAGATAGCAGCCTGTTCTGGGGGCTGGGGTCGGGGGAAGCTCGGGCTTCCCCCGCCCCAGCCCCACGGCGGGGGGGGGGGGGAATAATTTTTTTTTATTCATTTCCCCCCCAAAAAACGAGGTGCGTCCTATGGGCCAGTGCATCCTATAGGGCGAAAAATACGGTAAGTATTTTATTTCTTTTGGGAATAATTTTTATTTGATTTTACAAGTTAGAATTATAACAATACAAAATACATATCCCCATTTAGAGATTTCTATGAATCTCAAGACTTCCTACCCTCCCTTCCATTGGTCCTATTATCAACCTTTTTCATAATCCATATTATATCTTTCTCCATATTGTCCATGGTATTTGCTACATTACAAGTGTTATTAGAATCCTGCTAATAGTTTCATCTGCCAACAGTGGTCTCCTAGATAAGTTATTTTAAAAAATCCCATTCTTTATTAAAGTTTTTGTCTTCTTGGTTCCTGAGCTTTCCTTGCCATTTTAAGCTTTGTTGTATTTCTACAGCCAGGAGCGGGACTCGTGGGTTTTCCTACGACAGGAGTCAAAATTATTATTTTAGTAATATTATTTCTTACGTCTGTAAGTCGCCTTATGGGTGGGAAGTCTCTGAAAGAGAGGCTTAAGATAAAATGCAACAGATAAGAACAATGAAAACCAGAGCACTTAAAACAACGTACAGTGGTACTTCTGGTTGCGAACAGGATCCATTCCAGAGGCCCATTCGCAACATGAAAAGAGCGCAACCCGCAGCGGTGCGTCTGCGCACACGCAGGTTGCGGTTCGCCGCTCCTGTGCATGCACGTGACATCATTTTGCGCTTCTGCGCATGTGCGAACGGCGAAACCGGAAAGAACCCCTGAAAGAACGTAACATGAAGCGGACGTAACATGAGGTATGACTGTAGTGTAACATCAAACAGCTAAAATTGTTAACTAGACTGGTTTCTGGCACTATTTATTTATTTAACAGGATTTCTGTACCGCTCAATAATCTAAAATCTCTAAGTGTATAGTATAAAACACTACACTAAAAAGCATAGCATAAAATACTATGCACATTGTTTTGGGAGCTGGGGGTGGAACCATGTGCTGTTCCTGCCCCCAAGGAAGGAGCAATACGGGACATGCACACTGGCCAAAAGGCTTGTTCATATTGATCCCTAAGACTCACACGGGTCAGCAAACATTTTTAGCAGGGGGTTGGTCCACTGTCCCTCAGACCTTGTGAGGTGCCAGACTAAGGGGGGGGAATGAACAAATTCCTATGCCCCACAAATAACCCAGAGATGCATTTTAAATAAAAGCACACTGTCAGGGAACTGCCATCGGAGCCAGGAGTGGAGGTAAGGCTCCCCAGCGATGCCGGAGAAGGGCCAAGCAGGGAGAGAGGGGCCACTTCCTTTGAGGAAGGAAATCAGGAAGAAAGGGGAGCAGGGAAGGACTTCAGAGAGATGGCTCCAAGACTCTTCCACAGAAACCAGCGGGGAGAGCCCAGGACCTCCGCTGGCCACGCCCACTCTGCGCAGAAAACTTCCGCGCAGAGAGGCCAGGCGGAGACTTGGCGTCAAAGAACTTTTATGCTGGAAGAAGTTCAGGAAACGCCCACTGACGGATTCTGCCAGTGACTGACACAGCCGCGGAGTAAGGGCTGTGCAGCCGGGGAAAGGTTTAACCAGGCAACTTTGCCAAGAGTAGCGGCAACTTACGCACGAGCAACCCCAATTCCCATTACACACACATTCTACTCATGTAAATACACCAGGCAGGCCCCACAAATAACCCAGAGATGCATTTTGAATAAAAGGACACATTCTACTCATGTAAAAACATGCTGATTCCTGGACCATCCGCAGGCCAGATTTAGAAGGCGATTGGGCCAGATCTGGCCCCCGGGCCTTAGGTTGCCTACCCATGCCTAAGAGAGACCAGAAATTATTTAGGTATGCAACTACAGCAGCAAGGACTTTATTAGCCCAGAAATGGAAGCAACAGGAATTACCAACGATTGAAGGGCGGCAGACGAAGATGATAGAATATGCAGAGCTGGCAAAGCTGACTGGGAAAATCTGAAACCAGCATGATCAAGCTTTCCAGAAAGACTGGGGTAAATTTATACAATATTTGAAGGACAATGGTAAACAATTAACAATGCTAGCAGGACTGACTTAAGAAGACTTGTGATGATGACAATGCTACCTTTTTACATATTCTTTAAAATGCGTAATTGAAAATAGTGTAATGTAATCAGGAAGAAAGGGGAATGCAAAATAAAAAATTAAAGAAACCCTGAGACGGGGGGGGGGGGAGTCAACTAGCTCATAGGAGCAAAAACATAGTGAAAAAGGAGGAAGTATTTATATATTGTAAAATAAAAACTTAATAAAAAATATTATAAAAAATAATAAAAAGAGATAACTTTCAAAAAGGGGGGGAGAAAGTCTTGTTCAAATCATGGGATATGATCCACAGTTTCATCATCACATGGTAGCAAATTAACCGCTGCATATTTAAAATGTGTTTTTTTGGGGGGGTATTGGGTTGCTGTTTTTATTTTGATTATGTATTTTGTGGTTTTATCTTTTGAAATTATTCTGTGAACCACCCCAAGAGCTCCGGGTATAGGGCAGTATATAAATTAAATATGTTATTATTATCAACAACAACAACAACAACAACATTTCTCAATGACGGGCACTGAGGTCCTCCTCTGAGGGCCTTCTGGTGGTTCCCTACCCACGAGAAGTGAAGTCAGGAAACCAGGCAGAGGGCCTTCTCAGTGGTGGCACCCTCCCTGTGGAACGCCCTCCAACCAGATGTCAAGGAAATAAACAACTACCTGACTTTTAGAAGACATCTGTATGGGGAAATTTTTAATGTGTGATGTTTCACTATGTTTTTTATATTTTGCTGGCAGCCGCCCAGAGTGGCTGGACCAGCCTAGTCAGATGGGGGGCATATAAATAAGAAAATTGTTGTTGTTGTTGTTGTTTTGAGGCCAGGAACGTGTTCTTTGCTGCCTGTTATAAAAGTTGCCAAACACTGAATAAAGTTCTGTTGCTGTTCAGAAACCAAGGAGGTTGTAGAAAGCCTTGGATGTGTCAGTCCAGAGACACTGGAAGTCCTTACTTATTTGCGCCAGGAAATGAATTCCAGGGAACAGCATTAATATTTATGGCAACATTGTTTTTAACCATCCCTGTATAAAAATAAATAACAGAACCTAGGTCCAGATGGCGTGCTGAGTGGCATGAACACAGAGAACACACTCCAGCATCGCTCTTGCTGGTGAATAATCTTCATGAATTTACTGGATCTGCCTCAGACTGCTTCTTATTCTTCGCCTTCCCACCAAACAAAAAAAAAACAATTTCATTACATTATTATTAACAATATTTTTTGGCAAGCCAAACTGCCACTCTCTGAGAAAGGAGCCATGCATCTGACAGAAGCCGTGATGTTTTGCTGTCCGTTTAAATTAGACGGCTGTTAGGATGAGATGCACTCTTAACCATTTTTGCAACGGGCCATACGGAAGGAACAGGTGTGAACTCTCCCGACTTTTCACAGCTCAGATTCTCGACTGAAATATTTAAGCGCCTACGCATTAAATCAAATGTTCCCTCTGGTTTGCGACGCAATGCCCGTCACAGAGCTCAGGATAGGAGCAGAATAAATGTGCGGGGGGGGGGGGCGAGTCCAACACTGCAGCGCTTGCTGCTCCCCATCCTCACGTAAACCCATTTTACTCCTAATGAATTTCAGTAAATACACACCCTGGCAAAATTGAACCAGTGCATATACCGAATTGCATGTGTTGATTTATGCAAATTTAGTATCAGTCGCTGGCTTCCTGCAAGGTTGCACTGGAGGGCTGTCAGGATATTTGACAGCGTCCTCTATCTGAAAAAGGACGCAGGTGGCGCTGTGGGTTAAAGCCTCAGCGCCTAGGACTTGCCGATCGAAAGGTCGGCGGTTCGAATCCCTGCGGCGGGGTGCGCTCCCGCTGCTCGGTCCCAGCGCCTGCCAACCTAGCAGTTCAAAAGCACCTCCGGGTGCAAGTAGATAAATAGGGACCGCTTACCAGCGGGAAGGTAAACGGCGTTTCCGTGTGCAGCTCTGGCTCGCCAGAGCAGCGATGTCACGCTGGCCACGTGACCCGGAAGTGTCTCCGGACAGCGCTGGCCCCTGGCCTCTTAAGTGAGATGGGCGCACAATCCCAGAGTCTGTCAAGACTGGCCCATACGGGCAGGGGTACCTTTACCTTTACCTTTACTCTATCTGAAAGGCTGTCTGGTTTAAAAGGTACAGAACCTAGGAAGGGAGAGCCCCAGAGTCCATAAAGTAACCATACAGTGGAATCCCATACATATCTACTCAGAAGTAAGCCCCACTGAATTCAATGGGACTCACTCCCAGGACCGCAGCCTTAAAATCTTCTGCCTCGTGACAAGGAAGAGTCTTGCGGTGCCTTAAAGGTAAAGGTAAAGGGACCCCTGACCATTAGGTCCAGTCGTAACAGAGTCTGGGGTTGCGGTGCTCATCTCGCTTTATTGGCTGAGGGAGCCGGCATACAGCTTCCAGGTCATGTGGACAGAATGACTAAGCCGCTTCTGGTGAACCAGAGCAGCGCATGGAAACGCCGTTTACCTTCCCGCCAGAGCGGTACCTATTTATCTACTTGCACTTTGATGTGCTTTTGAACTGCTAGGTTGGCAGGAGCAGGGACCAAGTAACGGGAGCTCATCCCGTCATGGGGATTCGAACCACCGACCTTCTGATCAGCAAATCCTAGGCTCTGTGGTTTAACCCACAGTGCCTTAAAGACTAACAAATCTATGACAGTGGTACCTCGGGTTACAGACGCTTCAGGTTACAGACTCCGCTAACCCTGAAATAGTACCTTGGGTTAAAAACTTTGATTCAGGATGAGAACAGGAATTGTGTGGTGGTGGCAGCGAGAGGCCCCATTAGCTAAAGCGGTGCTTCAGGTTAAGAACAGTTTCAGGTTAAGAACGGACCTCCGGAACGAATTAATTTCTTAACCCGAGGTAGCACTGTACTTTGAAGACCACTTAGAAGTCTACTTGGGCATCAAGCAGCATATAAATTGACAAATGACGCTGAGTTGTACCCAAGTCATGACTAACTTCAGTCCACTGATTTCAACGGGTCTACTTTTGAATATGACTTAGTTGGATGCAGCCTAATCGCAACGGTGAGAATTTCACAACAAGAGTTCCTTGACCTCTGTAAGCAGCAAACAACCACACAGAACCACACACATAACGATGATGATATTGCATGCCCACAGGAGTGCTGCTGAGATGCTACAGCAGGCATGAAGGAGATTCGGCATCCCAGGGGATGCCAATTTCGGATGCACCCCCATGCAGGTGCACCAGGGGGCTGAATCTTTGATGCTAAGCTTTTCATGTACACAGCGCACTTTATAACAATGCTAAATATCAGCAGAACAGCCAAAATGAAAGCATGCAAAATATACAGGCAGCGCAGTCCATTCTATCTGCTACATTACACAAAGTAAGTTCTTGTGACAGTCAGCTCCGCCGATTCTCTCTCTCTCCCTACCCCCCCCCCCAGTGAAATAATCTATTTTATTAAGGCTGCAACCTTGATCTGGAAAAGCAAGCATCGTTGAAGTCTGCGGGGCTTTACTTCCCAGTAAACATGCTTTGGATGGTGTCCGTACACGTACACTGCTTGGGGGTTGTCTCGCACGTGAGTAAGTGACGCAGTAGATCACTTCGTGAACAGCAGACCCAGTCCATTTTCAAAGCACCGAAAGTTTACAATATGATACTACTGGCTGCATGTGAAACACTGGAATAAAAGGCCATTTATTTCATGGACTAAAGGAAAGGTAAATACAAGCACTTCCTCCAGCGACAGGAAGCAACAGGAGTGCCCATCTGCCGAATCAACACCCTGATTCTAAGGTAGACTTTGCCGGTTTCAGTGGTACTTATTTTCAAGCAAATGGGAAAGATGGAGTGTGTGTTTTCAGATGCAATGATACTGGGTCCTGCTGCATTTGGGAAATAACATCCCTATCCCCATTTCCCACAAACACCTCCCCCACCCCACCCCGCTCGTTATCAAATAAGAAACCAACACAACGAACAATCAAGCCATTATGCTTTTGTCAGCTCTTCTGAACTCTAGTCCAGCCGCATGAAGGAAGCATCAGAAAATCACAAGCCCTGCCTCTTTCTTCTCAGGCATCCAGATTTAGCCAGCATAAAAGTAAAGGCGTTGCTTTTCTTTCTTTCAAAAAAAAAGGGGAGGGAAGCTTTGGAGAGGATTCCAAAAGAAATGTAAAAGAAATCTCTTTCCAGTGCCCCCCCCCTTCCCAGCCTTGTTTAACTACTGATTTCCTGCAATCCTTTTAGAAAGTTCGAATGAGATGGATGAATGCACTCATTTTTAAATTAGGCAATAGATTTTTTTTATTAAAAAAAAAACCATAGTAGAAATGGATGGTTGCGTTAGAAAAACTACTCTTCTTTGTTCCTGAGAATGTCTGTCCCTTGAGACTGGCTCAGCTTTCTTGACACAAGGGACTACGCAGCAGATTTCTTGGGAGTGGGGGGGTGTACCCCCCTTGAAATTATAACCATCAAGGAAATCCATCCTTCCCCTTTTGCACTCACACATGTACCATGTATTCCTCAACATTTGCCTTTCTTTTTGCACGCAAAGCCACTTTTTTTACCAGTGAAAAGGTCTGAAAACAAAAACATTATTAATTCTGAATCCATGGCGCACAGAAAAGCAGGTTGGTTTGGCAGCTTGCATTTTGGTTCAAAGCCTACGCAAAAGGCTGAGCATTTACCCGTGTCGACGCAAAGGCATTTAGGTTCTATTTCACAACAAAAGAGCAGACAAGGCAAAGTCAGTGTGTGTGGTGGTGGGAACTGTTCAAAAATAATGTGTTGCACCTGCACCAGACACACACACACATACAGCACAGCAAACTGGAAATAACCCTGGGCAGTATCCTGCACAGGGCAGCTTGTGCAGGAGGAAACCCAGGAGATCAGAGAGGGAGGAGAGCCCAGCCCAGCCCAGCAACAATGCAGCTGCTCCTGCTACAGACAGCAATGGGTGTCCTGTTGCATAACTGGGACCCATCTTTTCCCCCATCCACTCCCACTCCCAAACTTGTTCCACACAACTTTAATACTGCAAGATTGCATAACGGGGACACAGATCTGTTCCTTGGCAGGTGGGAATTAAAAGTAGAGCAGGCAACCTCTTCAGTCGCAGGAGATGAAGGGATGGAAAAATCCTTTCTTTCCAACCTCCACCCGCCCCCAAAACTATTATCTCAGAAGCTGAAGCCTCTTCAATTCCACAAACAGTGTGGGCACACACAGAGAGAGTCCTGAAAATAACTACTATCTCCAACCTACCCCCCCCCCAAAAAAGGGAGTGGGGGATTAGCTTGTTGAAAGTGAAAGTACTGGCTGCATCTACTGTAAAAGCAAACCAATGTTTATTTCAATTTGTTAGTTTTCTATCTTGCTCTTCCTGCAAAAGGGGTCCAAGAAAACAGCAAAAACAGTACAACTAAAATGGAAATGGAAACATGTTTTTTAAAATTAAGAGCATTGAAAAACATTAAGAGCATGGAAGAGCATTTAAAACCAGATGTGCTGCCACCCCAAGGGAGAGGAGTGTCCCAAAGGCCCTCTTCAACCAGCCTCACAGAAAAATTAATCAAGGATGGACACTGGAATTTATTAGAGAGAGACACACTAAGGGGAAGATTATGATGCAAGCTGACCCAAAGGTCTGGGCAATGACTTCTGCCTGGCCAGAGGATTTACATACAGTAGAGGGTGTGTGTATGAAGGATTTGGGGGGGGGGTTTAAGCAAACAAATGCCACCCATTACATTTCCGGCTGAAATGCTCCCCCATAGCCCCGCATGTAAACTCCACAGAACAGGCCAAAGAGCGCATATAAGGATGAACCCCAAAGAGCCTTGTGGAACTTTGGAAGGAAGCCTGGTCCCTTTTCCATCTCCAACGGCCTTGATTTCCCACCGCCCTTGAAACCCCCCAGGAATCCGGCCAGGACCACCTCCGGGCGGCCAGAGCTGCCGCGAGAGGCGCGCCGCAACGTGGCGAAGGCCCTTTGTGGAGCATCTCTGGGTACCTCGCCTTCCCTTTTTACCTGTGGATGCAGTCGCCATGGAAACGGGCGGGGGTTCCTTGGAGAAGCCGAACGCCGCTGCCCCTGCGCCTTCGCCATCGCCGCGCCTCGCCGGAGCTCCGGCGGCCGCGCTCTCGTCCTCGGCGCCGTCGCCAACCCAGTGCTCCCCGGAGGA
Organism: Podarcis gaigeae; assembly: GCF_964106915.1. Taxonomy (NCBI): domain Eukaryota; kingdom Metazoa; phylum Chordata; class Lepidosauria; order Squamata; family Lacertidae; genus Podarcis; species Podarcis gaigeae. The sequence goes on from NC_139678.1 coordinate 8,618,728, forward strand.
GCTGGGGCGACCCGGCGGCGAAGACATCCCGGCTGGGCTCTCTCCGAGGATGGGCGAGGAAAGGAGGAGGCGGCGGCGGCGGCAGGAGGGAGAAAGGGCGGCGGCCGCGGGGAGCCTCTCTCGGGGCGGCTGCAGCGCGAGGAGCTCCGCTTGCGCCTCTTACGCAGGTGCAAATGGCTTGTGGAGCTGGAGTCTGCCAGCCTTTGCGTCAGCCTGTGGTTGGCATATCACAGGGCGGCTGGAGGGGGGGGGGGGGAGCAGCCTGCCTGCCTGGCCCCTTTAACTGCTTCCACTCCCTGAGCAATACCTGCGACGAGTTAAAGGAGGAAAATGGAGGAACAGGAAGGCAAGGAGGAGGCCGGGAAAAAGGCGCACGCACGCGCGCAATGAAAAAGGGGTGCCTCCAGATCCGGGCAGTGATGGCCACCAAACTTGGGTGTCCTTAAAAGAGGACGGGCAAGTTCCAAGGAGGTGGGAGCGCCCAGTTTATGGTGGCAGTGTGCGCTCTGCCCCCCACGGTTGGAAGAGGCAGCAATGGATGCGCGTTTCTGGAAACCACAGTTGGGGAGAGGTGGTCCCGCGCTCCAATCCCGCTTGCTGGTTTCCCAGTGGGGGCATCTGGGGAAACAGGGTGCTGGACTGCCAGATGGGCCGTTGGCCGGATCCAGCAGACGCTTCTTGGGTGGTTCTTATGCATGCTTGCTTGCTTGGGTGTTCAACACTCTCTTGAGGCGATAGCGTGTTAGAGGCAGGTTTATTCCATTATAGGTGGAATGCACAGGGCAGATTTTTGCATTTTCATGACTTTCCCCCAGCTGTTAAGTTCTGTGTTATATTTAAGCGATGTGAAAACCAATTCCGGAACTGTAGTGGAATGCAGCACAAGTTGGGCACTCGTTTCCAACTTGCTTGCGAATGGATTCATTTGCCCCACCTGCATCAAAACATGTCGCTCCCACATCAGTCTCTACCGCCGCAGCAGGTGCTGCAACCTTCCAACTGTTTGACTTCACTCCCAAAGACACACTCCTCCATTGTCTCCAGAGACAGACAGATGCCAGCATTCATAATGGTCAAACCAGACAGAGCATAATTTCCAAATAGTCTTTTTTGGAAACGTTTAAAGGGTATGCCGGAACTCCTGCCCCAAAACTGAAAGAAGTGGCCTTATGCTGACCATTGTTCCACTTATCTCAATATACTGATTTGGTAGCTATGCAAAATTTTAGACAGGGTCTTTCCTAGCCCTGCCTGGAGGTGTCCAGGATTGAACCTGCGACATTCTGCATGATAAGCATGTGCTCTTCTATTGTGCTATGGTCTAATTCTGATGCTGGTGTTCTGCATCAGCTCACTTTCACTGCTACTTCTTGGGGGAAGAGCTGAAGAAGGAAGTGGCTCTCTCTGTTGAAGGAAGCTGCCTTACATTGTTGTTGTTATATTTATACCCTGCCCATTTGCCTGGGTTTCCCCAGCCGCTCTGGGCAGCTTCCAGCAAAATATAAAACCATAATAAAACATCAAACATTAAAAACTTCCCGATGCAGGGCTGCTGTCAGATGTCTTCTAAAAGTTGTGTAGTTCTTAATCTCCTTGACATCTGATGGGAGGATGTTCTAAGTGGAGGGCGCCACTGCTGAGAAGGCCCTCTTCCTTGTTCCCTGTAACTTTACTTCTTGCAGCAAGGGAACATACCCTCCAACATTTCTCAGATGAAAATAGGGACACATTGAGCCAATTGCAACCTCTCTGCTTAACCTACCTCACAGGATTGTTGTAAAGGGAAAAAATGTGTGAGGGAAGGGATCATGTACAACACCTTCCACAGATAAATGGAATGAAATAAGATTTTAGCTGTAATCTTCCTTGAATCCCTGTCAGGGGGAAAAAGGCAGGATATAATCAGAATAAGAATATAATGGAAACTGTGAGAATGACCAGGAACATACCAGAGAATAAATCATATTGAACTCAGCAGGACTTGCTTCTGAGTAAAAATGCTTAGGATTGCAATGTAAGGCTTCCCAGTCTTCACCCAGTTACTTGTGAGTAAGCTCCATTGAATACAATGGGACTTACTTCTGAGTAGACAGTGTGAGGTTCCATTTCCAATAAAGGAATCCACACTCCCCCGTGAAGAAATGGCTGGCTGCTCAAGCGTTGCAGTCGGAGAATTTAAAGTGGATTGGTGACCTTTTCCTTCAGAATTATAGGAAGGGTGCAGAGATTTTATTTTCTGTATAAACAGGACTCAGTTTTTGCACCAACACCCCCCCTCAATATTGTATACCTGGGGCATCCCCACCTCCCACACTATGCCCCTGAGATTAAGACCTCCTGCTAGGGATATCTAGAGACTATTGGGGTGGGGTGTTGTTTTAATAGTTTTGTTGGAGTCAAGATTCAGTTTTGAAGATGCATTCTTTTTTGCTACTATTAGGATTATATTTTTGTATTTTTATTATAAGACCTTCTTTTGACTTGTAATGTTTATTATACGTTTACTGAGGTGTTTTGATTCATTTATTGTTCATTGACATTTTGTTATATTTTTGAAAGAGTTAGAGCAAATAGTGTCATTTTGCTGAGCATGTTGAACATGGTTTAACTATGTGAACGCAGCATGCAGATGAAATGATGATGGTGATTTGCTTTTGAAGCAATGCAGATGGAGGGAGATTTCATGATGCAAAGAGCAGAAGGGGGTGGGGAGGGGTTGGTTGGTTGGTGGAAAAGCAATCTGGGCAGCAGCTTATGAAATTTCCCTTTTTTAAAAAAAAATCAATTCATGTTTGTTCAGATGAGGGAGTTGTTCTCCAGAAAAACAACAACATTGTTGCCTGGATTTTTGCCTTGGCTGCCACATTAATGCCAAGCCTATTGCACACTTGTCTGGTCATTTTGGCTACTGTTCCCTTTATGTAGAATTCACATTCCAAAAAAACAAAAAGGATGTGAATTGGACCTAGGTATGAGATTGTCCGGATACTTCTTCCACTCACAGAACTGCTAGCAAAACCAACATTCTGGCAGTACAATATGGTTTGGCGTCTCAGCCAGCCAAAACAAACGGCAACAAATAATTAAGCCATTTACACCAATCATCCTGATCTCATGTCCTCTCGTTTGGGATTAGATTGCGTATCCTACTGCAAGGGGATGAATGTCCCAGGCTGGAGATCGTTTATTTAATAAGAGTTTGGCATTGTGCTATGTTAGCTCCTTCTCAAGTTATTTTAAGAGAACGGGGGTGGCTGTTTCTACTGCTTCCCGTAAGGTAGATCGTCAAATAGTTGCTTCAAAGTCACATTGCCCTCTTCTAAAGCAGGTAAGGTCATCTAAGCTGTCTGGATGGCAGAGCAGACCGAGGCTGCTCCAAATTCCTAAGAGGAACAGCGGGATAGGTATAACTGCCATCCTTGCGTCACCAACATGGTACTTGTGGGCTCAAGGAGGCCCTTGAGAACATCCCCTTGCACATGCGAAGCCTCTGAGCCCACCTCTAGGCTTGCTTGCCCCATTTGTCAAGGGGTCCTGAGGTTGGTTAACTTTTTCACTTCCTTGCAGAGGAGAAGGAGGAAGTTGCGAGAGTGGCACTCTGTCCCAGCTCTGTGTGTTTCTCGAAGCTCAGACTGATACCCGAGAAGCTGCATAGAAAGTGAGTGACCAAGGACTCAGCTATACAGCTGCAAATAAAATGCTTTAAATGTGTTGGGAAATACAATATACAAACATGACACTAGATGGCAACAGTGAGATATGCCAAATTCAATGTATTTTTCAAAACTTTTTTTTTTTTTTTTTTAAAGCATTTTCACAGCATTTTTTTAATATGTGTGTAGATTCCACCCAAGAGGGCAGAAAGGGAAAGGGAGTTAGGCGGGAACGATGAGCAATCTGGGAGAATCATAGAATCGTAAAATTGTAGAGTTGGAAGGGAACCTCAAGGGTCATCTAGTCCAGTGTTTCCCAACCTTGTGCCTCCAGATGTTTTTGGCCTACAACTCCCATCATCCCTGACCACTGGTCTTGCTAGCTAGGGATGATGGGAGTTGTAGGCCAAAAACATCTGGAGGCACAAGGTTGGGAAACACTGATCTAGTCCAACCCCCTGCAATTCAGGAATTTCAGCCAAAGCATCAAGGACAGATGGACACCCAACCTCCACTTTAAAATCTCCAAGGAAGGAGAGTCCACAACCTCACATGTGTGTCCATTCCACTCTCAAACAGTTCTTACCGTCAGAAAGTTCTTCCTGATGTTTAGTCAGAATTTCCTTTTTTGTAACTTGAAGCCATGGGTTCGAATCCTAACCTCCAGAGCAGGAGAAGACAGCCAGGTGGCTAGTAGCTACTGATGGCCTTATCTTTCACAAATTTGACTACAGTGGTGCCCCGCAAGACGAATGCCTCGCAAGACGAAAAACCCGCTAGACAAAGGGGTTTTCCATTTTTCGAGGCGCTTCGCAAGACGAATTTCCCTATGGGCTTGCTTTGCAAGACGAAAACGTCTTGCGAGTCTTGCGAGTTTTTTCCCTCCCCCCCTTTTTCTAAGCCGCTAATAGCCACTTAGCCACTAAGCCGCTAATAGCCGCTAAGCCGCTAATAGCGCTAAGCCGCTAAGCTGCTAATAGGGATGCTTTGCAAGACGAAAAAAACACTAGACGAAGAGACTTGCAGAATGGATTATTTTTGTCTTGCGAGGCACCACTGTAATCTTTTATGGCCATCAAAGTTTTTGGCCATCACCTCTTTGCTAGAGAAGTCTTCTCTAGATGCCTAATTAGCTGATCAAATATCCTGGGAGGGATCAGAACATTTTATACAGTGCTTTGGAAGGGCGGCCATATGTCCAGAATTTCCCAGACATAACCAGTAAACATGTGACCATCCTGGCAGAAATCGCTGGGAAAAAGCTTGTGTCCAGATTTTCACTTTTTGAAATATATCAACCCTAGTTTAGGCTCCAATAAGAAGTGAGCAAATGATGAGGAACAAAGGAGAACAAGAGGAGGGCACTGCAAAAGGAACTCTTTGGGGATGTAAAAAACTCCTCTGAGAAGTTTCTTTAGCCTGATCAAACTATTTTTTTAAAACCTCTCAAAATTATTTGGCCACCAGCTAAGGTGGCTTTTAAAAGGGATTCAACACATTTGTGGAGGATAGAGTTGCCAAGAACTATTAATGATGAGTAGCTGCATGGAACATCCATGTACAGAGGGAGTATACCTTTGGATATTAGATGTTGCAAATAAATGACAGAGGAATGCCTGTGTTGGTGCTGGAAACAGAATATTTATTTGCGAATGTACAGTGGTGCCCCGCAAGACGAATGCCTCGCAAGACAAAAAACTCACTAGACGAAAGAGTTTTCCGTCTTTTGAGGTGCTTCGCAAGACGAAACGTCTTGCGAGTTCTTGCGAGTTTTTTCCCTCCCCCCTTTTTCTAAGCCGCTAAGCCACTAATAAGGGACGCAGGTGGCGTTGTGGGTAAAAGCCTCAGCGCCTAGGGCTTGCCGATCGAAAGGTCGGCGGTTCGAATCCCTGCGGCGGGGTGCGCTCCCGTCGTTCGGTCCCAGCGCCTGCCAACCTAGCAGTTCGAAAGCACCTCCGGGTGCAAGTAGATAAATAGGGACCGCTTACCAGCGGGAAGGTAAACGGCGTTTCTGTGTGCAGCTCTGGCTCGCCAGAGCAGCGATGTCACGCTGGCCACGTGACCCGGAAGTGTCTCCGGACAGCGCTGGCCCCCGGCCTCTTGAGTGAGATGGGCGCACCAACCCCAGAGTCTGGCAAGACTGGCCCGCACGGGCAGGGGTACCTTTACCTTTACCTAAGCCACTAATAGCCGCTAAGCTGCTAAACCGCTAATAGCGCTAATCCGCTAATAGCCGTGCTTCGCAAGACGAAGAGACTCACCGCAAGATGAAGAGACTCGCGGAACGGATTAATTTCGTCTTGCGAGGCACCACTGTACTTGGCTATTTTGGCTGTTGAGGAACCACTACAATTGTTTAGAATTACTTAAGGCAGGACTTAAGACTCTTGAGAGTCCCATGGACTGCAAGAAGATCAAACCTCTCCATTCTTAAGGAAATCAGCCCTGAGTGCTCACTGGAAGGACAGATCCTGAAGCTGAGGCTCCAAGACTTTGGCCACCTCATGAGAAGAGAAGACTCCCTGGAAAAGACCCTGATGTTGGGAAAGATGGAGGGCACAAGGAGAAGGGGACGACAGAGGACGAGATGGTTGGACAGTGTTCTTGAAGCTACCAGCATGAGTTTGACCAAACTGCGGGAGGCAGTGGAAGACAGAAGTGCCTGGCGTGCTCTGGTCCAGGGGGTCACGAAGAGTCGGACACGACTAAACGACTAAACAACAACAAAGGCAGGGCTGTGGAACCTGTGGCCCTCCAGATATTGCTGAACTCCAATTCCCATCATCCCTAACCATCAGCCATGCTTGGCGGGGCTATTGGGAGATGTGGTTCAACAACATCTGAAGAGCAAGAGGTTCCCTGCGGTGTAACCCACGTGATAAATCAGAGGGGCACAGAAGACTCTGGATAAATTTTCCCAGCCTGACTGTTTCAAAATATCGCTCTGGGTAAGTTTTCCATTCCATCTCCTGAACTTCCTATTCCATCTGCCTCCTTCGTTCCCCCACGATGTACCGATTTTGTAGCCCAGCCAAAAAGCAATCAATTCTGCAGACCACTCTGCAACCATCTTGCAGCAACCTTTTACTGTAAACGGTGTTAGTGGATAGCATGATAGCAGGAAGAAAGCCGCTCCAAGGGGGCCTGGTTACAGACAAGTCAATTAAGATCCTGTTTCGTCAGAGTAACCTGATTGCAGAGTCCCACACCAGGCGGCCTCTTATTGTTTCATCTTCAAAAGAAATCGAGACCTGCCAAAGGGAACTCTGAACAGGGAGGAAATAAGAAGGCCCAAATATTTTCCAAGCCGTGCATTTTTATGGGAGGCTGCCTTGGCCTCCTTATCTTGACCCTTTTAATCTGTTTAATTAATGTACAGACAATTTTTTTAAAAAAAACACCTCAAACTCTAAGTGGCTTACAAAGTTAACCTTTTTTCAGCCAGTGCACTGGCTCACAGGACCCGAATATCTACGTCAAGAAACAGGAGAGTTTGCAGTTTGTTCCTGTGGTCAGCTGTGCAGGGCAAAAAGGGAGTGCATGGGTCACTGAACTGGGTTATTGCAATGCGTTCTGCATGGGGCTGCCCTTGAAGACGACCCAGACACTTCGACTGGTTCAAAATGCAGTGGTCATTTTTGGGGGGATTGTAGTAAAATTAAAATGTTCTGGGAAATTATATATAATGAGTTAAAGAAAATGTTTCATTTAACATTTGTGGAAAAAGCCCGAAGCTTTCTTATTAGGGATTGTGGGGAAAGACTGCCAAAGAAATTGAAAAATATTTTTATGTACGTGACAATGGCGGCAAGAGTCTTAATAGCAGAAGGATGGAAGAATGAGGAAATCCCGACGAAAGAACTGTGGCAAGAAAAACTGATGAACTATGCGGAATTGGCAAAACTGACACACAAACTACATGACAAGGATAACTGTGATCTTAAAGATGAATGGGGGCCTTTTACGAAATACTTAAAGAAGCAACAAAATGAATTGGACTCTTTGGCAGGTTTTGAATAAACATTCACAAACTATTTATTGTAATAGATAGATAATTTGAGGATCTTTACAATTTTACAATATGCAGACAGAAAGATGTGTTGAGAAACCAGAGAAAGGAGCTGAGGGAAGTTGGGTTTTCTGTTTGGGGGGGGGGGGAAATGGAGGGGGGAAACAATGTGGATGATGTATTTTTGTTAAAATTACTGTGTTGAAATATCTAATAAAAATTTAAAAAAAAAATACAGTTGGTCATTTGGGATCAACATAAGTCTTGTTTTGAAACAGCTGCACTGGTAGCATCCCTGAAATGGAGACCTAAACTAAATTACGGTGCTGAGCTTGCTTCTTCCCAGGACTAATGCAGAGTGGAACTTAATGGATGAAGCATCTTCCATTGATGGAAGCGAGCATTAATAATGCTGGCAGGGCTTACTCACTTTTAAAATGGTCTTACTGCTGTTTTCTTCTGACAGTGTGCCACTGTGTCTCTGAGCCCCTATATAACACTGAGCTGTGTTTTTAATAATAATAATAATAATAATAATAATAATAATAATAATAATAATAATTTATTTATACCCCGCCCATCTGGCTGGGTTTCCCCAGCCACTCTGGGCGGCTTCCAACAAAACACTAAAATACAATAATCTATTAAACATTAAAAGCTTCCCTAAACAGGGCTGCCTTCAGATGTCTTCTAAAAGTTTGGTAGTTATTTTTCTCTTTGACATATGATGGGAGGGTGTTCCACAGGGCAGGCACCACTACTGAGAAGGCCCTCTGCCTGGTTCCCTGTAACTTGGCTTCTCGCAGGGAGGGAACCGCCAGAAGGCCCTTGGTGCTGGACCTCAGTGTCCGGGAAGAATGATGGAGGTGGAGATGCTCCTTCAGGTATACTGGACTGAGGCAGTTTAGGGCTTTAAAGGTCAGCACCAACACTTTGAATTGTGCTCGGAAACATACTGGGTCTTTCAAGTGTAGGTCTTTCAAGACCGGTGTTATGTGGTCTCTGCGGCCGCTCCCAGTCACCAGTCTAGCTGCCGCATTTTGGATTAGTTGTAGTTTCCAGGTCACCTTCAAAGGGAGCCCCACATAGAGCACATTGCAGGAGTCCAAGCAGGAGATAACTAGAGCATGCACCACTCTGGCGAGGCAGGCAGGTAGGGTCTCATCCTGCGTACCAGATGGAGCTGATAAACAGCTGCCCTGGACACAGAATTGACCTGTGCCTCCATGGACAGCTGTTTTAAATTTGTGTGCTCTTAACAGCAGGCCAAAGAAGCAAAATCAGTGGCCGATTTGCACCTTGATTTATTCTAAGAGCCCCCTAAAATCTGAGCCATCTTTTCAGTTCGGGCTAATTCGTTGCGGCACTTTTCCCCGAAGTGTGTTGCACGTACCCCCAGGATACATGAAAGGGTTTCAAATGATATATATAACAGAATTTCTGTATTTTACTTTATCATAGGTTTTTTAGCTGCAGAAAACAATTCTGAGATGAAATAGTACAGTATTAAGAAAACGAACCCCAAATTATCTTTGCCCAAGATGGGATGCACCATAGAATCATAGAATTGTAACCTCATTTAGACTTTTTGTACAAAAAGGAAAACGAATTAATCTATTTGGGAAAATATTGCCTAACAAAAAGAAGAACAGTTGGGTGTCATTCTACAGCGAATATTTTGAATAATTTCTTTTATGCAGCCGACAATTGGAAAAATCAGAAATCCCTTTTATTTTTATTTTCTTCTATTTATTTCCTTTCCTCTTGGTGTTTTCTTTTCTCTTTCATTCTCTGTTTTTATTAAGATCAGTCTCTTTTATCATATGCTATTATGAAAAAGTTTTAATAAAATTTCGTTTAAAATAAAATTTAAAAGAATTGTAGCATTGGAAAGGATCCCAAGGGCCATCTAGTCCACCCCCCTGAAACGGGTAAGCCAAAACTGTATGGAACATGTTGATTCCCACCATTGTCTCATTCATCTGCACCAACCTTTGCCAACCTGGTGCCCTCCACTTATTTTGGACCTCAATTCCCATTAGCCCCAGGCCAGCACAATGCTATACCTTTAACAGCTGCATAGGAGGGGGAATATTGGCAGGTGTGGCCTCTCATATAGGGGTGAGGAATGATGCTTCTGCCCAGGGACAACACCAGCTCCTGGAACCCTGGGCAACTCTGAGGATCTCTTTGTCTTCGTGGGGTCTACTGCAGACACCTGCTTTGGCTGCCATCACTTCACCATAAAAGATTGTCTTTTCCCCCCTTGCTTAGCACTAGGTGGCTGGATCTTTTAATTGCCTGCAAGGCTCTTGATCAGGGGTAAGCAAACCTTTTCAGCAGGGGGCCAGTCCACTGTCCCTCAGACCTTGTGGGGGGTTGGACTATATTTTGGAAAAAAAATATGAACGAATTCCTATGCCCCACAAATAACCCAGAGAAACATTTTAAATAAAAGGACATATTCTGCTCATGTAAAAACACCAGGCAGGCCCCACAAATAACCCAGAGATGCATTTTCAATAAAAGGACACATTCGAGAGCCAGTGTGGTGTAGTGGTTAAGAGCGGTGGACTCGTAATCTGGGGAACCGGGTTCGCGTCTCCGCTCCTCCACATGCAGCTGCTGGGTGACCTTGGGCTAGTCACACTTCTTGAAGTCTCTCAGCCCCACTCACCTCACAGAGTGTTTGTTGTAGGGGAGGAAGGGAAAGGAGAATGTTAGCCGCTTTGAGACTCCTTAGGGTAGTGATAAAGCGGGATATCAAATCCAAACTCCTCCTCCTCCTCCTCTACTCATGTAAAAACACGCTGATTCCTGGACCATCTGCGGACCGGATTTAGAAGGTGATTGGGTCTTAAGTTTGCCTACCCATGCTCTTGATCTAGCAGGGTGCTAACTTGAATAAAATATTGTGGGGGGGGGAGAGTAAGCACAATTGATCACATGACACAGTGCACGCACGCTATTTGAATGTCAATGCCCATCAGCTTGGGGTGGGGGCAGTCCCCTCAAATATTCTATTGGGGGGCGAAGGGACCTCGACCGCTAGGGAGTTGGCACCTATGTGATCTAGCCCCATTCTGGGGCCCTGTGTGACACAAAAAAGGGTGCTATTATTAATTTGTTATAATATAACAAAAGTGTGGAGCAGTGGCATAATAAAGAGGAACATTGGAATTATAACAATATAATAACAGAGTGGAATGGTGTACCATGGGAGGTTGTGGACTCTCCTTCCTTGGAGGCTTTTAGGCAGAAGTTGAATGGCCATCTGTCGTGGCTGTGTTGGCTGAGATTCCCGCATTGCAGGGGGTTGGACTAGATGGCCTTTGGGGTCCCTTCGAACCCTATGATTTTATGGCTGGGAGCACATGAACAGTGCATGCTAAGGCAAAGCATTGATTGTGCACCTCTAATTTACTAGACAGCATCTTAAAAAGCAGAGACATCACCTTGCCAACAAAGGTCCGTATAGTAAAAGCTATGGTTTTCCCAGTAGTGATGTATAGAAGTGAGAGCTGGACCATAAAGAAGGCTGGTCGCCGAAGAATTGATGCTTTTGAATTCTGGTGCTGGAGGAGACTCTTGAGAGTCCCATGGACTGCAAGGAGATCAAACCTATCCATTCTGATGGAAATCAGCCCTGAGTGCTCACTGGAAGGACAGATCGTGAAGCTGAGGCTCCAATACTTTGGCCACCTCATGAGAAGAGAAGACTCCCTGGAAAAGACCCTGATGTTGGGAAAGATGGAGGGCACAAGGAGAAGGGGACGGGAGAGGACAAGATGGTTGGACAGTGTTCTCGAAGCTACCAGCATGAGTTTGACCAAACTGCGGGAGGCAGTGGAAGACAGGAGTGCCTGGCGTGCTCTGGTCCAGGGGGTCACGAAGAGTCGGACACGACTAAACGACTAAACAACAGCAACATCAAATTTAGTACCAGCACAATAGAGGATATACTGATAAGGGATAGAGGAACTTGCAAGGCAAATTACGGAAATGGACCGGAGATGCAATGTGTGAATAACAGTGACACCTGGTGATGTGTCAAAGTACTGCCAGGCAATGTGTGGGTTAGCTTCGCTTCTCACATCTGAAGGGAGGAAGAACTCCTGTCCTTTCACCTGAACAGATTTCCCCAAGCTAGTGCCCTCCAGATACTTTGGAAAGCAACTCCCACCAGCCCAAACGCATGCACACTTATTCAGAGTAAACCCTACGGACTTAAGCAGGACATGCTTACACCTAAGTGACCAGAAGTTGCCTCGGAAAGGATATTGTGGAGTTGGAAAAGATTCAGGAAAGGGCAACCAAAATCGATCAAGGGGATGAAGTGAGGAAAGTCGTAGCAGCTGGGACCTTTTAATGGTGGGGGGGGAGGAGATGTATAAACAGTGGCGTAGCGTGGGGGGTGCAGGGGGGGCCGGCCGCACCGGGCGCAACATCTGGGGGTTAGGGGTAGGGGTAGGGTTAGGGGGCGCAAATCCACGGGTTAGGGGACGCAAATTACTTGCCTTGCCCCGGGTGCTGACCACCTACGCTACGCCACTGTGTATGAAAGGGGACATGATAGAGGTGTGTAAGATGTTGCATGAGGTGAATAAAGTGGGTAGAGAGACATTTTTCTTCTTCATAATACAGTGGTACCTTGACTCTCAATCCGTTCTGGAAGTCCATTCCAAAACCAAAGCGTTCAAAAACCAAGGTACACTTTCCCATAGAAATTAATGCAACATGGATTAATCCATTCCAGACTTTTAAAAACAACCCCTAAAACAGCAATTTAACTTGAAATTTTCTATCTAACAAGACCACTGATCCGTAAAATGAAAGCAATAAACAATGTACTGCAGTCACACAATCAATCAACTGGTAGCTGAACTGGGTTCCACACAGTCACAAAAACAAAACAAAAAAGCTGCAAAAACAAAAACGCAAAATAAACAGCAAAAACAGACAGACCTCAACGTAACACTCAAAATGGAAGTGTGGCACTCAAATCGGAAGCGTAAAACTCAAAATGGAGCCTGTTCGGCTTCTGAAAAAAGTTCACAAACCTTAACACTTCTGGGTTTGTAGTGTTTGGGTTCCAAGTTGTTTGAGTACCAAGGCGTTCGAGAACCAAGGTACCATTGTGCTGCAATTCAGGACCATCTCATGAAGCAGGATGTTGCAAGATTCAGGACAGACAGAATTAAATGTGTGCTGTGTGAAGAAATATTTTAAGAATGGAATTTGCTCCCATGGCAGGCAGTGATGAGCACTAACCTGGACACCTGTAAAAGAGGATGGCACAAATTCATGGAGGAGAATAAGGCTATCTGTGACTGTCAGAGGCAGTATGGAAGGTGCAAGGCTGGCAAAGGCTGCCACTGCTGGCTTCAGTTCTTATCACTTTATCCTCTTTGTAAACCACTTTAGAGTTTTGTGGTTTATACTTAACCACCAATTTTATGCAACAAAAATAAAATGGGGGGAAATTGCCAAAGGCTGCCTGAGATTTTATCGAAGTAAAAAAAGGTACAGGACCCCTGACAGTTAAGTCTAGTTGCAGATGACTCTGGGATTGTGGCACTCATCTTGCTTTACTGGCCGAGGGAGCCGATGTTTGTCCGCAGACAGAGCAGTGCACAGAAACACTGTTTACCTTCCCGCCGGAGTGGTACCTATTTATCTACTTGTACTTCAATGTGCTTTCGAACTGGTAGGTTGGCAGGAGCTGGGACTGAGCAACGGGAGCTCACCCCGTCGCAGGGTTTCTCTCCGACCTTCCAATCGGCAAGCCCAAGTATTTGTTTTTGTTTTTTATGGCTGTTTTTAGCAAGTCTTGCTTTTGTCTGGAAGCTGCCTTAAGTCCCGTAGGGGGGAAAGACGGTGTATAAACAAATAAAAATATACTAAATAAGAACATTAAGTTTGCAGATGATACAACGGTGGTTGGTTTAATCACAGCTGGAGAGGGGGAGGCGGCCTTTAGGAAGGAATTTGAGCAGTTGGGGGAGTGGTGCAGGAAAAACAACTTACTCCTTAACTTAAAGAAAACAAAAGAGATTATTGTGGACTTTAGGAAATGTAAATTGAATATTCAGCCACTTATTATTGAGGGAAAGTGTGTGGAACAGGTCTCGGTGTTTCGATTTCTGGGAATGGAGTTGAGAGATGACCTAACCTGGGGAGAAAACAGTAAACACCTGATGAAGAGAGCACAGCAGAGGTTATATTTTCTGAGAATCCTCTGGAAAAATAATCTCAAAGGACCTGTTGATGGCATTTTACCATTGTACTGCTGAGAGTGTATTAACTTATGGTCTGTGTGTGTGGTTTGGGAACTGCACGGCCAGGGGAAAAAGCAATGCTGTCCAGGGTTGTAAAGATTGCGGAGAGAATAATTGGTTGCATTCTTCCCACCTTGGATCAAATCTATGCCTCCAGGTGTCACAAGAAAGCTGCAGAGATAGTGAAGGATAGTGCACCCCAGAAATGATCTCTTTCAGCCTCTGCCTTCTGGAAGAAGGTTGTTGTTGTTTAGTCATTTAGTCATGTCCGACTCTTCGTGACCCCATGGACCATAGAACGCCAGGCACCTCTGTCCTCCACTGCTTCCTGCAGTTTGGTCAAACTCATGCTGGTAACCTCGAAAACACTATCCAACCATCTCGTCCTCTGCCGTCCCCTTCTCCTTGTGCCCTCCATCTTTCCCAACATCAGGGTCTTCTCCAGGGTGTCTTCTCTTCTCATGAGGTGGCCAAAGTACTGGAGCCTCAGCTTCACAATATGTCCTTCCAGTGAGCACTCAGGGTTGATTTCCTTCAGTATGGAGAGGTTTGATCTTCTTGCAGTCCATGGGACTCTCAAGAGTCTCCTCCAGCACCATAATTCAGAAGCATCAATTCTTCGGCAATCAGCCTTCTTTATGGTCCAGCTCTCACTTCCATACATCACTACTGGGAAAACCATAGCTTTAACTATACGGACCTTTGTTGGCAAGGTGATGTCTCTACTTCTCAAGATGCTGTCTAGGCCTGTCATTGCCCTTCTCCCAAGAAGCAGGCGTCTTTTAATTTTGTGGCTGCTGTCACCATCTGCAGTGATCATTGAGCCCAAGAAAGTAAAATCTCTCACTACCTCCATTTCTTCCCCTTCTATTTGCCAGGAGGTGATGGGACCAGTGGCCATGATCTTCGTTTTTTTGATGTTGAGCTTCAGACCATATTTTGCGCTCTCCTCTTTCACCCTCATTAAAAGGTTCTTTAATTCTTCCTCACTTTCTGCCATCAAGGTTGTGTCATCTGCATATCTGAGGTTGTTGATATTTCTTCTGGCAATCTTAATTCCGGCTAGGGATTCATCCAGCCCAGCCTTTCGCATGATGAATTCTGCATATAAGTTAAATAAGCAGGGAGACAAAATACAGCCTTGTCGTACTCCTTTCCCAATTTTGAACCAATCAGTTGTTCCATATCCAGTTCTAACTGTAGCTTCTTGTCCCACATAGAGATTTCTCAGGAGACAGATGAGGTGATCTGGCACTCCCATTTCTTTAAGAACTTGCCATAGTTTGCCGTGGTCGACACAATCAAAGGCTTTTGCATAGTCAATGAAGCAGAAGTAGATGTCTTTCTGGAACTCTCTAGCTTTCTCCATAATCCAGCGCATGTTTGCAATTTGGTCTCTGGTTCCTCTGCCTCTTCTAAATCCAGCTTGCACTTCTGGAAGAAGGTACAGGGTTATAAAGACTAGGACCAGCCGCCTGAAAAACAGTTTCTATCCAAATGCGATTTTGGTTTTAAGATAGATAGATAGATAGATAGATAGATAGATTCTTTATTGTCATTACACAAGTGCAACATTGCACAAGTGCAACGAAATTGGATGCCATCCCTTAAAAACAACAAAAGCAACACAACAACAACAACCAAACAAACCACATTCCAGCCACACCCACACCCACACCCATCAAACTCCCAGGTCACACTATCGAGTTACTGCATTTAAGAAGGCCACAGCTCTTGGATAGAAACTATTTTTCAGTCTATTTGTCCTTGACTTGATGTTTCTGTATCTCCTGCCAGAAGGCAGTAGTACAAACAGACTGTGTCCCGGGTGAGATGCATCCTGCAGGATATTGTTTGCTTTCCTAAGACAGCGGGAACCGTACAGTTCTTCCAAAGATGGGAGGGGATGACCAATAATCCTTTGGGCTGTGGTTATGACCTTCTGGAGCACCTTCCTCTTCCTAGCTGTACAGCTGGAGAACCAGGCACAAATACAGTATGTGAGAATGCTCTCTATGGAGCCTCGGTAGAAGGACACCAGCAGTCTCTCACTCAGATTGTTCTTCTTTAAAAGTCTGAGGAAATAAATTCTCTGCTGGGCCTTCTTCACCAGAGCAGTAGTATTTGCGCTCCAAGTCATGCCCTGATCGATAGTCACTCCCAAAAACCTGAATTCCGCCACCCTCTCCACCCGTTCCCCGTTGATATACAAGGGCTGAATGTCCGCCTTTTTTTTCCTGTAATCCACCACCAATTCCTTGGTCTTAGTCGTATTAAGAGCCAGATTGTTCTCTCCACACCAAGCACAAAGCCGCTCCACCTCGTCCCGATAGGCGGACTCATCCCCTCCTGAAATGAGCCCCACCACCGTAGTGTCATCAGCAAACTTGATGATTTTGTTGCTGGAATAAATGGCTGTACAATCATACGTATAGAGAGTATAGAGCAGGGGACTCAACACACAACCCTGTGGTGAGCCGGTGTTAAGGCTAAGGGCTGTGGACATATGTGACCCTACTCTAACCCTCTGAGAACGTTCTGACAAAAAGTCCAAAACCCAGAGACAGGTGGAGTTGGAGAGTCCAATCGCCTCTAGCTTGGACACCAGTCTATGGGGGAGGATAGTGTTAAAAGCAGAGCTAAAATCCACAAACAGCAGCCTCACATAACTCCCCGGCTGCTCCAGATGGAACAGAGCAGCATGGAGAGTGGTAGTGATAGCGTCTTCCGTGGATCTATTTGCCCTGTATGCAAACTGGTAGTTGTCAAAAGTTGATGGAAGACAGGAAATAATGTGACGGCGCACCAGTTTCTCAAAACACTTCATGATGATTGGAGTCAGTGCAACTGGTCTGTAGTTGTTCAGACTACTGATTGTGGATTTTTTAGGCAGAGGAACAATAGTTGACGACTTCAGGCAGGGTGGGACAATAGACTGGTGTAAGGACTTGTTGAAGATCTTAGTAAAGACCCTCGCCAGCTGATCCGCACAGCCCTTCAACACCTTTCCCGTGATGCCATCAGGTCCAGCAGCCTTCCTCGGATTCACCATCCTCAATACCTGTCTCACCTCATGCTCCTCTACAGTGAATGAGGGGCCCCTATGGGCTGGTGGCTGTAATACCGGCGTCTCAGGTGGCTCCTTCTCGAAGCGAGCAAAGAAGAAGTTAAGCTCCTCCGCCAGCAAAGGGTCACCGTCGACAGCACCAAGGTTAGGTTTGTAGTTGGTAATATGCTGAATCCCCTGCCACATCTGTCTTGTGTTGTTTAACTGTGTTGTTAAACGCAGTATAAGGTAGTCTCTATGGGAGTATATTGTATTTAATTATGTGGTATCAGAGTTTTTAGGGGGCTAACGAGGCTGGGATAGCAGGCTTGTTGGTTTTCGAATGTATGATGTAGATTTTTTCAATTTCATCGTTCTGTATGGCACAATGACAATAAAGATTATCCTATCGCATCGTAAATAATTATTTTTATTTTACCCGTGAGCAAAACACGAAACAAACAACCCCCATTGCAACCTGCCTGCCTTTCCGTCCTAATGAACCTGCTCCAGACCTTCAAACCCACCCGCCCCGGAACACCTGTCGCATCGGACTCAGGTATGACTGAGCGAGGTTGAATGGAAGCTCCTCCCCGCCGCTCCATTCATTCATTCCAGTCTGTGCGTGGAACCCTGTGACGCCACACACGCCCCTGCCTGCCTGTCGACGCTGGTTGGCTGCTGCTAGGCAGCGGGCGGGGAGAGAGGAGGAGCGTTGCCTAGGCGACGGTAGGCCCCGCTCACGACACACAGCCCGGCCTGGCTTCAGCCAGCATCTCTCGGGGCTCCAGGTAGGTTGAGCGGCCGCCAGGGAGGAGGAGTGGGTTACCTGCCGTTGCTAGGCAACTGCCTTGCGCCTCCTTCCTCCCCCATATCTGGCACCCCGCCCGAGAGAGGGAAGGGACTGACCTCGCTGTTACCCTCTTTCTATTTCCCCTTCCCATGGGCTAGCTGCGTTGTACATCCTTTTCCTTGCCCTATGCAAAGAGGGGTTGCTTCTCCCCACAACTTAGGAGAGCATGCATGAAGTCTCTTACCCCGGATTAGTTCTGCAAATTTTCTGTTTTCTTCATGTGTTGTGAACTTCCGATACAGGGCAGCGTACAGATGTAATAAATCAGTAAAACAAACTTTAAAATATCTACTCGGCAGCAAGCCCTATTGATTTCAGTGGATGTTACTCCCGGGTAAGTGGGGTTAGGATTGCAGCTGTTGTAGAAAAAAAGGTGGACATTTTTCCTGCACTTTGGGGGGAAGGATTTTTTTATTTTAGTGACCCCTGAAACTGGATTTCCACAGCTGTGTCCATACCTCATTTTATTTTATGCCTTTCCATGGTTGCAACTGTTCTTAAGGTGGCTTACACCGCGCAGAAAGCTTTCCATAAATACAAGCGTAAGTAGTAATAAACAATAAATAAAATGCATTGAAAAGCACCCCCACCAAACGGAACCATTTCCATGTAAATCGTAACAGATTTAAAAATAAAGGTACAAAAAATAATAATCAAAAAGTACCCAAGGCAGGGAGCAGCTTTTCCAGGATTCGCAGCCAAGATGGGATTTAGTTTGCTGCTTAAAAGAATTTGTAATGGCCTTATAAAATATAAAACAAAACCCTCAGGTTTGAGGTGGCTGGAAGGAGGCGGAAGGGGACAGAATGAATGGAGATTGTGACCCTGTTAGTGATTGTAAGTGTGGAATCATAATATATTGTTAAGGAATGCTCCTTTGTTTTGGATTGTTTAATGGGAGTTCTTTTGGAATATTGTTGTTTTAAAGTTCTTCCCAGGTTTGCCATATACTGCAAATTTTAGCATTATTAATAATAGTGATAACATACAGCCTTTGGGGTGTGTCACTGTTATTTCTGTATTGCAGATTTCTTTGTTGGGGGGCAAGGGAAAATAGTTGTGTGCCTGAGGTCACCAGGTGATTTTGTGCGGGACATTTCAGTGAGGAATTTTTTCATCTCACATCCTTGGATGCTGTACTATGTGTTTCACAGTGTCTTCGAATCCACTGGAAGCAAACGGGAAGGAAAGATAGGGCCTTCTCTGTGTCAACTCCTAAACTGTGCAACTCCCTCCCCAAAGAGGTATGTCTGACACCTTAGAGAATTGTAGAACTGGAAGGAGCCCAAGGGTAATCTAGTCCAACCCCCTGTGTTCGAATTTGCTCCTGATTTTCATTAAATCTTTATTTATTCTTATGCTGCTCTTTGTTCCCCCTGGTCCCCAAAGTTGCGAATAGTTGGAATATAATGAAAAAACAGTAAAACACAATGCAAATAGTCAAAATCTCCATATATGCGCGCACACATATAAATATTTAACAGTGAGGAGGATACACATAATAGCCTAGTTATTGGGAAAAGCTGTATGAAAATACAGCAATGGAAGAGGCAGATGTACTTTATGAGGTGGAGAATTCCAGAGGTTGGAGGTTGCTATGGAGTCTTGCATATTCATTTATTTTAACTATTGTTTATATGGATTACTAGGGACGCGGGTGGCGCTGTGGGTTAAACCACAAAGCCTAGGACTTGCCGATCAGAAGGTTGGCGGTTCGAATCCCCACAGCGGAGTGAGCTCTACTGCCAACCTAGTAGTTTGAAAGCACGTCAAAGTGCAAGTAGATAAATAGGTACCGCTCCGGTGGGAAGGTAAACGGCGTTTCCGTGCGCTGCTCTGGTTCACCAGAAGTGGCTTAGTCATGCTGGCCACATGACCCGGAAGCTGTCTGCGGACAAACGCCGGCTCCCTCAGCCTATAGAGCGAGATGAGCGCGCAACCCCAGAGTCGGTCACAACTGGACCTAATGGTCAGGGGTCCCATTACCTTTTTATATGGATTACTATTTAAAAAACGGAGGGGGGAGCCATGTGCTTTAAATGTATGGTGCATTTGTGACCTTAGACTGAGGAAATGGAATAGGGCGGAAAGGTTAACACCGCCCCCTCCTACCTCTGCCTGATCCAATTTGAGTGGCCCTGCAGCTCTTTCCAACCAAATGTAGAAATACCAGGAGATTCAGTGGAAATGGTTCATCTGTTTGGTGCCTGCAGGAAGCTGGCCCGGCTTCCTCTGCCCCAGAGGCTCCTCTCTCCAGATGCAAATAGGAGTGGTGTGGCAATATATACCGTATTTTTCGCTCTATAACACGCACCCGACCATAACACGCACATAGTTTTTAGAGGAGGAAAACAAGAAAAAAAATATTCTAAATGAAACAGTGGATGTATGATTTTTGTGGTTCATGCTATGGCCACAGACATGTGATCTGACAGTGAGTTTGGAGTAGCCCAATGCAAAAATCCTGAGGATCCATGTGGATCCGTGCTTTGTAACCACGTTTTTGCGCCACTGTGACCCTAGGCAACAGTGGGTGCGTGATTTTTTTGGTGCAAGATGTAGCCATGAACATGCTATGTGATCTGATGGTGAATTTGGGGTGACCCAATGCAAAAATCCTGAGGATCCATGTGGATCCGTGCTTTGTAACCACGTTTTTGCACCATTGTGGCCCCAGGCCACAGTGGGTGCGTGATTTTTTTGGTGCAGGCTGTAGCCATGGACATGCTATGTTATCTGATGGTGAATTTGGGGTGACCCAGTGCAAAGATCCTGTGGATCCATGCTTTGTAACCACGTTTTTGCACCATTGCAGCCCCAGGCAACAGTGGGTGCGTGATTTTTTTGGTACAGACTGTAGCCATGGACATGTAATGTGATCTGATGGTGAATTTGGGGTGACCCAATGCAAAAATCCTGAGGATCCATGTGGATCCGTGCTTTGTCACCACGTTTTAAATGGGGAGGGAAGGAAAAACACAGAAGGGACAAGAAGCACAAGAGGGGTGTGTGGAGAAGCAGCTGGCTAAGAATGCAGGGGAGGAGTTTAACGGGGTGGGGGGGAGGAAAGGAAGGCAAAAGTCCCCCCCCCCCAAGCCAGCCCTCTCTCTCTCTCTCCGACCTGCATGTTTTTCTGCTGCCTGCGAGTCCCTAGAGCACGGAGAGGAGGAGGTGGTGGGCTGGAGCCTGCACGCAGTGTGACTAGGAAAGAATTAGAAGGAAGGACTCGATCCTTTCCTTAACCCTCTGCTTGCCAGGAGGGCAGGGGATTCCCTGCTCTTTGTTGAGTTTGAGCAAACGCAGCAACAGAAGCGGGAGGGCAGTAAGACCCTGAGGCAGAATGCAGGAAAGCAGCAGCTTCCGCATTCCCTCCGCCCGCCTGCCCGATCTTATTTTTGCCTTATTTTTGCCCCTGCGCTCCAGCGAGTCAGCTCCAGGGACCACACATTCGCTCCATAACACGCACAGACATTTCCCCTTACTTTTTAGGAGAAAAAACCTGCGTGTTATAGAGCGAAATTTACGGTACTACCTTGTCCTTCCCCTCCCCCTCTACCATCTCCCGCACCACCCCGGGGATGGGAAAGCTGGGAATCAACTCTCCACATGAACAGAGCTCCCTGCATGTTGAAAGGTAGCTGCTTGGTCCTCTCTGACACTTGTAGGATGCCTGGAAATCACCCCCCACCCCCTGGGTGCGCTCAGGTGAAGAAGAACCACAGGACTTGTGGAAGTTTGAGCCGCAACCGTTCCGTTCCTCTCCCAGTTATTCTTCCACACTGATTCCCCGCTGTTTTTGAATCACAGCATCTGAAATTGGAGCTGAGAACACATGAACTGGCGCAAAATCGGATGGGACAGGAGGGGAGATTCTCCCCCTTGTCCCCACTTTTGTGTTATCTAAGGAAACAGGCATTCCCAAACCTGAAATACATAATTTTTCTCTTGGTTCTGTAGCCTGTTTCATGTGGGCCTATCAAGGTGATGGCTCTGGAAGTTAACATTGTCGAACACTGTTTTTCCCATTCTAAGATCAGTGGCTTTGACATTTATGTATCTGATTTCTCGACAGATAATTATTTTGCTGTTCTCTTGTCTAGATCCTGTGCTATGATCATTAAGCTGCAATGCTCAGAAGATGATCCAAAGTGATAATCAAAACCAGATTCCTTCTGATGAAATAGTTAAAGAGCTGGTAACTCTTTGATTTATTATTGTAATTGATTGTATAGTTGATCGTATTTTATTTGACTGTGTTTCTTTTCTGTTTGTTTTTTTTAGAATAATATTTATTAAAGTTTTATAGGTTACAAAAAGAAAAAAATAGAAAACACCATATTAAACAAAAACAAAACAACACATCACAATAAGAAAAAAGAAAGGGGAAAAAAAGAAAAAGAAGAAAACAGAAAAATAAAAACAATTAAAAAAACACAGCGAATCTTCCCATAACTTATATTTCATTTGCTTGTTTCCTTGACCTCCTCACACCTCCCTTTTTTGTATTCTACTTCGGTTAGCTAGTTCAGCAAATCCTTTCCATCTTTTCCAATTTTTGGCCTGTAATTTATCTTAATGTAATGTAACTTTACCTTCCCTCCTTTCACCAATTAACAGTCTGTTTTTTCTTAATCCTTTATAACATTTCTGCTAAAACCACATAACTTCATTCCAACATCCTTCTAACATTCCTTAATTTTACAATCTTCTTCCACCGACTCTTCTCCCTGGTCTCGGATTCTGCCAGTCATTTCCGCCAGTTCCATGTAGTCCATCAACTTCATCTGCCATTCTTCCCGGGTGGGTAAATCTTGTGTCTTCCGACTGTGTTTCTTTTCTGAATGTGATTGAGGTCCAGGGTACTTTGACCTTCGTCTAAGAAACATGAGAAGTGTCCTTTTGGCTCAAACTAAAACTTCCTGATACAGGGCTGCCTTCAGATGTCTTCTAAAAGTTATATAGTTCTTTATCTCCTTGACATCCACAGGGAAGGTGCCACTACCGAGAAGGCCCTCTGCCTGGTTCCCTGTAACTTTGCTTCTTGCAATGAGGGAAACAGCAGAAGACCCTCAGAGGAGCTCTGTCCAGGCTAAGCGCTGGGGGTGGAGATGCTCCTTCAGGTATACTGGGCCAAGGCCATTTAGGACTTCAAAGGCCAGCACCAACACTTTGAATTGTGCTTGGAAACATACCGGGAACCAATGAAGATTCTTTAGGACTGCTGTTATATGGTCCCAGTGGCCACTCCCGGTCACCAGTCTAGCTGCTGCATTCTGGATTAGTTATAGTTTCCAAGTGACCTTCAAAGGTAGCCCCACATAGAGCACATTGCAGTAGTCCAAACGGGAGATAACCAGAGCATGCACCACTCTGGAAAGACGGTC
This sequence comes from Podarcis gaigeae, assembly GCF_964106915.1. NCBI lineage: Eukaryota > Metazoa > Chordata > Lepidosauria > Squamata > Lacertidae > Podarcis > Podarcis gaigeae. The sequence continues at coordinate 8,641,951 of NC_139678.1, forward strand.
TGTGGGCAGGAAGGCACAAGCTAGGGAAACAGGATGCTCCTTCCTATGGAGGTTTATGTGTGTTCGGTAGGTGGCAACACATGCCCAAAAAATTGTACCTAAAAGATGGACAGAAGCTGCCTGTGATAGCCACTCAATACTGCCCACTCTTATAAACAGTGTAAACTCACACCAGCCCTGTGTGAAGAAGTCCTCTTACATTGCACTGTTGGGATAGCCCATCACATGGGAATTTTTTCGTGTCTCTGTGTGTGTTTGTGGTCTCCAAGGAAGGTGCGAAAGGTCCTCACAAATGACTCCCCTAGAATTAAGCACAGCAGTGGTTTGGGTTAAATTCAGCCTTAGCTGCTAATTCCCACCAGACTCTATCCGTCTGACACACAAGGTTTGTGAACAGCTGAAGTGCATCATGGGAGAAAGATGGCAGAACCTCACTTGTTGCTCACACAATTAAGGGGCTACTAAGCCTTCTGATTGTCTCCATTTCGGGGGAAAGTGGCTAAGATGCTTAAGAGCGGTGGGAGGTCATTTGTGATCACATTATATTGTTTGTATACCACCCTTCATCCGTAGATCTTAGGGCAGTTCACCATGATATTCTGATGTGTGAAGGCCAGGTTGGGCTGCCAGTGACCAATCCTAGCATAAAAGACCAGAAAGCTAGATGGCTTCAGAGCTTCCTGTCCTTAGTTACTGATTAGGCTATAATGGGTAGCTGTTGTAAGTTTGTTGTGATCAGAAGAAAAGTTGGCACCTCCCTTTCCATGGAGGCGCAGGTTGTAGCCACAGCAAAGGTGGCATTTTTCCATCTCTGCCGTATCAAGCAGTTGGTCCCTTACCTTTCTCGCCCTGATCTGGCCACAGTGATCCATGCGACGGTCACCTCCAGGCTTGATTATTGTAACTTGCTCTATGCGGGGCTGCCCTTGAAGCTGACCCAGAAACTCCAGCAGGTGCAGAATGCCGCGGCGAGGCTCCTTACGGGGTCCTTGCTGCGGGACCACATTCATCCAGTGCTTTACCAGCTGCACTGGCTCCTGGTGGAGTACAGGGTCAAGTTTAAGGTGCTGGTTTTGACCTATGCGGCCTAGGACCCTCTACCTACGGGACCACCTCTCCTGGTATGCCGCGCGGAGGACCTTAAGGTCCACAAATAACAACACTTTGGAGGTCCTGAGCCGCAAGGTGGTTAGATTGGTCTCAACTAGGGCCAGGGCCTTTTCAGTACTGGCCCTGACTTGGTGGAACGCTCTGTCACAAGAGACTAGGGCCCTGCAGGATTTGACATCTTTCTTTTTTAAAAAAATAATATTTATTAACAGTTTAAAGACTATAAAAGAAAGAAAAAGAATTCAACAAAACAATACAATACAAAAACAAAAACACTACGTAACACTAACACTAAAACATTGAATTAACAAAACACAACAAACACAATTTAAAACACATCCAATAATTTCAGTATCTTATCTTTCATTCACTTGTTTCCACGACCTCCTCACACCTCCCTTTTTGTATTCCACTTCAATTAACTGTTTCAGCAGTTCCTTTCCATCTTCCTCAGTTTTCTGTCCTGTAATTTATCTTAACTTATTCTAACCTTATTTTTTCCCTTTAATACATTAAAAATATGCCAATGTGCCAGCAAGTTTGGAAAACTCAGCAGTGGCCAGAAGATTGGAGAAGATCAGTCTACATCCCAATCCCAAAGAAGGGCAGTGCCAAAGAATGCTCCAGCTACCGCACAATTGCACTCATTTCACACGCTAGCAAGGTTATGCTTAAAATTCTACAAGGAAGGCTCAAGCAGTATGTGGACCGAGAACTCCCAGAAGTGCAAGCTGGATTTAGAAGAGGCAGAGGAACCAGAGACCAAATTGCAAACATGCGCTGGATTATGGAGAAAGCTAGAGAGTTCCAGAAAGACATCTACTTCTGCTTCATTGACTATGCAAAAGCCTTTGACTGTGTCGACCACGGCAAACTATGGCAAGTTCTTAAAGAAATGGGAGTGCTAGATCACCTCATCTGTCTCCTGAGAAATCTCTATGTGGGACAAGAAGCTACAGTTAGAACTGGATATGGTACAACTGATTGGTTCAAAATTGGGAAAGGAGTACGACAAGGCTGTATTTTGTCTCCCTGCTTATTTAACTTATATGCAGAATTCATCATGCGAAAGGCTGGGCTGGATGAATCCCTAGCTGGAATTAAGATTGCCAGAAGAAATATCAACAACCTCAGATATGCAGATGACACAACCTTGATGGCAGAAAGTGAGGAGGAATTAAAGAACCTTTTAATGAGGGTGAAAGAGGAGAGCGCAAAATATGGTCTGAAGCTCAACATCAAAAAAACGAAGATCATGGTCACTGGTCCCATCACCTCCTGGCAAATAGAAGGGGAAGAAATGGAGGTAGCGAGAGATTTTACTTTCTTGGGCTCAATGATCACTGCAGATGGTGACAGCAGCCACGAAATTAAAAGACGCCTGCTTCTTGGGAGAAGGGCAATGACAGGCCTAGACAGCATCTTGAGAAGTAGAGACATCACCTTGCCAACAAAGGTTCGTATAGTTAAAGCTATGGTTTTCCCAGTAGTGATGTATGGAAGTGAGAGCTGGACCATAAAGAAGGCTGATCGCCGAAGAATTGATGCTTTTGAATTATGGTGCTGGAGAGTCCCATGGACTGCAAGAAGATCAAACCTCTCCATACTGAAGGAAATCAACCCTGAGTGCTCACTGGAAGGACAGATTGTGAAGCTGAGGCTCCAGTACTTTGGCCACCTCATGAGAAGAGAAGACTCCCTGGAGAAGACCCTGATGTTGGGAAAGATGGAGGGCACAAGGAGAAGGGGGCGACAGAGGACGAGATGGTTGGATAGTGTTTTCGAGGTTACCAGCATGAGTTTAACCAAACTGCGGGAGGCAGTGGAGGACAGAGGTGCCTGGCGTTCTCTGGTCCATGGGGTCACGAAGAGTCGGACACGACTAAACGACTAAACAACAACACATTAAAAATCTATTTGTACTTAATTCCTTATAACCTTTCTGCTAAAGCCATATAACTTCATTCCAACATTTTTCTAACATTCATTAATTTTACAGTATTTCTGTAAATAATCTTTAATTTTTTTACAGTCTTCTTCCAGCAACTCTTCTCCCTGGTCTCGGATTCTGCCAGTCATTTCCGCCAGTTCCATATAGTCCATCAACTTCACCTGCCATTCTTCCCAGGTGGGGTAAATCTTGTGTCTTCCAATACTTCGCGATGAGTATTCTTGCTGCTGTTGTTGCATACATTCTTTGAAACCAATTGGCCGACCATGCCCAGGAGAAAGGCCTCTGGTTTCTTCAGGAAGGTATATTTAAATACCCTTTTCATTTCATTATAAATCATCTCCCAGAATGTCGTAATCCTTGGGCATGTCCACCAAAGGTGAAAGAATGTACCTTCAGTCTCATTACATTTCCAACATTTATTGTCAGGTAAATTATAAATTTTTGCAAGCTTGACTGGTGTCATGTACCACCTGTAAATCATTTTCATTAAATTCTCTCTTAGAGCATTACATGCCGTAAATTTCATACCAGTGGTCCATAACTGTTCCCAGTCAATCATCATAATGTTATGTCCAACATCTTGTGCCCATTTAATCATAGCAGATTTAACCGTTTCATCCTGAGTATTCCATTTCAACAGCAAGTTATACATTCTTGACAAATTCTTAGTTTTGGGATCTAACAATTCTGTTTCCAATTTTGATTTTTCCACCTGGAAGCCAACTTTTTTGTCCAAGTTTAATGCCTCCATTATTTGGTAATAATGGAGCCAATCTCGCACTCTGTTTTTCAATTTTTCAAAGCTCTGCAGTTTTAGTCTGTCTCCATCTTGTTCCAGAATTTCCCAATATTTCGGCCATTTGGCCTCCATATTGAGCTTTTTCTGAGCCTTCGCTTCCATTGGTGACAACCATCTTGGGGTTTTATTTTCTAATAAATCCTTATATCTTATCCAGACATTAAACAGTGCTTTTCTGACAATATGGTTTTTAAACGCTTTATGTGCTTTTACCCTATCATACCACAAATATGCATGCCAACCAAATACATTGTTGAAACCTTCTAAGTCCAGCACATCAGTGTTTTCAAGAAGCAGCCATTCTCTCAGCCAGCAAAAAGCAGCTGATTCATAGTAAAGTTTAAGGTCTGGCAGGACAAATCCACCTCTTTCTTTAGCATCAGTTAATATCTTAAATTTTATTCGAGGCTTCTTGCCCTGCCAGACAAATCTGGAAATATCTCTCTGCCACTTCTTGAAACAATCCATCTTGTCCAAAATTTGCAATGTTTGAAACAAAAACAATATCCTTGGCAATACATTCATTTTTATCACAGCAATTCGGCCTAGCAATGATAACTTCAAATTTGACCATATTTCTAAGTCCTTTTTCACTTCAGTCCAACATTTTTCATAATTATCCTTAAATAAGTTCACATTCTTGGCAGTCATGTTAACCCCTAAATATTTCACTTTCTTAACCAATGTTAATCCTGTCTCCTCCTGAAACTTTTCTCTCTCATTCACAGTTAGATTTTTCTCTAAGACCTTAGTTTTCATCTTGTTCAACAGGATTTGACATCTTTCTGCAGGGCCTGCAAGATGGAGCTGTTCCACCTGGCCTTTGTTTGGACTCAGTCTGACCCTTATGTTTCCCTCCCCTTATGGTTTTGATTTATGGCTACTACTAAAATGAGGCTGCATTTTAAATTGTATCTTAATCCGTATTTTAACTGTTTTTCCCCCCTTTTTCTATTATGTTTTATTGTAATTTTATTGGTGTTAGCCGCCCTGAGCCTGGTTCTGGCTGGGGAGGGCAAGGTATAAATAAAAATAAAAATTATTATTATTATTATTATTATTATTATTATTATTATTATTATTATTAAACATAGCCAATGACATCAATGACACATTTTGGCATGTGCTTGACTTAACATCACGTAGAAGGAGGTCAATAACAGTGGTTGTGTCTCTCTCTTTTCTTCCAGTGTACCTGTAATGGACTGTCTTATGACAGAATTGACCTAGAGGGATCTTCGGTGAGGAGCCTGGAGATGTTTTTCTCTGGCTACCCCAGAATAGTAGGCCTGTCGCATTTCCCCAATTTAACGAGGCTGGTTCTCGTCAGACTGGCCATCCAAGAGATTTCTGACCTGCAGTACTGCCTGGTACTTAAAGAGCTATGGGTGGCCGAATGCTGCTTGACAGTAAGTGGGCTTAATAGGCTTTTATTTTAGCCTTTTATTTTCCAGTGGGCAAGGAAGGGTGGGTGGTGTGCAGGGGGTGGGCTGAGGGGGTGAAAGGGCCAAGGGAACTGAGTTTCCTGGAAAAGAGCACGTCTGATTGGCTGGCTGGAACATCTTTTGTGGGCCTGCGATTGGTGGGATTTCCCCAGACAAGGTAATTTTACTCAAGCGTGCACTTTTCTCCCTTTTTCGGCTGGTGCTTAAAACTGACGCACGCTCCCTTCTTTTCAGAAGATCGATGGTTTGCAAAGATGTGCTTTGTTGCAAAAGCTTTACCTCTATTGCAACATGATTTCAACGATTGAGAATCTGGAGAAGCTAACAAAGCTGGAAGTTGTTTGGCTTAATGGGAACCAGATTAGAGAAATAGAGGTGAGCCTGAGGTTTTGTTTGTTTGTTTTGGCCATTCATTCCTGTCTGACTCTTCTGGTTGCGGCAGGACAATTTGTGCATGTTATCACAGTGATGCCACAAGCACCTTCGAACAGGTGTCCTTGAGAGCCAGTGCAGTAGAATGTTTAGAGTTTGGACCGGGAACAGGGAGACCAGCGTTCAAATCCTCACTCGGCTTTGAAGATCACTTGGGCCAGTCACTGCCTCTAGACCTACCGCACAGGGTTGTAAGGATTAAATGAGGAAGGAGGGAGCCCCGAACACTAGGGGTGGGTGATACCTGGCTTTCAACATCACGATATATCACCACCTGAACATTGTGATATATTGATATATCACAATGTCTGAAATAAGGATGGAATTACCATATTTTTCGCTCTATAGGATGCACCAGACCATAGGACGCACCTTGTTTTAGAGGGGGAGAACAAGGGAAAAAAATTCTCCCCCTCTTTGCTCAGTGCCCCTTCAGCAAAGCGGCAGGAGAAACGGAGCCCCTTCCATTTCTCCTCTCGCTTGGCTGAAGGGGCGCCGCACAGCTCTCCCTCTCTGCTGAAGCTGGGAGAGTCTCCCTCCCCCGGCTTCAGCGAAAGCAACGCAAAGCCTCCAGAGCGCAGCGGAAACTCGCGCTGCACTCCCGCTGCGCTTCGGAGGCTTTGCGTTGCTATCGCTGAAGCCAAGAAGCCTGCATTCGCTCTATAGGATTAACACACTTCCCCTTAATTTTTGGAGGGGAAAAAGTGCGTCCTATAGAGGAAATATGGTACATAAAGGCGAAGAGCAGGGCTGGACTATACGTGCTTTTCAACTTCGCGATAGATCACCAGCTAAACATCATAATATACTGATAAATCACAATGTCTGATATAAGGATGGAGCTCTGTACAGGCTTTGGTTGGCTTCACGGTTTCCCCCACATTGTGATATTTGCATAGCACACCTACCGACTTGCCCACACCATATATTTCCAGGTCAAAAATTATGAAACTAATATCACAATATGGACTTCAAACCGGTTTTGGATGATATATTGAGAAATCACCCAGCCCTAATGCACACCATCTTGAGCTCCTTGGATGAAAAGAAGGGATATAAATCCAATAAATTAAATTCATTAGTACAGGGATGGCCCAGCCAACATTCATCTCCTGTGTCCTGTTTGCCCAGGTAGTGTTGAGAAGCTTAATTTCAATTGTAGATGTGCTAAATGATCTGGAACTTGCTGAGCAAAGCATGTGACAGCTGCATATGGTCCCTGCATAGCAATGCAATCTTGGCTAGACACAGAACAGTTGAAACCACTGAGCCTCTTGGGCTTGCCAATCAGAAGGTCAGCGGTTTGAATCCCCGTGACGGGGTGAGCTCCCATTGCTTGGTCCCAGCTCCTGTAAACCTAGCAGTTCGAAAGCACACCAAAAGTGCAAGTAGCTAAATAGGTACTGCTCTGGTGGGAAGGTAAACGGTGTTTCTGTGCGCTGCTCTGGTCTTGGTGTTCCGTTGCACCAGAAGCGGTTTAGTCCTGCTGGCCACAGGACCCAGAAAGCTGTCTGTGGACAAACACCGGCTCCCTCGGCCTGAAAGCAAGATGAGCACTGCAACCGCATAGTCGCCTTTGACTGGACTTAACCATCCAGGGGTCCTTTACCTTTGCTTCTGGGTAGACATATATGCAATTGTGCCGTTCAGCTGATTTTTTTTTTTAAATTGGCATTCTGTCTTTCCAGAGAACCCAGTGAACTGTGGTTCAGTAGCAGGGGCAGACTATGGGCCTATAACTGAGGATTCTCACACCCAGGAATCTTTTAAGGAAAGCCGTTAGACCAAATTTAAGCCCAAGAAACTGCCCAAGATTGTTGAGCACTAGTGAAGAGGTAGAGAACCACCTAAACTCTTTGTTTTCCCTCTGAAAGTTGTTATCAAAGAGTTATGTGGCACCGTAAAGACCTAAGAGATTTGTTATCAATAAGCGTTTCTGGGCTGGAGCCCACTTGCTAGTTTTCGAAGTGCCACAGAATGTATTTATCACAGCATATTAGATGTGCAGTTTGATCTTAACATTTCCAAAAGCGTTTGTTCTGCTAACGTAAGTTGGCACATGTCATGTCTGAAGAACTAAACTTGATTGATTAAAAACCTCATCATTCTGTGTTCAGCACTGTCACCCGACAGGAATAACCCTATGTTTATTAAAGCTTTGAGGTATTCCGTGACCCTGAAGTCTGTTCCTTACAAATGTTTACAGGGGTTGAGTACGCTGCAGAAGTTGAAGGATGTCAATCTCGCGGGGAATTTAATTGGCAAGATTGGTAGGTGATGCTTTTAAAATGTTGAGACACGTATCTGCACAGCTGAAAGTATAGAGGACAAGTCTTGGGGAGGGAACGTGGGCAGTTTTCTAAATGATACTGGGGGAGAAGAGGAAAACTGCTGTGCTCTAGAGCCATTGAGGCAAAGGCAAGAAGAGACTGGGGACTCTCCAAAGCCCACTCAGCAGTTTCTGCACCGACATTTGATGCTAAGACTGAAGATGGAATGCATGTGCCTTTCTTTGTGGGGCAAGGTTCCTGTGGGAATGTTCAGGGATGCAGGAGAGGATATATTGTCTGATTATATCCTTATGCAACTTGTGTTAACAAGTTCACCAATTTCAGCAGAGTAACACATTCCCCTTTATTTTAAGCTTTGCAACGGCAGCGTTTGCTCAGGCTTGCTAAAGCCTCTATAATAACTATTCTGGTATTTTCCCCTTATTCCCTCATAAAATAGAAGAGACGACACAGTCTTTTGCAAAAGTATAAACAAAAAGAGTTTACTCACATTCTGTTCACAATCAGATCCCAGAAGGCAGACTTAGCTTAATGAAGTAAAATACACTTGGAATCTATCTCTTAAGAAGACAGTCCCTTTGTCCTCTCTTGGCTGGAAGTCACATGCAGAGGAAGTCTGTCCCAGCCCAGAAGGAAACAGGAAGTTTACCTGCTGGCCGGACAAACATCCCTCCCCATGTCTAAACATGTTCACTCTCGGAATGTTGTACTTGACTGCTCTTGTGTTTCACATCCCACAGTTCCAGACCCTCCTGGGAAGTGGAATAAAGACACATGAAACAGTATTTTAGGTTAATGGACAGAAAAGGCCACAACTTTATTGGTTACAGAATGTGAGTGGTATTGGCTTAGGCATTGGAAACCACAAGACTATATCTGACTCCTGCCCATCTGCAGGAGTGTTGAAAGAGTTGACCATCTGAAGGGGGAGCCCTGCCGATGTACATCAACTAGGAACTCCCCCAGGGTCACCGCTAGGGGTCGTGCCATGGCCCTAGCGCCCCCCCCCCCCGTCTGGGGCTTTGGACGGGACCACGCCCCTCAGATTCCTTTAACGGAATACCCTTGAAATAGGAACTTGATTCTGGGCTTTTTGCCCTGCCAGACAAATTTAGAAATATCTCTCTGCCAAGGGTATTTCAAGGGTATTCCGTTAAAGGAATCTGAGGGGCGTGGCAAAACCTGACAAAAGTTGTGACGAATTGCTACGAGGTAGGCGAAAAACCAAATGGCCGATGCTAATTTGACAAGTGGAAAAAAATCCTGCCAGGCCCCTGTTAAAAAACAGGCGACCAACCGAAGTCCATAGCAAGGTCAGGAGATAAAGAGCCTAACCTAAGGGAGGGGGGGGCAGGAGAACTGACCGAGCAGGGAGAAAAGGAACATGTCCTTGGCCGTGGGCAGTTTAAATAGCCCCCGGACCGTCCGGATTGGACAGCCTTGGGTTGACGCGGCCGAGGACCAACCAGTGGTGCAGGGGCTATCCTGCCCCATGTGTGTGGGGAGGGCTTGCTCCCAGCCCGCAATGTCATCTCCCCGGGGATGGGAAATGCAGTGGTGTAGCGTGGGGGGGTCCAGGGGTGCCGGCCGCACCGGGCGCAACATCTGAGGGGGGCGCGCGCTCGCACTCGCAGTGCTAAAATCAGTGCTAAAATCCACGGGTTAGGGGGCGCAAATTACTTGCCTTGCCCCGGGTGCTGATAACCCACGCTACGCCACTGGGAAAATGGCTTTGTTTTAGTTTATATGGTCTTTAAAGGGCTGCAGAATCCTCTTCTGAATTCTTCTTACCAAACGTTGCTGGACTCCTGTCTCTCATCAGCTCTAGTCAAATTGGCCAGGTGATGGGAGTTTTAGTTCAACAACACCTAGCTCCCTACCCCTGCCTTAGAAGAATGAGAAACTGGCGCATTCTCCGTCCCAGCAGAAATAACAGGAGGGACATTGTTTCTCAAACTGGATATGAAAAGAAAGTTGCATACGTCACACTCCTTCTGCTTTGCACCTCTCAAGGCTATGGAAGTGTCTGTGGGTTGTTCTGCCCTGGTCTTGGTGGCCCCTTGAAGACTCACAACTGCCTTATGGCATAAGACATTTATGGATGAGAGTCCACTTTATATGACAATGTGGTGTGATCCTCGGCTGCAGGTACTGAGGAGTGCACTTAAAGACCTGCAGGTATAGGGCGGTATATGAATTCAGTAAATAAATGAATCAAATAAAAAAATACATCCAATATAGAGGATTCTGGTCCACGAAAGCTATATGTAATAATTTGTGAGTCTTTAATCTGCAATAAGGGACGCGGGTGGTGTTGTGGGTTAAACCACAGAGCCTAGGACTTGCCGATCAGAAGGTCAGCGGTTTGAATCCCCGCGACGGGGTGAGCTCCCGTTGCTCGGTCCCTTCTCCTGCCAACCTAGCAGTTTGAAAGCACGTCAAAGTGCAAGTAGATAAATAGGTACCACTCCAGCGGGAAGGTAAACGGCGTTTCCATGCGCTGCTCTGGTTCGCCGGAAGCGGCTTAGTCCTGCTGGCCACATGACCTGGAAGCTGTATGCCGGCTCCCTCGGCCACTAAAGTGAGATGAGCGCCGCAACCCCAGAGTCGGTCACGACTGGACCTAATGGTCAGGGGTCCCTTTACCTTTACCTAATCTGCAACAAGACCCGTTTGCCATGCGGCAACATGGGCAAACACAAATATATAAAAGGATGTCACATAGAGGAGGGAGAAAGGTTGTTTTCTGCTCCTCCAGAGAAGCGGACACGGAGCAATGGATCCAAACTACAAGAAAGAAGATTCCACCTAAACATTAGGAAAAACTTCCTGACAGTAAGAGCTGTTCGGCAGTGGAATTTGCTGCCAAGGAGTGTGGTGGAGTCTCCTCCTTTGGAGGTCTTTAAGCAGAGGCTTGACAACCATATGTCAGGAGTGCTCTGATGGTGTTTCCTGCTTGGCAGGGGGTTGGACTCGATGGCCCTTCTGGTCTCTTCCAACTCTATGATTCTATGATACTCTTCCCGGCGCAGGATGCGGGAGTCGCACATACATCAGGCATGGACCTGATACCAAAGTGGCCTGAATATAAGCTGCACCTGCAAATAAACCGCACCTTTAAAATTCAAGGTTTATTTCCCAGCACTACCACCGCAAGCTGGCGCCAGGGGAGGCTTGGGAGCAGCGGGCGGGCGGTGCGCCACTGCCCCACGCTCCCAGGCTGCTTCCTTGGGGGGTGGAGAGCAATAAGGTCACAAATATAAGCCGCACTTTAACTTTTCAGGGCCCGAATTTGGAAAAAAAGTGCAGCTTATATTCAGGCCAATATGATAGGTATTGTTCCAGTGCATCAGCACAGGCCCTTCCGTAGGGCAGATCTAAACCCTACAGTTAAAGTGCCTCTCTTCTCCTAAAGAATCATGGGAACTGTAGTGTCATGCTCGCGAAGCTACAGTGCCCAGCATCCTTTACAGACTACAATTCCCAGAATTCTTTGGGGGAAGCCATTGGTGGTGAATGTGCTTTAAATGGATGGTGTAGATCTGCCCATATTACATTTGGTCAGGAGTCCTTGGAATGCAGCTAGGAAGAGAGTGCAGGAACAGGAACAAGCCCTGTCACATGTGATTTTCTTCTGTTGTTTTCTTTTTAGGATATCGCTTGGATCCCAGTGCAAATATAGAAAAATTAAATCTGTCTGGCAACCGAATATCATCCTTTAAGGTCTGTGCTGGATTCTGGCTGCCAGGGCTAATGGTGCTCAGGCTAAATCCCTGCCTACTTACTTTATTTATTTATGTACTGCATGTATGCCGTTTCTGTCCTGCCCCTTCCTCCCGAAAGAGCCCAGGGCAGCAAACACCAACATGTTTAAAAAATAAAATTTAAACTAAAATCAAAAGATATTTTAGCCATTAAAAAAAAAATCTACAAGTATTTTGAGTACCTAAAAACATTTAAAGGCAATTGGGTACCATCAAGGTTGCTAATACAGTGGTACCTCGGGTTACAGATGCTTCAGGATACAGACTCTGCTAACCCAGAAATAGTACCTTGGGTTAAGAACTTTGCTTCAGGATGAGAGCAGATATTGCACAGCGGTGGCGCGGTGGCAGCAGGAGGCCCCATTAGCTAAAGTGGTGCTTCAGTTAAGAACAGTTTCAGATTAAGAACAGACCTCCAGAACGAATTAAGTTCTTAACCCGAGGTACCACTGTATTAAGTTTGCCATGGCCGGTATAAAACTACCCTGCACTGAGGTCTCACCTGTAGCTCCTAGAAGCTGTCAGCATGCGATGGCAGCCCCACCCCAGAAAATGTCTCCAACTGGCTGCCTAACCAAGGTGAGGGGAGCTGATAGATCTCAAACCCTTGGTGAATTAGGGATTTCCCCTACATGTGAAGACAGGCTCAGGCGGATTGAGCAGACAAGACCAATAGTGGGTCCATCAGTCAGGAAGGCAGTTTCTGCACGTGCTGTAGAGGGACGTGAGGGGCAGGTGGGGGTCGTCCATCTGGGAAGGGAGCCCATCTAGGAGAAGGGAAACTCTGATCCTAAAATGCCGCTGCCTTCGAGAGAAAATAGGGCTAAAACGTAAACATAGCAAATCCAGAGTGGAGCCCCTAAGACGGTTGGATGGTGCCTTGTACTCCTGCAGCCAAGGTGGTGTCAAACGTCTTGCTCTGCTTTCCTTTGGACCAACTCAGCCAGGCCAAGAGGGCCTTGTCTCCTGGGTAGCCCAGGACCTCCATACACTGCCCAGGCATGTGTCCAGGGTGTGTCACTTCACTGTTGCTAACGCAGAGGTTTGACTTCACCGCTGGAGATGTACTCCATTGTCTCGAGAGACAAATGGATGACAATAATAATAATAATAATAATAATAATAATAATAATAATAATAATAATTTATTACTTATACCCCACCCGTCTGGCTGGGTTTCCCCAGCCACTCTGGGCGGTTTCCAACAAGAAATAAAAAATACATTAAAACATCAGTCATTACAAAGTTCCCTAAACAGGGCTGCCTTCAGATGTCTTCTAAAAGTCAGATAGTTGTTTATTCCTTTGACATCTGGTGGGAGGGTGTTCCACAGGGCAGGCGCCACCACCGAAAAGGCCCTCTGCCTGGTTCCCTGTAACTTGGCTTCTCGCAGGGAGGCAGCCATCAAGGCCCTCGGTGCTGGACCTCAATGTCAGGACCTTTTCCTCCAGAAGCATTTTATTTTAAAAATCCAATTTAAAGTTTAAAAAATCTAATTTTATTGATTTATTTTTTAAAAAACATTTATTTTTATTCACCTTGATGCTGAAGTCCCGTCCCCCCCCCCCCCAATCCTCTTTCCCCTTCAAGATTTCTCTGGCAGATAAAACGCAAGGGGCGAGATCCAACTCATTGTGACAAAGTGCAAAGACTTCTCTTCCTTCCTGTGACGCCCTATGCATCACCACCACTGAACAGATTTTGTGGGGCTGGAAGTGTGAGAAGCAGATTTCTGTCGTGTGAGTGAGTCGGCACGCTTGGATCTCGCCCAGAATATGGGATGCGCTAGGAGGCATGCAATCTTGTTGTCCCCGCTTTTCTCAACAGGAAGTAACCAATTTGGCCAGGCTGCCTCGTTTAGTCGATCTCTGCCTGAACGACCCCCAGTACGACCCCAATCCGGTTTGCCTCCTTTGCAATTATGCGACGCACGTCCTGTATCACATCCCTCAGCTCCAGAGGCTCGACACGTACGATGTATCTTCCAAACAAATCAAGGAGCTGGCAGAGGTCAGTGGAAACTCCCTCATGTCTTTATTAGACATAGGATCACCTGGTTGGCATGTCCGACAGTAATACATCTGTGTGATTTGGGGAGGGGGGAGTTTGCTTTGATTCACAACGATAGGCCTTCTAAAATTCAGCTCTTCCAGTATGACCAGTGGCATCAGAGCAGGATTTTGAGGTGGAGCTCCAGGACCAGTGTGGTATAGTGGTTAAGAGCAGTAGCCTCGTAATCTGGTGAATTGGGTTCGCGTCTCCGTTCCTCCACATGCAGCTGCTGGGTGACCTTGGGCTAGTCACACTTCTTGAAGTCTCTCAGCCTCACTCACCTCACAGAGTGTTTGTTGTGGGGGAGGAAGGGAAAGGAGAATGTTAGCCGCTTTGAGACTTCTTAGGGTAGTGATAAAGCGGGATATCAAATCCAAACTCCTCCTCCTCTTCTTCTAACCAAAATGAGCTGGAGGGACCTCAAACACAGCTGGGCTAGCCTGCCACATCTGGAAGTAATAATAGCCTTGGTCCTGTATACCTGAAGGAGCGTCTCCACCCCCATCGTTCTGCCCGGACACTGAGGTCCAGCGCCGAGGGCCTTCTGGCAGTTCCCTCATTGCGAGAAGTGAGGTTACAGGGAACCAGACAGAGGGCCTTCTCGGTAGTGGCGCCCACCCTGTGGAACGCCTTCCCATCAGATGTCAAGGAAATAAGCAGCTGTCTTATTTTTAAAAGACATCTGGAGGCAGCCCTGTTTAGGGAACTTTTTAATATCTAATGATATATTATTTTTAACACTCGATTGAGAGCTGCCCAGAGTGGCTGGGGAAACTCAGCCAGATGGGTGGGGTATAAATAATAAATTAATAATGCTGTCCTTTAAAGCCCTAAACGGTCTTGGTCCTGTATACCTGAAGGAGTGTCTCCACCCCCATTGTTCTGTCTGGACAATGAGGACCAGCGCCGAGGGCCTTCTGGCTACCAGACTTTTAGAAGACACCTGAAGGCAGCCCTGTTTAGGGAAGCTTTTAATGTTTAATAGACTATTGTATTTTGATATTCTGTTGGAAGCCGCCCAGAGTGACTGGGGAAACCCAGCAAGATGGGCGAGGTCTAAATAAATTATTTTATTTTTATTTTTATTATTTATTATCTTGGTTGCCATGGGTGGTTTTTGTGACATTGCGCAATGACTGTTCCCTCCACATTCCCCCCGTTTGGATCCCCTTTTATCTTTTGAAGACCATGGTGATGAAAAAGGTCATGTTCTACAACATGCGCATCAAGAGCGCCCAGCGGCAGCTTAATGAGGAGCTCGAGAAGCTAAAAGAGAGGAAGCACAAGCTGCAGAAGCTTCCGGAAGACCGCATAAAGCATTTCAGCTACAACATCAAGAACGTAAGCACGGCCCTTGGCAGCGTCAGCCAAGTGCATTTGGGTTGGGCCCTGCTTCTGGGACTGGCGGTTTTAGTTGCAGTGAGCTTGGATTTTAGGTGTGCTCACATTGCCGCCTTAGAGGGCAGGGGTCTCCCCCCTGCACACCAGCCATGCATTTCACAGACCTCCCTCCACCCCCGTTCAGGTCAGCATGGCTTCAGTTAGGTTTCTGTTTGTGTGCACCCCAGGGAGAAGTGACAGAGCAGGGGCTGCCTTTAACCTGTGCGAAGCTGTTTGCGCTGGTTAGAAATTTTAGGACTCCCAGGTGGTGTGACACTGGTTTGAGAAACCAGTATCCAACAGTACAGTGGACGCTTGGGTTGTTAACGTGATCCGTGCGGGAGGTGCTTTCACAACCTGCAGTGCTGCGTCTGTGCATGCATGGGTTGTCATTCGGCGTTTCTGTGCATGCGCAAGGCGCGATTTAGTGGTCCTGCGCATGTGCGAGTGCCGAAACCTGGAAGTAACCTGTTCTGGTACTTCCAGGTTTCAGTGCGTTCATATCCCGAAAATGCACAACCTGAAGCATTTGTAACCCGAGGTATGACTGTATCTACAAAGTTTTGGGTCATGTTGTGAGACTGAAAACCCGGCACTGTAAATACAGTTGATTGTACAGTAAACAGGAGTGGGAGCACAGATTTTGTCTCCAATTGGCTCTGACCCTGTCAGTTCCTGCCTAGTTGTTAGGGCGGTTGAACAAAAGCACCCCCCCACCGAATGAACACTCCACTGAAATTTCCCCACCTTTTCTCCAATGCGAAGGCCATCTCAAAGAGATGGGCTTTGTGGTTCTTCTGAAAGCTGCTCAGTCTTTGGGCTTGGGAAATCAAAGGCCAAACTGCATATTATGATAAGCACACTTTCTTTTTTAAAAGAAGCGTGCTTAGCATTGGCCACCTGATAGTTCTGGAAAAAACCAGCCAGCGGGGGCCCCAATCCAGAAGAAAACAACAGTGCAAGAAGGAGGCAGTGTTAACTCTTTCCTTCCAACACTTCCCCCCACAGATCTCTCCCCACCCCCACCCCCACCTCCAGTTTGCTATTTGCTCTCAAAGGTACTGTTTGTTTCAGAGAGAAAACAAGAGCAGACTTTTCAATGGAGAATTTTGTGGAGACGTGTGTTTTGGTCCCAATCTGGGTTGAGCCAATGTGCAGTTGCTGCTTCTGAAAGAAAAACAAACAAACACCAAAGCGTTCAGTGCTTTGTGTGGTTTTAAATAAAATAAAATAAAAGATCTGTTTAACGTAAAGTGTAGTGCAGCCCTAAAGATTTCAGCGTTTTCATGTACTTCTTTTCATCATTTCCTTTTCCAACAGCTGGAACGTGAACTGGGGGAACTGCAGGCCTCTGGCAAGATACAGGCGAGCAAAGCTATTTCGAGCCAAAACTTAGGCTGCGAAAAATCCGATGAGGAAGCTGAGAGTCCGGATGAGGCCTCAGAGGAATCAAGCCTTGAGCAGTGGTTTCTGCATAAGCTGGAGGCCCTCAAAAGAAGAGTGAATTTCTGGAGCAAAAAGCTAGAGGAGTACGTGCGTTTCAGGAAATGTTCAAGGGCTGTTTGAGTAGGTTTGGGTTTGGAGGTCTTGTGCTCACTGCCCACATCTGGGGTGAAATACACGGTGGGGGTTTTCTTCCCCCTTAATCCCCCCTCAGCTCCTCCTTCACTTTTCTTGCCTCTTATGAAATGGCTTCAAGCATTATGCAAATCTGCGTGTCATCTAAAAACACAACTAACCACCGAGCATTAAAAACTTTCCTATACAGGGCTCCCTTCAGATGTCTTCTAAAAGTCAGATAGTTGTTTATTTCCTTGACATCTGATGGGAGCACGTTCCACAGGGTGGGTGCCACTACCGAGAAAGCCCTCTGCCTGGTTCCCTGTAACTTCGCTTCTCACTATGAGGGAACCACCAGAAGACCCTCGGAGCTGGACCTCAGTGTACTGGGCTGGATGATGCGGGTGGAGACGCTCCTTCAGGTTGTTGTTGTGGTTTAGTCGTGTCCGACTCTTCATGACCCCATGGACCAGAGCACGCCAGGGACTCCTGTCTTCCACTACCTCCCGCAGTTTGGTCAAACTCATGCTGGTAGCTTCGAGAACACTGTCCAACCATCTCGTCCTCTGTCTTCCCCTTCTCCTTGCATCCTCCATCTTTCCCAACATCAGGGTCTTTTCCAGGGAGTCTTCTCTTCTCATGAGGTGGCCAAAGTATTGGAGCCTCAACTTCAGGATCTGTCCTTCATTGAGCCCTCAGGGCTGATTTCCTTCAGAATGGAGAGGTTTGATCTTCTTGCAGTCCATGGGACTCTCAAGAGTCTCCTCCAGCACCAGAATTCAAAAGCTCCTTCAGGTATACAGGGCCAAAGCCATTTAGGGCTTTAAAGGTCAGCACCAACACTTTGAATGGTTCTCAGAAATTTACCAGGAGCCAATGTAGATCTTTTAGGACCAGCTGGTATTTATTGTGGTCCTTCCAACCAAGACAGATCCTGCTCTTTTTGTTGCAGAGTTGAAGCCGTTTATCAGGGAGAAGTCAAGAAGAAGAAGAAAGCCAGTAGTTTGGCTGTGCAGTTTTTGCTGACTGAACTGGAAACAGTGGGAAACACCCGTTTTGAAGAGGGCTCCCCCAGCGATGCCTGGTACAGCTGTTTTGAGATACTCTATTTTGAAACCTTGATATATATTCTCAAAAGGTTAATTCTTACACCTCTTCATATTTCCACAGAAGTCTCTAAGTACACACAGAGAAGATAAAGTAATTTAAACATCCAGAAACACTCAAAAGCAATTCTGCTACAGATGGGAGGAATAGACAGAATGAACCACAAAACCCACATTCTTCATTCATTCATTTTTATTTCTGTTTGTGAAATTGCTTCCTACAAATCCTCTTAAAATGACAATCAGAAATCTATCAAAATAAATCAAGATACATCAAAATGCAGCACAATTACAGCACATCACAAAACAACGTGTAATTCAGTCATCAAAACCATTCACTATTGTGCCTCAATCTATTCCAATGTTAATTTGCAATTTCATCCAGTATTTTCTGTTCCGTCGCAACTGGCTTATTGTGCACAAGTCTTTCTTCTGTTTTGCCATCCATTGACATGCAAACTGACATTTAAAAAAAATTGAATTGCAGTGCACAATTGATGCACATACCTCAGCCGTCAACAGCCTCAAAGTCCTCTGTTTTCTTAAACACAGGTTTAATTCCTGCTATGAATTGATTCTATCCCGATTTTGCGCCTTGGACTTCAAAACCCATGGCATCACAGGAGTGAAAGTGAATCGCGTCATTAGGGTGCACAACCGGATTCTGAGGCTGAAATTTGAAGAGAAGTTTCAACACTTTCTGGATAAAGAAGATTTAAATGAGTTCTTGTAAGTGGGTTTCCCTTTTCCTTTTAGTTATAGATGAGTAAGACAGCAAGATAGTGAATTCTGACCAAAGGTGAGGTGTCCTTGTATTAACCAGAGTTTTTTAAATTGGAGTTCAAAGTTGGTTTGCATCCTTTGGCTACAGGGAAATCTGGTTAGCGTTAATGTTACACCACAAATTAATGTTCTGCCTTGATTTAAAGCGAACCAAGGAAAGGAGGACGGACTTGCACATGACAGATGGGGACAGGGAATGTGCAAAACTCACAGCACGCTTCTTATTTCCTCACCATAGTTAGGGAACAAAGAGGAAACTAGATACTAAAGATGGACCCCTATTACCTATTTATCTACTTGCACTGGTGTGCTTTTGAACTGCTAGGTTGGCAGGAGCTGGAACAGAGCAACGGGAGCTCACCCCGTCGCGGGGATTCGAACTGCCGACCTTCCGATTGGCAAGCCCAAGAGGCTCAGTGGTTTAGACCACAGCTGGAGACAGGAGAGTGGGGGAGGTTGTCTCATGAGCAGGCGCTTTAGCAGAAAGTTCCATATCTCGTGCCTGTTTGCCCCTCTCTTGTAAAACTTTGTTTTCAAAAAGTATGTTGGTTGCAAGTGCAATGCTGCTGGGACACCATCCACCTTCTTTGTTAATTTCCCGAAAGCATTCATTTGATATGCAAATCATATGCAAACTTCTGTGGTGTGCCCAGCACTCTGAGACATTTAACGCCCCTGAGCATTCTTGTGCCCAGTACTAGAGGTGTTCTCCCCCCCTCTTATTCCCACCTTCCCAATCTAGAAACTACAGGAAGATGCTGGAATATCTCTTCTATGTATCTCCCCCAGACGTACCCTTGAAGAAACAGCACTTGGTTCAAATCCTAGAGGACGGCTTCCAGGAAGTAAAAAAGGTAACCGGAAGTTTATTTTATTTTTTATTTTTTGAAGTAGTTTTTATTTGATTTTACAAGTATATAACAGCAGCAGCAACAACAACTTATTATTTATTCCTCCTTTTAATTAAACCTTTTCTACTGCACCTTTCCCAATAATCTATATTTTATATAACATCACTGTCTCCATAGTGCTTGCTACATTACAAGTGTTATTGCAATCCTGCTAAGGTTGGCATCTGCTTACAGTGGTCTCCAAGATAAATTATAATTCTTTCCCCATTCTTTATTAAAGTTTGGTCTTCTTGGTAACCGGAAGTTTAAATTGAGACCTCTTGTGTCTCTCTGGCTTCAGAGCGTTTGGTCTGAATTAGCGTCTTCATCTTCAGAAAAGTTCCGTACTACAGCCTTCTACAGACTGTACCACTTCATCATGCAAGCGAGGGAACCTTAGGATTGAAGTCTACTTTTTATTTCTTAAGAAAAAAGAGAAACAAAACGCCTCCACTCAGTGGTGGAGCTTCATGCTCCGGCACCGGGGGGGGGGCGGGGCGGAGAGCAGGCAGGGTGGGGCTGGCGCGTGTCCTGGGGGCATGGCACTCAGTGTGGGCAGGGGGGCCGGCCACAATGGCACCCCACCGGTATTGCGCTGCCGGGGGCGGTGCGCTCCCCCTGCACTCCTCTTCCTCCGCCAGTGCCTCCACTGAAGTCAGCTGTTATGTACTGAGTTGAATAGGATCCAAAATGCAGCAGTATGATTGGTCTGCAGGAGCCACCCAATCCGGCTCCAGATGGAAGTGAATCCACAACCTGATTGGCCTACAGGAGAATTCCGGAATTAGCCAATTACGTGCAGCCCATTGTGTAAATAATGTATATAAAGCAGATACTTTGAGGGGACTTTCATTCCTCCTCGCCACTATGAGCTGAATAAAGAGCATGAAATCCACTCTCGACTCCGAGTATATTTCAACAGCGCTGGCCTACTCAGGAGGCAAGGTGAGGTGATTGCCTCAGGCAGCAGATCCAGCCTCCTCTGTGTCTGTCTCCTTCACTCTGGGACGCTCCCTGTCACTCCTGCGTCCTCTGCAGCTGATCGAAGCGGAGGCAGCAGCCGTGACAGGGGTCTGGCATTTTCTGTCTCGCCTGAAGTGGCAAAGTGTCCTGGGCTGGCCCAGCCTGATGTTCTCATTTTCTAGAATGCTGTTAGTACTTGTCCTGTATTTGTAGAAAATGCATTTTATAAAGAATAAATTGTACCAGGGGAAAAGAAAACCTATGCAATGGAATGGAGTGTAACGGCTGCAAAATCTTGGGACTCCAGTTTAAGGTCACAGTAACGCTGAATCATTGCCTTTGTAAAAAGTGAGCATGTCTGTGTCTTAGTTAGTGGTAGGAAGGTTAGGACTTGCCATTGTTTTTCCGACTGTGGAGACTCCAAGAACCCGCCACCCAGAGGAGTTGGAGAGGACAGACAAGCTACAATTTATGGATTGCTTCAGTGGAGTTTTAGAAGCAAGAAGACCCTCTTTTGGGCTCAAGAGAGTGAAATGCATTGCACTGGACTTAGTACATATGTATGATACTGCTGGGTCATAAAGAAGGCTGATCGCCGAAGAATTGATGCTTTTGAATTATGGTGCTGGAGGAGACTCTTGAGAGTCCCAAGGACTGCAAGAAGAGTCCCAAGGACTGCTCACTGGAAGGACAGATCGTGAAGCTGAGGCTCCAAGACTTTGGCCACCTCATGAGAAGAGAAGACTCCCTGGAAAAGACCCTCATGTTGGGAAAGATGGAGGGCACAAGGAGAAGGGGACGACAGAGGACGAGATGGTTGGACAGTGTTCTTGAAGCTACAAACATGAGTTTGACCAAGCTGTGGGAGGCAGTGGGAGACAGGAGTGCCTGGCGTGCTCTGGTCCATGCGGTCACAAAGAGTTGGACACGACAAAACAACAACAAGGTTGGTGGGGACTAATTTGACTGTCCCCCGATATTGAGGGTGGCAGTGGGGATGGTTCACCCAGAATAAAAAGTGAATCGCAAGCATATGTTCAATGTCGTTTGGTGCTGCAGGAAGGTGTTTTTTTAAAAAAAGAAATAAAGAGAGGAATGAACTGACTTTGCAAGCCCCGTCAGATCAAACTGCAGGAGGCAGTGGAAGACAGGAGTGCCTGGTGTGCTCTGGTCCATGGGGTCATGAAGAGGCGGACACGACTAAACGGCTAAACAACAACAACAATGATACTGCTTGCAATAGTTGCAATCCTGCAAGCAAAGAGTTGTCTTCAAAGTCTTGAGTGCAGAGTCTACTTCATCTTCTTCAAGGGTGAAACCGCTTCGTCACTCTGCATGACTCAGAAAAATAGCCAAGAGAGATAAGGGAGAGCTGAGCTGGAAATGTTTTGCTTAGCATGGCAGCTTTCCATGGGAAAGAGAGGTTTGTTGTAGTTAAATGTTGGGAGAGCATTTAAGGGTCAGTCTGATCTGCCTATTCAGACTTGCTTTGTTGCTCTTTGCAGCCTGGAAGCGAAGGAGGCGTCCAGCTCTCCAACAGTCTCAGTATCTGCGAATGTCCAAGAATTGAATATTTGCAAAAGCAAGCCAGAAGCAAGGGGGACTCCGAGGATACATTCAGGCGTGGTAAATATAGAGAGGTTGCTCTAAGCACACATGAATAATTTTTAGAGCCCTCGTTACATAAAAAAAGCCTTTTCAGCTTGCAATATATGCAGCAGGTTGTGGCAAGAGGGACAGAGCCTTGGGTGCTAGCAGGGTGGTCCAGCAAGATGTGAAGTTTTAAGGCCATGCTTTCTGCTAGTGGAAGTTGGGGTGTTCGCAATAATAATAATAAAGGTAAAGGTACCCCTGCCCGTACGGGCCAGTCGTGTCCGACTCTAGGGTTGCGTGCTCATCCCGCTCTAGAGGCCGTGAGCCGGCGCCATCCGAAGACACTTCCCGGTCACGTGGGCAGTGTGACGAAGCTGCAGCTGGCGAGCCAGCACCAGCGCAGCACACGGAAACGCCATTTACCTTCCCGCTTTAAAGTGGTCCCTATTTATCTACTTGCACTTAAGAGTGCTTTCAAAACTGCTAGGTGGACAGGAGCTGGGACCGAACGACAGGAGCTCACCCCGCCGCGGGGATTTGAACCACCGACCATACGATCGTCAAGTCCTAGGCACTGAGGTTTTACCCACAGCGCCACCCGCGTCCCTAATAATAATAATAATAATAATAATATAAAAAAAAATTATTTATACCCCGCCCTTCCCGGTTCAGAAAACCAGGCTCAGGGCAGCTAACAACAAATTTAAAATACTTAATTGATGCAACAAAAAACAGCATAAAACGTGAATAACCATAAATTCAAAAATCAATTTAGGGGGAAAATGCGTCCAATAAACATTAGATAATAACCAGGGCTAGCTGGCTAAATTAGTCCTTTTTGGGCCAGCGAGGAGACCAGGGGAGAATTAGCTGTGGGATCCCAGAGTGGGTAATCTTCATAAAAAGGGGAGGGGGAGGGAAGGAAGGGGAATAAAAGATCAGGCTAAGTTCAAATTGAAAACCAGGCAGAATAGCTCTGTCTTACAGGCCCTGAGGAAGGAAGTTAAATCCTGCAGGGCCCTGGTCTCATGGGACAGAGCATTCCACCAGGTCGGAGCCATCACTGAGAAGGTCCTGTCCCTGGAGGAGGATAATCTGACTTCCTTAGGGCCCTGGACCTCTATGATTATTCATGGACCTTAAGGTCCTCTGTGGGGCAGAGCAGTCGTAGATGAGACTGGAAGCCAAATAATATTGCTGTGACAAAGTGAGGAACTGTCAGAGAGGAAAGCAGCTTGCACTGGAGACAAAGAAGAAATTCATTCAGTCTGGGGTTTTTTTTATGCAGACCTGTAGCTCAGCTGGTTAGAGCATGGTGCTGATCATGCCCAACGTTGAAGGTTCGATCCCTGTATGGGGCAGCTGCATAGTCCTGCATTGCAGGGGGTGGACTGGATGATCTTCAAGAGACCCAACTTCTGCGATTCTATGATTATACTAAATTCACCCTTCTCATACCAATGCTTCAAAATCTGTTTCAAAATCCATACATCCATCAAAGGCTGCTATGCAGTTTTCCAACGAATGAATGCAAAAATGGTTATATTATTTATTTGACGCGGGTGGCGCTGTGAGTTAACCCACAGAGCCTAGGACGTGCCGATCAGAAGGTCGGCGGTTCGAATCCCCGCAACGGGGTGAGCTCCCGTCGCACAGTCCCTGCTCCTGCCAACCTAGCAGTTCGAAAGCACCTCAAAGTGCAAGTAGATAAATAGGTACCGCTCCCTCGGGAAGGTAATGCCACTTCCGACATCAGGAGGAGGGGGTTTTGCGGTTCTCACGACCCATTCACACTCTCGCGGGGCTGACTACAGCCCCGCGAGAACAGGGGAATCCCGGGATCATTAGTATGCATTATTCAGCTGTACGCCAGCTCCCTTGGCCAGTTAAGCGAGATGAGCGCCGCAACCCCAGAGTCGGTCACGACTGGACCTAATGGTCAGGGGTCCCTTTACCTTTTATATTTATTTAGTTAGTTAGTTAGTTAGCTATTTATACGAGCCATATTTAATTCCTCTTGTTCAGCTGAAAAGGCTTTCAGAGTGGTGGGCAAATCACTTATTTATTTATTTATTTATTTATTTTTAACATACACCAAAAATACACACGCTAGCGAGAACAACATGCAAAAACGTGTTCTGCAAGGGGGGAAATTCGGCATTTTGTAGGACAGCGAGTCGGGGCGCCTGCAAAGGAAAATCTTGACACCCACTTCACCTCTGTTTGGATGGCACCCAGGGGAATGACCTCTGATGATGTCCATAATGAGTGGGCAGATCTGGGAAAATTTGGTGACCCATTCTGTTTGGGGCTTGGTTCATTTTGCTTCCTTCGTTTGGTACTCTCCTCTGGGGTTTTGATGCCTTGTGTTCTTGTAAGCGAGACGTTCTCTTCTCTTCTCCTTTCTCAGGGAAACTCATCGTTGCAAAAGTCTTCCTTGGACACAGCGCCCCGGCTCACGACGGAGAGCCAATCGTCCAGGCCCGCTATCCCAACATCAATTCCGTCTACAGGTCTGGCAAATCCTCCCAGAACAGCCCCTGTAATGCAGCCAGCAGTGGGGCTGCGGACCAGCAAGAGAAACCCAAGTGTAAGTTAGTGTCTCCAACTGGAGTTGGTCATATCATACTCCTGGGATTTCATTGGGGAAATTGGATCCTGGGATTTTTATTATTTTTAAAAATGTAACAGTACCTAATTTGTTGTTTAGTCGTTTAGTCGTGTCCGACTCTTTCTGACTCCATGGACCAGAGCACGCCAGGCACTCCTGTCTTCCACTGCCTCCTGCAGTTTGGTCAGACTCATGCTGTCCCACCATCTCGTCCTCTGTCGTCCCCTTCTCCTTGTGCCCTCAATCTTTCCCAACATCAGGGTCTTTTCCAGGGAGTCTTCTCTTCTCATGAGCTGGCCAAAGTCTTGGAGCCTCAGCTTCACGATCTGTCCTTCCAGTGAGCACTCAGGGCTGATTTCCTTCAGAATGGATACGTTTAATCTTCTTGCATTCCATGGGACTCTCCAGAGTCTCCTCCAGCACCATCATTCAAAAGCATCAATTATTTGGCAATCAGCCTTCTTGATGGTCCAGCTCTCACTTCCATACATCACTACTGGGAAAACCATGGCTTTAACTATATGGACCTTTGTTGGCAAGGTGATGTCTCGGGTCTCGGGAATCGACAATATATAACCACCTAGGTGTGATGTACCCCAACAACCAAACATAAAAGAAAGGACAATGCACAGTAGTACAAGTAAGGAGATCATAGGATTAAGGGACCCTCAGGGGTTATCAAGCCCAACCCACTGCAATGCAGGAATCTCAACCAAACCATCCAGGGCAGATAGCTACCCAACCTCTATTTTAAAACCTCCAAGGTGTGGGGTGTGAAACACAAGAGCAGTCAAGTACAACATTCCTAGAGTGAACATGTTTACACATGGGGAGGAATGTTTGCCCAGCCAGCAGGTAAACTTCCTGTTTCCATCTGAGCTGGGACAGACTTCCTCTGCATGTGACTAGAGGTGGGCATGGCCTCACCTGTGCAGGTAACAACAAAAGCACAGGGCAGGGCAGCCATCTTTCTTTTTTTCACCACATGCATCGAAGAAGCAACATCTGCTTAGCCAAAGATGCCCTCTTGGCTTCCAGCCAAGAGAGGACAAAGGGACTGTCTTCTTAAGGGATAGTTTCCAAGTGTATGTTACTTTTCTAAGCTAAGTCTGCCTTCTGGGATCCTATTGTGAACAGAATGATATGTGAGTAAACTCTTTTTATACTTTTGTAGAAGACTTGTGTCGTATCCTATCTTATATGAGGGAATAGGGGGAAAATAACAGAACAGTTATTATAGAGGCTTTAGCGAGCCTGAGCAAACGCATCCGCTGCAAGTTTAAAAAGGGGAATG
Source organism: Podarcis gaigeae (assembly GCF_964106915.1). NCBI lineage: Eukaryota > Metazoa > Chordata > Lepidosauria > Squamata > Lacertidae > Podarcis > Podarcis gaigeae. The sequence continues at coordinate 8,667,978 of NC_139678.1, forward strand.
TTATTCTGCTAAATTGTGGAACTTGTTAACACAAGTTGGAAAAGGATATAATCAGACAGTATATCCTCTCCCGCATCCCTGAACATTCCCACACAAGGAAGGAGAATCCACCACCTCCAGAAGGAGTCCTTTCCACTGGCGAACAGGTCTTACTGTCAGAAAGTTATTCCTTTCTTATAACTTGAATCCATTGGTTTGGACCCTACCCTCCAGAGCAGGAGAAAACAAGCTTGCTCCATCTTGCATGTGACAGCCCTTGAGACATTTGAAGATGGCTGTCATGTCACCTCTTAGCCTCCTCTTTTCCAGGCTAAACATACCCAGCTCCTTCAACCGTTCCTCATCAGGCTTGGTTTCCAAACCATGGATCATCTTGGCTGCCGTCCTCTGCACACGTTCCAGCTTGTCAACATCCTTCTTAAATTGGGGTTCCCTGAATTGGACACAGTGTTCTAGGTGTGGTCTGACTAAGGCAGAATAGAGTGTTGCTCTGACTTCCCTGGGACGCAGGTGGCGCTGTGGGTAAAACCTCAGTGCCTAGGACTTGCTGATCGCAAGGTCGGCAGTTTGAATCCCCGTGGCGGGGTGAGCTCCGGTCGTTCGGTCCCAGCTCCTGCCCACCTAGCAGTTCGAAAGCACCCTTAAGTGCAAGTAGATAAATAGGTACCACTCCGGCGGGAAGGTAAATGGTGTTTCTGTGCGCTGCTCTGGTTTGCCAGAAGCGTCTTAGTCATGCTGACCACATGACCCGGAAGCTGTACGCCGGCTCCCTCGGCCAATAAAGCGAGATGAGCGCCGCAACCCCAGAGTCGGTCAGGACTGGACCTAATGGTCAGGGGTCCCTTTATCTTTACCTTTGCCTTTACTGCTACCGGAAGAAAATAGCAAGGCAGCGAGTAGCCACTAGAGGGAGATCCAGCCTCAAACATGAAGCCTCTGCATTTATTTGAAACCTTTGCCTTCTTTTCCTGCTTTGTTGTGCTCCAAAAGTCGTGATCTGCCCTAGTACAGAGAAAGTGGGAAGATGGAAGTAAGCGCCACACCCGTGCTTGGGATGGTGTGGCTCGCAGCAATGGTGGCGACGTTCTGCCTCCGCTGTCGGAGGAGATATGCCTCTGAATATGAGCCACAGGGAATCCCAAGTGGGGCAAAAGGGCTGTTGTGCCTGGACCTCCCTTGCACGCTTCCCATGGGCATTTGGCTGGTGAATGTTAGAATAAGATTACCAGATTTTTTTCAATGAATCTGGGGACACTTTTCAACTTCAGTAGGAAAGATAGGATTTTGTAAATCTGGGGACTGTCCCTGGGAAATGGGGACGTCTGGTAACCTTATTTAGAAAGGGTTGCCGGACTAGATGGGCCTTTGTCCTGTTCTAGCAGAGCTCTTGTGACAGGTGCAGACCCTCTTGGAGCAGCCTGGATACCTAGATTGCCTAGAGCGTGGTGCTGATGATGCCAAGGTTGCAGGTTCGATCCCCACACGGGGCAGCTGTATATTCCTGTATTGGCGGGGGTTGGACTGGACTCTACGATTCTATTTTTCTCGAAAGCATATGTGGGATGGGGTGTGGGGGTGTTAAGGGAGGGGTAGTACCTCTGGTGGGAGACTTGTTTGGTCTCTGCCCTGCACTCAGCTCCCAGAAGCTGTCAGCATGCAGCAGCAGCCACACCCCAGGAAATGGCTTCGACTGGTCTTAAATCCTCAGTGAGTTAGGGGCTTCCCCTGCATGCAAAGACAGGCTGCAATGGGCAACGGGAAAACTGGCCTCCTCCGCAGTGTCTCCCCGTTTGTGGGATGCTCTCCCCAGGGTGACTCGTCTGGCACCTTCACTATATACCTTTAGGCGCCAGGCGGAAACGTTCCTCTTCAACCAGGCCTTTGGCTGATTAACGCTCTACAGCCTTTTTAAATGTTTCTGCAGGAAGGGAGGTGGGTGGGTTATTGTTTTTGCTGCTTTGTTTTTAACAAGATTTAACCAGCTGTGTTCCTAATAAATAAGGTATACTATTCATTGTATCAAATTTCAACAGAAGTAACTCATAAAGTTCAACAACCAAACAAGCAGACGACCCAGTGGATCAGATCAGAACTTAAAACCTTCTTTGTTGTTAAACTCTTTTACCTGCAGAGCATATTTGCAGGAGGCACAGTGCCCACATTTAAAGAAACCACGTGGAGGACCAGACAACGTACGTTGTATGGGTGTTGGTTTTAAATCCATATGCACCAATATATCTTTTAGTGACTTAGTGCGTCGTTTGGCAAAAAAGGGGGGGTATAATCACACTTAGTTCTTTAACTACTGAAGAAGCCCAGGATAGCAAAACAAGGCCAATATTCTGGAAATCCTTGTCTAGACTGTGAAAGGATTTTGTGGAACTGTAACAACCTTTCATGTGGATTGTTTGGACTTTATGAACAGACAGGTGGAATAGACACCATTACACGGGTGGACCTTATGCATGAACTGACTAGAAAATGATCTGATCATAGAATCATAGAGTTGGAAGAAACCACAGGGGCCATCGAGTCCAACCCCCTGCCAAGCAGAAAACGCCATCAGAGCACTCCTGACATATGGTTGTCAAGCCTCTGCTTAAAGACCTCCAAAGAAGGAGACTCCACCACACTCCTTGGCAGCAAATTCCACTGTCGAACAGCTCTTACTGTCAGGAAGTTCTTCCTAATGTTTAGGTGGAATCTTCTTTCCTGTAGTTTGGATCCATTGCTCCGTGTCCGCTTCTCTGGAGCAGCAGAAAACAACATGGCTATCATATCACCCCTTAACCTCCTCTTCTCCAGGCTAAACATGCCCAGCTCCCTTAGCCGTTCCTCATAGGGCATCGTTTCCAGGCCTTTGACCACTTTGGTTGCCCTCCTCTGGACACGTTCCAGTTTGTCGGTGTCCTTCTTGAACTGTGGTGCCCAGAACTGGACACAGTACTCCAGGTGAGGTCTGACCAGAGCAGAATACAGTGGCACTATTACTTCCCTTGATCTAGATGCTATACTCCTATTGATGCAGCCCAGAATTGCATTGGCTTTTTTAGCTGCTGCGTCACACTGTTGGCTCATGTCATGCTTTGTTCGGTTGTTGAACTTTATGAGTTACAGAGGTACCTCAGGTTAAGGACTTAATTCGTTCTGGAGGTCCGTTCTTAACCTGAAGACCACTTTAGCTAATGGGGCCTCCTGCTACCGCTGCGCCACTGCTGCACAATTTCTGTTCTCATCCTAAAGTTCTTAACCCGAGGTAATTTTTCTGGGTTAGCGGAGTCTGTAACCTGAAGCATATGTACCCGAGGTACCACTGTATATCATATTTATCTAAGTAGCACCTTAAAGACCAACTAAGTCAGTTCTTGGTATGAGCTTTCGTGTGCATGCACACGAAAGCTCATACCAAGAACTGACTTAGTTGGTCTTTATGGTGCTACTGGAAGGAATTTTTTTTGTTTTGACTATGGCAGACCAACACGGCTACCTATCTGTAACTATATTTATCTAAGAACACAGTTGGTTACTTCTCGTGTGTTTATTGAGGATGCTTTACATGACTATAGGTTTGTTTCTTATTGCTTTGTTTTTAACGACTTCCTCATTTTCATCCTGTCTTTTATTCGGTGAACCGTCCTGAGATCTTACAACGAAGGGCGGCATATCAATCTAATAAACAATGAGAAGGTGGTTTCTGCACATGCTGTGCAGGGGCAAATAGGGTCTGTCCACCCAGGGAGGCAGCTCATCTAAGTGGAGAAAAACTCTGGTCCCAAACCTCTGCTGTTGTGTGGGGCAGAGGTCTACTGATGGCTTCTAGCTGTGGTGGAGCTGGAGGCAGCTGGAAACCACAGGATAGTATTGGTCTTGTGCTCAGGAACTTTTCTTGTGGGTTTCCCCTGGACACCTGGTTGGCCACTGTGAGAAGAGGATGCTGGACTAGGTGGGCCATTGGCCTGATCCTGCGGGCTCTCCTTCTCTCCTCTCTTTCTTATTTTCCTTCTGGAAATGTCTCCTGTTCTTACAATTTCAAAACTTCAGTAACCGGAAGGGTGGGGAATCTGTAAGAGAATCCGCCATTCCTGTTCTTGCCTTTCAGCTTCAGAAGTCTGCTCTTCCCTCGACTACAAGAACTGCGACTGCAACCTGCGACAGTGCGAGTGGTTTGTGTTTGATCACGAACTGGTTCTGCCCGAGTACATCGTGGAGTTTGAGTACATCACGTTGGTACGCGCTTCCTGCTCCCTAGCAATGCCTTCAGCACGGAGGGGCTAGTGTAGAGATCCCCTCAGCAAATGTGCCTGGGCTTGCCGATCAGACGTCGGCAGTTCGAATCCCTGCGACGGGGTGAGCTCCTGTTGCTCTGTCCCTGCCAACCTAGCAGTTCGAAAGCACACCAGTGCAAGTAGATAAATAGGTACCACTGCGGCGGGAAGGGAAATGGCATTTCTGTGCACTCCGACTCCCATCACGGTGTCCCATTGCATCAGAAGCAGTTTAGCCCTGCTGGCCACATGACTCGGAAAGCTGTCTGTGGACAGATGCCGGCTCCCTCGGCCTGAAGCAAGTTGAGCACCACACCCCATAGTCGCCTTTGACTGGACTTAACTGTCCAGGGGTCCTTTACCATTTTTAACTTTTACCTAAAGAATTATCATGCATCCTGAGGAGCTGCTGCCATTTAGTCAGGGCCGGCCCACCCATGAGGCAAGGTGACCTGGCTGCCTCAGGCGCTAGCATCTACAGGGCAGCAGATCTGTCCCACAAGGAATGCATTGCTTACTGTTGCCACTGCTACCACTGCTGCCGCCACAGTGGCAGTGCTAGCTGTGGTACGGGCTCAGCAGCTTGCCCCTGCAATTAAAGGGGCCACACGACGGAAATGTATGCCACACCACAGTAAGAGCTGTTTGGTCGTGGAACAGGTTCCTTCAGAAGGTGGTGGTCTCTCCTCCCTTGGAGGTTGTTAAGCAGAGGTTGGATGCCATCTGTCAGGGATCCTTGAGTCGAGATTCCTGCATTGCAAGGGGTTGGACTAAATGATCACTGGGGCTACCTTCCAAGTCTACGAAACTGAAATGGACAGATAGTATCAGGAGTTCAGCCTACACTTGAGTAGGACCCTGGCAGAGACACATGCCCAACTGGCATGTTCCTTCCCTCCTGGTCGAACGTTCAGGAGCTTCATAAGCTTTCTTCTGCCCGAACATCACAGCGACCAATGTCAACTGACACCGGCACACTTAGGGATCCGCAGAGTTTGCGCATCATGCGTGACAGACCTCAGCAACTCGGTATTTTGGCTAATCTACTTTATTTTCATATAAACACACACAGAGCACTGCAATATGGCTCCCTCTCTCTCTCTAGCATCAGACAACAAAGAGAAAAAGAACAAAGGACAGTAGTCCCACTTCACGGAACACAGTAACACAAACATCCTGTCTCTGTCACTTCCCATTCTGTGGAGGCAAAACACATACCATCATGTGAAAGACAAAAATCCCATGACTGCAATCACAGAGCAGGAATTCTAACGGATAGCACACACTCATTGCACCACCTATGCATGGCCACATCTTTCTCAATTAGCAAGCTCTGCCTTTAATTAAAGGGGCTCACCCCCACTTCAGCAGTTGGAATCCAAGCTAATTTGCAAAGGGTCAAATTCAGTGAGGATTTTTTGGTCCTCCTAAGTCAGGAGCTGGGAGCCTTTGGCCCTCCAGATGTTGGATGATGAAAGCTATAGTCCAACGACGCCTGGAGAATCACAGGCTTAATAGAATCATAGAATCATAGAGTTGGAAGAGACCACAAGGGCCATCGAGTCCAACCCCCTGCCAAGCAGGAAACACCATCAGAGCACTCCTGACATATGGTTGTCAAGCCTCTGCTTAAAGACCTCCAAAGAAGGAGGCTCCACCACACTCCTTGGCAGCAAATTCCACTGTCGAACAGCTCTTACTGTCAGGAAGTTCTTCCTAATGTTTAGGTGGAATCTTCTTTCTTGTAGTTTGGATCCATTGCTCCGTGTCCGCTTCTCTGGAGCAGCAGAAAACAACCTTTCTCCCTCCTCTATGTGACATCCTTTTATATATTTGAACATGGCTATCATATCACCCCTTAACCTCCTCTTCTCCAGGCTAAACATGCCCAGCTCCCTTAGCCGTTCCTCATAAGGCATCGTTTCCAGGCCCTTGACCATTTTGGTTGCCCTCCTCTGGACACGTTCCAGTTTGTCAGTGTCCTTCTTGAACTGTGGTGCCCAGAACTGGACACAGTACTCCAGGTGAGGTCTGACCAGAGCAGAATACAGTGGCACTATTACTTCCCTTGATCTAGATGCTATACTCCTATTGATGCAGCTTCCCCCCACCCACCCCCATGCTGAGTGTTGCACTGAAGCATCTTTATGACTCTCGCTTAGCTTGTTTATATATCTGTTTAGTTAAACAAAGGAAATGCAGTAACAAGCTGTGGCAAAAAGAGAAAGCTCTGGGTCTTCTGCCTAGGTCAAAGTGGAGCCTCTGTTCTCGTCGCTCAGCAACGTGACCGGGGAGGAAGGAAGGAGAAACTCGGCAGGATTTGTGCTTTCTCGGGATTTGCAACGCGACGACGAAGTTCTAAGCATGAAGCCTATCATTAAGCCCAAGCCCAAAATCGTTTGCCTGGATGAAAAGACAGTGCTGGCGGTAGCCAAGGCCAACATCTACAGTCAGATAATGGTGAGCAGGTTCTGTTACTTGGTGTTCTTAAAGAATCGAAGCGACACGGTGCTGGTTCCAAAGGAGACCGCAAACTCTTCCCGTTCCCTGAAGTTGGGGGGACTTTTGTTTTTGCCTTGCCACACCACTTACCGTATTTTTCGCTCTATAAGACGCACCCGACCATAAGACGCACCTAGTTTTAGAGGAGGAGAACAAGAAAAAAAATATTCTCTCTCTCTCTGCGCAGTGCCCCTTCAGCAAAGCGGGAGGAGAAATGGAAGGGGCTCTGTTTCTCCTCCTGCTTTGCTGAAGGGGCGCTGAGCAGAGAGAAAAAGCTGCTCAGCGCATCTCCAGCGAAGCGGTCAGAACAGCAAGAGGGAGCGCTGCTTGCGCTGCGCAACAATCCCTCTTGCTGTTCTGCCTTCTGGGATAGCTGTGCAGCCTGCATTCGCCCCATAAGACACACACACATTTCCCCTTACTTTTTAGGAGGGAAAAAGTGCATCTTATAGAGTGAAAAATACGGTATATACCTTGTAAGCTTATAACTTTGTATGTATGTGTCCCTCTTTCTTTAACACGAGTGTATCTGAACCATTGTTGTTATTTGCACATCTTTTTTTTTACCTTGTGCACTTCTAATTTTATACTGGGTACAAAATTCTTTCACCCCCTTCAATAAGGAATAAATTTAAAAAACCACCACAGTCTCCTTGCACCTCTCTAGACACAATGGCGTAGCGTGGGTTGTCAGCACCCGGGGCAAGGCAAGTAATTTGCACCCCCTAACTCGTGGATTTGCGCCCCCTAACCCTAACCCCCAGATGTTGCGCCCGGTGCGGCCGGGCCCCCCTGCACCCCCCACGCTACGCCACTGTCTAGACAGGTCAAGATTTCACAGGTGCATGGTGGTAAGGAGTCAGACTGAAGAATCTCCTGGCAGTGGAGGTGGAAGGAGAAGAGAATGTAGCTTCATTGTCTTTTAATGTATTGTTGCATTTATATCTCACATTTCCTCAAACAATCATGTGTGGTTCTCCGCCCCCCCCTCCCCGCCCCCCGGCTTCCATTTTATCCTCACAACATCCCTGGGAGGTAGGTTACGCCAAGACATAGTGACTAGCCATAGTCACCCAGCGAGCTTAGTGGGGATATGAACCCCTGGCCTCCCGCTCTAGCCACTAGGCCACACTGCCTCTGCATTGCAATGGTGAAGAGGGGAGAGTTTTTCTAGCAAGGCTTTTAGGGCCAGATGTGACTAAACATGGAACTGTCCCAATTATACTGAAAAGGGGCAGAGCTTGGTTTTTTTCTTTTTCTCTTTTTAACAAAGCAAGAGGACCAATGCAGCAGAGCAATGCAGAAGCCCAACCCCATAATAAAATTTTCAGTCCCAATCTGATACCCTCCAGATATTGTTGTGGCTCAGTGGCAGGGTAGCAGCCGCCTTGCATGCAGAAGAATATTCAATCCCCTCTTCTCTTTCAACGCAGATTCTGAATCTGCATGGAAACAGGCTGAGCAAACTCCGAGACATTTCCAAGCTCACCGGGCTTCGCAAACTCATCATTAGTTTTAACGAATTCACCTGTTTAGATGACGTTTACCACTTGGTAAGAGTAACGCGGCTATATTTTTTTCTCATTAGAGTGGGTATGTTTGTAAAAATTAAACTTAAGGCACAAAGTGAAAAAGCCCTGGAGTGAAGGGAGCTTTTCACAAACACAAGTCTTTGGACATCATTGGATATAATATTTATCTGCTTAAAACCTTTGATGTGACTTCATAGATCACAGAATTGAAGAGTTGGAAGGGACCCCAAGGGTCATCTAGACGAACCCCCTGCATGGCCATCCAACCTCTGCTTAAAAACCTCCAAGGAAGGAGAGTCTACCACTTTCCGAGGGAGACTGTGGTGTGAAATTCTACTCAATATTGATCCAGAGCAGAACTCCAATGTATAGTTAGCAGAGTAAAAACTTAAACCTGTTGCAGGATTCTCAAGAAATAGACCAGAGGCAATTAATATTTCATCCAGCAAAGCTTTACTGCTACTGAAGGCAAATGAGCACAATGGTCACAAATCCAATACATTCAGGGTTGGCAATGTCCATAAAAAATCCAGTTGCAGCAGACTTAACTCAAATTTGCAATAACTTATAATAAGTCTGAACACTAAGCATGCTATGTACAGAACACCACAGCAGAAGGAAAAGAGATAAAAAGAGAAAGTGAAACCCAGGCTCCTTCTGGCATTATTATAGTCTCCATGACCTTGACAGAAGAGATGACAGAACCAGTTTAAGCCAGCTGTACTCAGCTTCTCTGAAGGAATAACCCAAACATCATGAACCTTCTGCTTGTTTCTTTCACACAGAGAAGCTTCCAGAACCCTCTTGAACATAGCTGTCAACTTTTCCCTTTTCTTGCAAGGAATCCTATTCAGAATAAGGGAATTTCCCTTAAAAAAAAGGAAACAGCTATGCTATAGAATAGAATAGAATAGGAAAGATCTCTACACTTCAGATCAGTACTTTCTGCACCAAGAAATGCAGTTCCACTGTCAAACCACCCAATACAATCGTAATACCATGCACATTGTTCTGCAAACAAATTACCGTATTTTTCGCTCTATAAGACGCACCAGACCACAAGGCGCACCTAGTTTTTGGAGGAGGAAAACAAGAAAAAATATATTCTGAATCTCAGAAGCCAGAACAGCAAGAGGGATCACTGCGCAGTGAAAGCAGCAATCCCTCTTGCTGTTCTGGCTTCTGGGATAGCTGCTCAGCCTGCATTCGCTCCATAAGACGCACACACATTCCCCCTTACTTTTTAGGAGGGAAAAAGTGAGTCATAGAGCAAAAAATAGTTTCTTAGCTGCTTGCTTTTCAAGTCATCCTTACACTTCTTACTTCCGTTGCAGCCAAACCTGGAATATTTTGACGCCAGCCATAACCACGTGATCACCCTGGAGGGCATCAGAGGCCTAAACAAACTGAAGTATTTGGACTTGAGCTGGAACCAACTGAAGAAGGCCGGGGAGGAAATTGGCGTCTTACGAAAACATACCCCCATGGTGCTCAGTCTCGATATTCGTCATAACCCCTGGCATAAGGTAGATCTCCTGAACTTGTAACGAAACAAAACCCCCCCCACAAAACTGGGGTCTTTTCTTTTTACTTCAGTCCTGCCTTTCAAGTAAGCCCCATTAGCACAGGTCTTTGTTAATGCTACCAGGACAATTCCCTGTTTCTGCTGTGAGTGTTGTTATAGGACGGCAGCGATGGGGAGCCTCTGGCCTGCAGATGTTGCCAGAGGTTCCCCACATCCTGCAGCTACTTCTGTGTTGGATATGATGCTGTTGCGGAAGTTACTTTCCCCTCCTGTGTCTCCACCCCCATCGTTCTGCCCGGACAGTGAGGTCCAGCTCTGAGGGCCTTCTGGTGGTTCCCTCCCTGCGAGAAGCCAAGTTACAGGGAACCAGGCAGAGGGCCTTCTCGGTGGTGGCACCCGCCCTGTGGAACGCCCTCCCACCAGATGTCAAAGAGGAAAACAACCACCAGACTTTTAGAAGTCATTTGAAGGCGGCCCTGTTTAGGGAAGTTTTTAATGTTTAATAGAGTATTGTGTTTTAATATTCTGTTGGAAGCCACCCAGAGTGGCTGGGGAAACCTAGCCAGATGGGCAGGGTATAAATAATAAATTATTATTATTATTATTATTATTATTATTATTATTAATTATTATTATAGTAGTGCATTAGAGAAGGCCGTGCTGAATTTCATTTGCTGCTCCTTTCATTTGCTGTCCATTTAGTTGGCTCGTTTATACGTTAAGATTAGGAGAAACTTTATTCATATTAGCCAATGGCCATAGCAACATAAAACAAGCAATAAAGGGGTAAAGGGGACCCCTGATACAAATAAAAAGTCAGCAATGGGTAAAAAGGGCAATCAAATGACCAAGATTATCGTTCAGATAGTGGCCCTTAATCTCATTGCACCCTCAGTCGTTTATACGTTGCTTTCCCAATAAGATGGGCCAAAGAGAGGAATAAACAGCAAAACATAAATAAGAACTAATAAAAGAACTAAAAGCAATATAGCCATAATGGCAGGACTAAATCTGGTAGCTTCTCAATAAAATGCAAACGGCGTCGCATATTTCCTCCATCCCTACGCCTTGGTAAACACAAATGTCCATGGAAGGTGACCAATGCAGGGCCTGGGATAACTTGTCCTTTGGGGTAGGAGCCACCACCTGCGGGAATCCTGAGGCAAGTAGGAGAGGATACACGGATTAAATATTATCCCTCCTCACTTACGCTAGTGAGCAAGCCGAAGAGCACATTCCCTTGCAGATTGCTGGAAGCAAGTTGATGGATTCGTTAGAATCGTTTAAATTAAGCAAACCAATCTGGCTTCTCCAGTCTGGCTTGTTCCAGGTAAGTTTCCCCTTTTATTTCCCTCTTAAAATAATAACAACACGACAGTCTTCTTTAAAAGCAAGAGTAAAGTTTACTTACATTCAGCTCACAGCAGTGCTCTGAAGGCAGGCTTTATCTTGTGCTTACAGTTACATTTGCAGAGAAAAGAAATCTGAGCTGGGCCTCAGACTTTCTGCCTTGTAGTTTCCATCCTCTGTAAGGATGAGCCATGTGCTGGCTAAGAGCCAGAAGAGGAGGTCCAAGAGTGTGCTGGTCCCGGGGGGTTACCGTGCGGCATGGTCCGAGTCCAGTCCGAGGTTGAGGGTGTGGTATGGGGTCTGTCCGTCAAAGCTGTAGCTGAGTCCAAGGCAGGGAGTCAGGTGAGGTCAGGAACTCTGGCAGAAGAGCAGGACAGGGTGCAGGCAGGAACAGGTTGCCAACAATGTTGGTCCTGCAACCTGGGACTGGGGCTGGCTGGCTTTTATCTGCCCTGAGGCATAGGGCAGCCCCGACCCTCTGGTGACTCACCTCTCCTGGCCTGGAGGCGAGCACTCCTCCTGCGGGAACTTAGTTCCCTGTGCCTCTCTGCCCTGAGCCTCTGCAGTTCAGGAGAGGCTGGAGGGTTACTGGACCCAGAGGCAACCTCATCTTCCTCTGACGGTGCTGAGAGTGGAGCACCTGCAGGCAATGGGTCTTCCACCCCCTCAGGAGCCAGAGCAGACTCACCTGGTGCCTGCACCTGAGGATCCGGCACAGGGGTGAGGGCCCTTCAGGTTCAAGTCCCAGCCCCGGCTCAGCCGGCCCTGGAGGCAGGGACTCCTGTGCAGGCTGAGATTCCTCAGGTTAACCCTCTGAGTCCGATTCCCAGGCCATCACAAAGAGAGAAGCTTGAAAGGAGAAAATGGAAAAAGGGGAGATGGCGGCATGGCTAGCCATTTTACAGAGTCAGCTAGGGTCACGCCCATCTACCTGGTCAAACACAAGGAGAGGTGACTCCAGAACAGGTATGACAGGAAGTCCTCCCTGGCTGGAGCCACATTCCCCTGTGTGTCCACTCTAGGCAACAGGAAAATGTTGTACTTGACTGCTTCAGTGAAGATATATCCCACACCACTGAATGCTTCCATCCAAGGTCATCCCACTCTTGTTTTTCTCTCTCCCCCCCCCCCCCAGCCAGCCTCCGTACGCTTGAGTGTGATTGGCCAGCTGAGGGCTCTGACTCACCTTGACGGACTTCTGATCACTGAGGATGAGGCGGCAGCTGCCATCCAGTTCATGGCAGACTCAAAAATCACGCAGGTTAGACAGCCTGGGTTTGTTTAATCATTTAAGGCAGCAGCAAGGAATAATAAATAATATTAATAAATTTTATTTATACCGCGCCCTCCCCAGCCAAGACTGGGCTCAGGGCGGCTAACACCAGGTATAAAAACAATTGATTAAAATACAACTTAAAAACAACTGATTAAAATACAACTTAAAAACTAGATTAAAGTACAACAATAAAAAGAGTTTTCGGCCCAAGTGGGGCATCTCCTCATGGGCAAACCTTTAGGGGGAGGGGAGCAAGGCATAGTGGGGTCAGCGCTGTCTTTAGCCTATGTGCCGCCAGGGTGCGAAGATCCGCCCAGCACCCCCAAATTTCACGTGCACGGTGCTGTTGTGAATGACAAGCGCCACCGCTGGCACAGCACATGTTTGGTAAATGAGTGCACAAAGTTGAAAGCCCTTTAGTGAAACAGTGGGTATACATTTCAGTAATACCTAGATATATATGCATTTTGTTTTTCTAGCTTCATCAAAATTATTTATTATTTCATAACAGGTAGATAGTTAAGAGTTTAGGCGGCTTCAGCGGCAGGAGCCTGGTGCCCGCCCCCCCCCCCCAAATTTGGCGTCCGGGTTCCCCGCACCCCTTGCACCCCCGGGTAAACACCGCCCTGAGTGGGGTAGCAGAACTGGGAATAATGCCAATATATTTCACACTTGACAACGCATGTGCCCTTTGAGTTTCAGACAGTACATGGGTAGACGAGTAAAAGAAGCCCGGGACACAAATTTTCAAGGCCCTCTAGCGGCTAGGATGGCTCATTTGCCAGGATTTAGCGTTAAGTCTGGAAGTGTGTACTCAATTCTGACCAGACTTTGTTTGGTGGGCATTCCCAAGAGGGAATGCGCAAAGGATATGCAGCAGGAGATCCATTTGGGTCCTGTACGTATGTCCACCAGGATTTCCACAATCACCCCATACTCTGAGCTGCAGACCCAGGAGAGGCGGTCCCATAGGTACAAGGGTCCTAGGCCGTATAGGGCTTTAAAGGTTAAAACCAGCACCTTATACCTGATCCTGTACTCCACCGGGAGCCAGTGCAGCTGGTATAGCACTGGGTGAATGTGATCCCGCGGCGAGGACCCCATAAGGAATCTTGCTGCGGCATTCTGCACCCGCTGGAGTTTCTGGGTCAGTCTCAAGGGAAGCCTCTGCATGCTATTGGACCCCATCTCCCATCAGTCCCAGCCAGCATGGGCCAATAGCGAGGGATGATGGGAGTTGCAGTCCAGTAACAGCTGGGAGAGCCACAGGCCAGTGGAGATAGGCAGAGTTAGTTTTCTGTTAAGCTGATGGTCTCTCCAGCAGTGAGTTTCTTCATCCACCTTGCAAGCTTTTTAGAAAAACGAAAGTATGCTTGGCCTACCCAGAAATGAGCGGACTGAGCAAGGTTGGGAGAGGGCAGGAAATCCCCACTCTCACACACATTTGCTTTAAATATGTCTCCGAGGGTGATTTGATTGGGTTACGTCGCTGCACGTTCGTTTGCTGTTTGCCTTCATTCCGGTGGTTTCATTCCTCCAGGCATCTCTGGTGGAGAATTCTCGGACGGACCAAGACAGGCTTCGCATACTGAGCATCCTTCCTCAGGCCGTGATCCTGACCCAGATTAGCAAGAACAGAGTGGACGTGTTTCAGAACAACTGGCCTTCTCGGGTAAGGGGAAAAGCTTATCAAATACCACGTGCTCGTAAAATCAGATCTCCTGAAATTTTGTGAGCAGGTCCACCACTTCTGGGGCCTGCTGCGCCACCCCCATTGCCATTCTCTAACTCTAGAGGACTCTCCTGCAGATGCCTCTTAGAACCAGATCTAGGAGTCTTGGTTGACCACAAACTTGACATGAGCCAACAGTGTGACGCAGCAGCTAAAAAAGCCAATGCAATTCTGGGCTGCATCAATAGGAGTATAGCATCTAGATCAAGGGAAGTAATAGTGCCACTGTATTCTGCTCTGGTCAGACCTCACCTGGAGTACTGTGTCCAGCTCTGGGCACCACAGTTCAAGAAAGACACTGACAAACTGGAACGTGTCCAGAGGAGGGCAACCAAAATGGTCAAAGGCCTGGAAACGATGCCTTATGAGGAACGGCTAAGGGAGCTGGGCATGTTTAGCCTGGAGAAGAGGAGGTTAAGGAGTGATATGATAGCCATGTTCAAATATATAAAAGGATGTCACATAGAGGAGGGAGAAAGGTTGTTTTCTACTGCTCCAGAGAAGTGGACACGGAGCAATGGTTCCAAACTACAAGAAAGAAGATTCCACCTAAACATTAGGAAGAACTTCCTGACAGTAAGAGCTGTTTGACAGTGGAATTTGCTGCCAAGGAGTGTGGTGGAGTCTCCTTCTTTGGAGGTCTTTAAGCAGAGGCTTGACAACCATATGTCAGGAGTGCTCTGATGGTGTTTCCTGCTTGGCAGGGGGTTGGACTCGATGGCCCTTGTGGTCTCTTCCAACTCTATGATTCTATGATTCCTCCACTCCATAGGAGAAAAAGATAGCTGGGTCTCTTTAACGCTGTGACTCCCAGAGGGGGCAGTACTGCCCCCCCCAGGGGGTTCAGTAGGATGATTATGGGGGGGTGCTAGAGGCAAGGGGGCTGCTGGAGGTGTACACAACTGTCAGCCCTTGGAAGGCTGGCATCACTGCATCAGGTTCATCAAGTTTTGTTGAATTACCGTATTTTTCGCTCCAAAAGACGCACCAGACCATAAGGCGCACCTAGTTTTGGGAGGAGGAAAACAAGAAAAAATTATTCTGAATCCCAGAAGCCAGAACAGCAAGAGGGATCTGGCTTCTGGGATACTGTTTGGCTGTTCTGGCTTCTGAGATAACCGCGCCAAGCCTCTTCAGGGCAGCGGGATGAAGGCTCCCCCTGCCCGAAAGGGCTGCGCACGGCTAAGGCAGAAGCCAGGACAGGAGCGTCACTGAAGGGGCGCTCTGCAGTTCTCCCGCTCTGAGAGGGAGACCCTTCTGTTCCTCCTTCGGCTTCCAGGACAGGCACTGCGCATAGAGGGAGAGCTGTGCAGCGCCCCTTCAGCGAAGCGGGAGGAGGAACAGAAGGGGCTCCATTCCTCCTCCCACTTCGCTGAAGGGGCGCTGCGTAGCTCTCCTTTTCTGCGCAGCGCCATTCGCTCCATAAGACGCACTCAATTTCCCCCTTACTTTTTAGGAGGGAAAATGTGCCGTCTTACGGAGCGAAAAATACGGTAAATAAACTAGCTTTAATTAAATAAGTGTGCAGTTAGCTGCTACTTTTTTGGAATTTTATTGGGTCATTATATTACCTAGTGGCTCGTGGAAACAGCTATTCTGAATAAGGGT
This sequence comes from Podarcis gaigeae, assembly GCF_964106915.1. Classification (NCBI taxonomy): domain Eukaryota; kingdom Metazoa; phylum Chordata; class Lepidosauria; order Squamata; family Lacertidae; genus Podarcis; species Podarcis gaigeae. The sequence continues at coordinate 8,683,768 of NC_139678.1, forward strand.
AGGGGGCACTGGGAATGAATTTTTGGAACGAAGCAGGTGGAACGGAAAAGTTTGCGTTTGACAGATAAGATAAAAGCAGACTGTTCCAAAAACCCTTCCGTGGCTCCATCTCAGAGTAAGCAGTTTGTGGTTATAATGGAGCCGCCTTCCTCTGATCAGTCAGGCTAACGGCCCATCAAGCTGACTGATAGGCAACCATTTCCCAAGATCTCTGGACAAACCTCAGGTCCAGCTCCTTTCAGCATAGTGCACAGGGGCACAGTTCTCATTCTCCCTCCTCAATGACCACCCACCGTTTGTAGTCCGTTCCACAAAATAAGGCCATTGGACAAGGCAGTCCAGGGAGATCCTCAGGCACCTCGACCTGTCACAGTCTGTGTTGTGGCCCATCATCCAGAATCATGTTAATTTGCCATGTAGAAAAGGTTAAAAGCTCCTCTGTCAGTTCGATTTGTTGCACGGCGCATAGCATAGCTAGAGGAGAACACATTTGGGCAGATGAGCATAGCGTTCTGCTCTTTGTACATTAAGGGAAGCGCATTCACAGAGGCTGCCAAGAGAGGCGGACGTTTCAGCCCATGGTGTCAACATTACACTGTGTGACATCGGTGCCAAAGGTGATTCGTATTGGAGGAAGGACGCATTTTTGCTGAAAACATATATGCATTGCAACAAGAGGCGAAAAGAGAAACCTCTGGGGGTTCTCGGGGAGGTAGTTACTGGGTTTCAGAGAGATGGGTCCATAACACACCTCAGTTACGTGTCCACGGGAGAATCTTTTGAAAGCCACTGTCTCACTGCCTCTGTCTCCACCTCTGTAAAATGGGAATCGTGGGAAGCCAGATTCCCACATTATTGTGAGGATGAAAGCAAGTAATGAGATATGATTCAGCACGGCAGAACTGCATTTTGTGGTTTATCCTTTTTTAAAGTGTCAATAAGAAATTTAAAAATGTTGGCGATCAGTCGGAATTTAGGCAGGTATTAGTCTCTGTACATATTGTTAAAATGCAGCGCTCAGTGTGCACACACACTCACAGAAACTGAACTATAGAAATAGTGATTATTATTATCATTACACTCATACCTCGTGTTGCGTTTCCTTCAGGTTGAGTGTTTTCAGGTTGCGTCCCATGGTGACCCAGAAGTACCGGAAAGGGTTACTTCCGGGTTTCGCCGCATGCGCAGATGCGCAAAATGACGATATGCGCATGCGCAGAAGTGACGAATCAGGACCCGCAGCTGCACAGCTGCGGGTTGCGTTCTGCTCATGTTGCGAACGGGCCTCTGGAACGGATCCCGTTCGCAACCAGAGGTACCACTGTATTATTATTTATTACAGTTGTTAGTCGCTTTATACAAGAAGAAAAGACTCAGTGAAATTCAATGAGATAAAATATGCTCCTGTCTGTCGTTCAGTGTAGGATAGGCTGTGCACCAAACACCATGTGCACTGATGACTCTCATACCTAGAATCCCGAATTCATTGATTCAGCAGAGTTATACAGTTATGATTGTGTTTTCTCCTCTCTCCCCCCTCCCCGCCCTAACAGATCACGGTGTTAGACCTTGACGGGCAACATCTCAGCAGAATCAGTGGCTTGGACAAACTGGAGAATTTGCGGTGGGCCTCCTTTAGCAACAACAACCTCACTAAAATAGAAGGGCTGGATACTTGCCAAAATCTGGAGGAGCTCACGGTAGATGGAAACTGCATCACAACCCTCGAGGGTAAGGTATTTTGCATGCTCCGTTCCGAATATCCACAGCTTTGGGCGTTCCTGGACTTGGCTCCGCTCCCAGGGAGGAGGCTGGGGCCAGGAGCACTTCTGCACAGCGGCAGCTTTTGCAAGAGCTTTGCCATTTCCTGGAGGAGAAGGGCGTCACATGATCGTCCGTCTTGGAGAAGCAGCGCTTCGAAAGGGCAGCTTTCAGTTCAGGGCCCTTGATACTCGATGGCACTGGCTTCTGAATTGTTTCTGGGTCCATGGGTGTAGCCAGGATTTATGTCACAGCGTGGGCAGGACAGCCACCCGTCACCATCCTCTGTCTCTTTCTCGCAGATTCGGAATGAAGTGTCTCAACAACAGTTGTTTGTTTATTATTATTGTTGTTGTTTAGTCGTTTAGTCATGTCCAACTCTTTGTGACCCCCTGGACCAGAGCACGCCAGGCACTCCTGTCTTCCACTGCCTCCCGCAGTTTGGTCAGACTCATGCTGGTAGCTTTGAGAAGACTGTCCAACCATCTCGTCCTCTGTCGTCCCCTTCTCCTTGTGCCCTCCCTCTTTCCCAACATCAGGGTCAGTTTTTAAAGACCTGTCTGAACAGGAAGGACTTGGCCTTCATCGTTGTTGTTGTTAAGGGAGGGAGTTCCACAATATGGAAGCAGCCATGGAGAAAGCTCGTTCCCTTGTGTCACAGCTCTCGCCAGAAACGTTCTTTCTTCCCCTTCCCCAGGCATTTCGAAGCTCTGCAAACTCATGAGGTTGAGCGCCAACAACAATCACCTCACCAGCCTGGAGAGGAATGTTTTTGATAACTTATCTCACCTCCATTATCTCTCTCTGGAGAACAACCGGATCACTACGTTGGCGGGCTTGCAAAAAGCCTATGCGCTCATTGAACTCTACATAAGCAACAACTACATTTCCTCCAACCAAGAAATATATCAGTTGAAGGTAAAGGGGGGGACGGGACATCACCACTTTAAAAGCGTGAATGAAAGTCAATCACCCATCTCCTACTACCCTCCTGAGAAAAACCCCACCCCACCCTCCCACTATATATAAGGGTCTGGTGATCTCAAAAAGTGTGCATGCACATGAAAGCTCATACCAACAACAAATTGAGTTGGTCTCTAAGGTGCTACTGGACAATTTTTTATATATATTTCCTCTGCGTCAGACCAACACGGCTACCTACCTGAATGAAACCCTTGTGAGTGTGTAGCGTCATGCCAAAGGGAAAGGATTGTGAACCGCTGAGTCCGTTACCCCTCGAATGGAAACACAGCTATTCTTTGAAATTCTTGTTTTTGGTATTTGGTAAAATATAAAACATGGTACTGTTATAAAAATAGAATTCTCCGTATGCCTAGATCCAGGTTTGGGGCAATTCCTCTTTGGTGAGAGAGCCCCAGTAGAGATTTAAAATCCCAAAATATGCAGCAAAGTAACGTGTGGAAATATAAGCTGTTACACTGATAAAGATATCCCCTTCTAAGTTGCTTCCAAAGTTCCCCTTACTTCCCTTAATGTAGAAAGAAATCTTAGTTTTAATGGAAAATAAGGATAAAAAATATGTTAAGATATTTATAATATGACAGAAAATAGAGAAAGATGGAAAGGATTTGCTGAAACAATTAATAGAAGTGGAATACAAAAAGGGAGGTGAGAGGAAATCGAGGAAACAAGGGAATGAAAGATAGAGTATGGAAAAGCTGTGATGTATGGTTTTTTTTAATGGTTTTTGTTTTATTTTGTTTAGGGTTAGGGTAGGTTAGGGTTTTGTTTAGCTTAGTTTAATGTGTTTAGTTAAATGTGTTTAGGTTGTGTTTTGTATTGTTTATATATTGTATTGTATTGTTCCTTTTTTGTCTTTTCTCTCTTGTCTTTCTTCTTCTTCTTTTCCTTTTCTGTAATCTTTAAAAGTAATAAATATTATTTTTTAAAAAATGTAGAAAGAAATCACAAGTTTGGTAGGTTAAAATTGGTTTACTTACATACCCTTCAAAGGTCAGATTCATGTGCTTTTCCATATAGCAGTAAGAAAACACAGGCAGTAAGACTTAGTTTCTAAATTGTATAGAAACACAAAGATGGCTTGCTTAAGCCATGCGGTCTAAGCTTGGAGCATCCAACCCCTTACTAGTAGGGTTCACACAGTGGCAAGGTGGAAAGTAGGAGAACCAGACACTTGATAACACCAGCCTCCTTTTCCAGGGTCTAAACAATCTGGTCATCCTGGACATGTATGGAAACCTGATCGTTTGGAAGCAGGATAACTACCGCCTCTTTGTAATTTTCCATATCCCATCTCTGAAAGCCTTGGACGGCACCGCAGTGGTGAGCTCCTTTTCTATATAAAGGATATGTATAAAACTTTTATGTCTTATAAGCAAAGAAGGCAGTCAGCCCCAATCAGAGAATACAGAGTCAGTGTTGAATATTGTGCTTTGTTGAATATTGTCTTGAATATTGGGACCTTGGGGCAAATGTAGGGTTGCCATATTTCAAAAAGGAAAAACCAGGACACCCCCAAAATTGTTGAGTTCTCGCAGTGAGGGAACCACCAGAAGGCCCTTGGCACTGGACCTCAGTGTCTGGGCAGAGCGATGGGGGTGGAGACGCTCCTTCAGGTATACTGGACTGAGGCCGTTTAGGGCTTTCAGGATCAGCACCAACACTTTGAATTGCGCTCAAAAACGTAATGGGAGCCGATGTAGGTCTTTCAAGACCAAGACCACTGTTATGTGGTCTCGGCGGCCACTCCCAGTCACCAGTCTAGCTGCCACATTCTGGATTAGTTGTAGTTTCCAGGTCACCTTCAAAGGTAGTCCAAGCAAGAGATAACTAGAGCATGCACCACTCTGGCGAGACAGTCTGTGGGCCGGTAGGGTCTCAGCCTGCGTACCAGGTGGAGTTGGTAGACAGCTGCCCTGGACACAGAATTGACCTGTGCCTCCATGGAGAGCTGTGAGTCCAAAATGACTCCCAGGCTGCGCACCTGGTCCTTCAGGGCCAGTTATCCCATTCAGGACCTGGGAGTCCGCCACATCTGCCCGCCTCCTGTCCCCCAAAAACAGTACTTCTGTCTTGTCAGGATTCAACCTCAATCTGTTAGCTGCCATCCATCCTCCAACCGCCTCCAGACCTTCACCGCCTTCACTGGTTCTGGTTTGAGAGGTAGAGCTGGGTATCATCCGCATATTGATGGACACCCAGCGCAAACCCCCTGATGAGCTCTCCCAGCGGCTGCATGTAAATGTTGAAAAGCATGGGGGAAGAGAACGGAACCCTGAGTCACCCCACAAGTGAGACCCCAGGGGTCTGAACACTCACCCCCCAACACCACTTTCTGAACACAGCCCAGGAGGAAGCAACGGAACACAGATGTGCTGTGTACACTCTGCGAATAATGAAGAAGAGAAGAAGAAGAGTTTGGATTTGATATCCCGCCTTTCACTCCCTTTAAGGAGTCTGAAAGCGGCTCACATTCTCCTTTCCCTTCCTCCCCCACAACAAACACTCTGTGAGCTGAGTGGGGCTGAGAGACTTCAAAGAAGTGTGACTAGTCCAAGGTTACTCAGCAGCTGCAGGTGGAAGAGACGTGAACCCGGTTCCCTAGGTTACGTGACTACTGCTCTTAACCACTACACCACACTGGCTCTCTTTCTTCTTCTCTCTGTCCTCAATCTTCCAACATCCAGCTTCAATCTTCTAACTTTCATTTCGGCTCTCAGTTAAAAATAAACAAATTAATGTCCTCAATGCAGGAAGCAGCTGAAACTGAAAACGCTAAAGATTTATTTGGGGGCAAACTTAATGCGGATATGGTTGCGGAAAGACTGGGCCATTCCAACTTCAGCAAAATGCAAGAATTAAATTGGACAGCCTCTATGATCAGGTCAGAAATATTTTTAACACGAGTGACAAGGACTGTGGGCAGCTACCCAGCTCTGATTGTCAGCAGAGTTCCTAAAACCGCACATCGGCGCTTACCACTGATTGTCCCTGAATCCCTTTAAAAAGCACAGCTCCCACCATGCCTGGCTAGAGATGGGAAGTTCCCATAGAAGCCAGCCTGGCTCCCTCCTTGCTGTCCTTCCACTGGTATGTAAAGAAGACCTCCTTATTCCAGCAGGCTTTGGGGAAGTGGCTGCTTTTAATGAAAGGGCTGGTGCCTTGATTTGTGTGTGTGTATGAAACATGCAGTGGTTGGAATTGGTCTAAGCTGGACTTGCACGCAGGGGCGGAGCAAGGTGGGTAGACTGCCCTGTAGGGTGGCAGGTAGACTCCTCGTCGCAAGGCATGCGATCTCCGCAAAAAAAAGCTCAACAACTCAACAAAAATGAAATAAAGTCAAACCATTTTTGCAGGCAATTTAAAAAAAAATAATAATTCAATGTCGGGGAGGGTGACAAGAAATTTTTTGGACCGGGTACCACCTGACCTTGCTACGCCACTGCTTGCATGCCTGGAGAGGGAGTGTAGCTCTATGGCAGAGCACAGCCTTTGCACACAGAAGGTACCAGGTTCCATCGCCACCATCTCCAGTTAAATAGATAATGAGTAGAAGACAAAGCCTCTGTCTGAGATTCTGGAGAGTGGCTGCTGCTGCTGCTGCCGGTCAGAGAAGACAATATGGATCTAGCTGGACCAATTGGTCTGCCCTGGAGTAAGGAGGCTTCCTATGTTCCTAGACCAATGTTTTCTTTCTCTGTCTCTCTCTTTTAATTTTTATTTATACTATTCAGGTTTATACATTTCCTTAATTTTACAGTCATTTTAACATTTCAAAACTTGGCTTCCTTCCCCCTCTTTTTGCGGTTACTTAAAGTTATTTATATATATATATATATCTTCTGCATATCCAAATTCATTTAATTTGCTCACTTGTTTATCTACTTTAAATATATACTCTTGCTATAACTGGACGCGGGTGGCGCTGTGGGTAAAACCTCAGTGCCTAGGACTTGCCGATCGTAAGGTCAGAGGTTCGAATCCCTACAGCGGGGTGAGCTCCCGTCGTTCAGGCCCAGCTCCTGCCCACTTAGTAGTTCGAAAGCACCCCTAAGTGCAAGTAGATAAATAGGTACCGCTTTATAGCGGGAAGGTAAACGGCGTTTCCGTGTGCAGCACCGGTGCTGGCTCGCCAGTGCAGCTTCGTCACGCTGGCCACGTGACCCGGAAGTGTCTTCGGACGCCGCCGGCTCCCGGCCTCTTGAGCGAGATGAGCGCGCAACCCTAGAGTCGGTCACGACTGGCCCGTACGGGCAGGGGTACCTTTACCTTTACCTTGCTATAACTGCAGGTTATTATAATAATTTTTATCTGTTTGCAGTTTATCTGTAAATATTCAATAAACCATTTCCATTCTTTTATAAAAAGTTTGTTATCTTGATTTCTTATTCTTCGGTAAGTTTCACCATTTCTGCATATTCCATAAGTTTTTGTATCCATTTTTCCTTTGTTGGGACTTCTGTTTCTTTCCATTTTGGGGCAAGTAACATTCTTGCTGCTGTAGTAGCACACATAAATAAATTTCTGTACGATTTAAGTAGTTCTGTCCCTATAATTCCCAAAATGTTTTCCGTTTGCTTTGAAAAGGGAAAGAAAAGCTCTGTTGGTGCTTCCTTAGAGCATGCCTCAGGGCGGGAAACAGCATCAAGTTTTATTTACCATCCGCCCTCTCTAAATGTCTTCTTTCTTTCTTTCCTTTGTCTGACTCAGAATGGTGGATCTTGTGCCAGCAGACCAGTTTAAGAACATCACCAGCGTGAATTTGCAGAACAACAACCTCACCTCTTTCAGTGGTCTGGTCTACCTCCCTAACATCAAGGTGAGTCATCTATGCTTCCTATTCTTCCCCTCTCATTCGCAGGGAATAGAGTGCAGATATAGATGGCCCTGGTGTGGGTGTGCGAGGGCTATTTCAGACTTACTTAAAAAAAAAATATTACCATTTACTACAACTATGCCCCAGTTTTCAGGCCTGCGTCTCAGTCTTCGTTCTCTCCTCCTCCACAGATTATTATAAGGGTGAATGCTGTGAAGTTCATACATTGCTTTGCAATGTCAAGGATAGTAGCAGCCAGGGGTAGCAGCCTCATAAGTTCTAGAGAAGGGATGGGGAACCTGCAGCCCTGCAAACATTCTTGGATTCCCATCAGCTCCAGCCAGCCTGGACCAATGGTCAGTGATGATGGGAGCTGGATACAGAGGGCCACAGGTTTCCCACCCCTGCTCAAAATGCTGCTGTCAGGAGTGAGGCAGCAGTAAATCACACTGTGCAAGTTAACTCTTTATTAGCCAAAACGTGATCGGCATAGGAGTGTCAGGCTTAATTAAGCAGCTCTTGAGACTGAAGGTTCCCACCTCCTCACAGCTACCCTCTGTAGGGATGCGGGTGGCACTGTGGTCTAAAACACTGAGCCTCTTGAGCTTGCTGATCGGAAGGTCAGCAGTTCGAATCCATGCAACAGAGTGAGCTCCCGTTGCATTGTCCAAGCTCCTGCCAATCTAGCAGTTCAAGAGCATACCAGTGTGAATAGATAAATAGGTACCACTGCGGCAGAAAGATAAACGGCATTTCTGTGTCCTCTGGCTTCTGTCTGTGGACAAATGCCAGCTCCCTCGGCCTGAAAGTGGAGATGAGGACCACACCCTATAGTCAAATTCAACTGGACTTAACCGTCCAGGAGTCCTTTACCTTTACCAAGTCCCCTCCACTCCATGATTTCCCCCAAGCAATTGGAGACTGTGCCTGCATGTCTCTTCTCCGCCCTTTTCCTGCCTCTTCTGGTTCTGGGAGACCTTCTCCCTCTGCCCCCTCATCGTTGTCCCACCACCACTCCCCTTGTTCTGAGCCTTCTTCCCTTGGGGTTTCCCCAGCTGGTCACTCTCACCATTCTTCTGCATCTAACCAGTCCACGACATCCCAGGACTAAGCAGGTCAGAACTGTGGATCTGTCTTTATTCCCTGTCTTTATTCCCTGTTTACGCTACTTGCCCCATCCTAGGTCATAGAATCATAGAAGATTATAGAGTTGGACGAGATGCCAGGGATCATCTGGTCCAACCCAATGCTGAGGGTTAATTATGGGTCCTTTTTACATGGCCAAACTGAATTCACCTGATATCCTCTGACTTCCTTTTTTTATGCAGGTCCTCTGCCTCAACTACAATCACATCGAGTCGATCCTTCCCAGGCAGAAGGTTTCAAATCACTTAACCAACAGGCAGCTGCTGTACCAGAAAGTGACATCCAGCGGCTACGGACAGCAAGGATCTTCCAAAGGCAACAGGTATGTTGTAGATAAGTCCAGTAGGAGCTGCTGAAGATGGATGGGTGTTTTGACGCTGATCTAGAAGCACTGTTGCTTTGTGAAACCCAGATGGATGGTGCTTCCCCTGTTTGAAAAAGAAAAGGTTCTGACCTCCTTTTTACTCCTTTGCCTAGTCCTCAGACCTTAGTTGGCACAAAAGAGTCTTTGAGAAAGAGTATTCTTGCAGAGTATTGCTGCTTTTATTCTTAAAAAGTCTTCTCCTCCAACCATGACCAACAGCTTTTACAAACACCAAATGCAACCAGCTTTCTACCATCCAACCAACCCATACCAAACACTAACATTGACCACTCTATATATACAGGTACAATTTGGTGAAAGGTTGCATGAGTCATTGTAGGCCGCTGACTCATGCTGACTTAGTTCTTTTAGCATTAAAGAAACAGCGGCCAATTTTTAGCTGTTACATCCCCTTCGGGAGGTTGGTTTCTGGAGGGAGAACCAGTTCTACGCATTTGCAGTGGGGGGCTGCCTGCTTCCCAAGTCTTACACCCTGGTCCCCCTAGTCAACAGCTCCATTTGGAGCCTTTTCTGGGGCACATTCTGATGGGGGTGCAGAGGAGTGGAACTGGTGTGTGAACGACCCAGACTGGTAAACGAAGGCCTTGAGATACTGTGGACAAGTTCCTGGCAGAGGCATGAAGAGAAAACAAATGGAATCTCTCTTGCATCTCGGCCTTTTGTTCCAGACGCGTGAGCCCCTTATATCTGCTTAATCTATGAAAATCAGACTGCTTTGTCCAGCCTCCTCCTCGGTCAGTTTGGTCCAGGTGTACAGTGAGGCTTTTGTGCTTTTCTCAGAAACATCTGGCAAAAGATATGCATGGGTTTTGCAGGTCTGATATCTCCGAAAGACCTTAATCAGGCTTATCAGTCGGGGTATTAAGTCCTTGAACCCTTTAGTTAATTAAAAACTGCTTAATTCCACTGTCTGATTCGCGGGGTATCAGTACGACTTTCCTTCTTAAGGCAATTAAGTCCTCCCTTTCAGCCTGCTTTCAGTAATCATCTCAGGCCTCTTCTGTGTATGAGTATTCTCATAGCGATGGCCATCGGAAGTGTTTGCTCTTTGTGCTTTAGAGCACAGACAGTCTGCCCGTGAGGCCGGATGAGGCAGCCGCTTTCGGTGGCACCTCTTAAGGGGCGTGATTTCGACTCCTTCCATGCAGACTGAAGATGTAAATGGGTGAATAACCCATATTTCTTAAAGCTATGATAGTCCCTGCTACATCTTCATTTCCCCAAAGGAACAAAAACCCTGGGTGAGTGCCTGGAACCTCATAGTCTCTTGCCACCACTTGGCAGAGAGCAGGGTTGGCACCCAACTTTTGTAACATCTAAAAATGTGATGTAGGAATATGACCGGTGAGTTTGCACACAAATGTGCATTCTCCAGGTTGGCCTGTCAAGGGGCCAGGAATGGCTGTAGCTTCCTGCTGATAATGCACCCAGGAACACTCCCCTGGGTGCGCTGCTGTGTAATAATAATAATAATAATAATAATAATAATAATAATAATAATAATAAATAAATTATTAATTTTACTCTGCCCATCTGGCTGGGTTTCCCCAGCCACTCTGGGCGGCTTCCAACAAAACACTAAAATACAATAACCTATTAAACATTAAAAGCTTCCCTAAACAGGGCTGCCTTCAGATGTCTTCTAAAAGTCTGGTAGTTGTTGTTCTCTTTGACATCTGGTGGGAGGGCGTTCCACAGGGCAGGTGCCACCACCGAGAAGGCCCTCTGCCTGGTTCCCTGTAACTTGGCTTCTCGCAGTGAGGGAACCACCAGAAGGCCCTCGGTGCTAGACCTCAGTTAACTTAACCTGGCATAGGTAACGGTAAAGGGACCCCTGACCATAAGGTCCAGTTGTGGCTGACTCTGGGGTTGCGGCGCTCATCTTGCTATATTGGCCAAGGGAGCCGACATACAGCTTCCGGGTCCTGTGGCCAGCATGACTAAGCCGCTTCTGGCAAACCAGAGCGGCGCACGGAAATGCCGTTTACCTTCCCGCCAGAGTGGTACCTATTTATCTACTTGCACTTTGATGTGCTTTCGAAGTGCTAGGTTGGCAGGATAACCTGGCATGCCAGACCCATAAAAAGGAAGTGCGCCGAAACCTCAGAAGTAACCTCCATTTGGCCGATCCCTGACTTTTCCTGTGCAGAGTGGCAGAAGTATTGCATTCTGGTCTCTTGCTCCACTTTACCCTGGCAGCAAAGGGCTGTTGCCAAGGGGTCATCATGAAACTTTTACTAAATAGAAGCAAACAGCGGTTTCCAGCTGTTCCACTTTTCCTCCTGTCAGGCATTTTGCTGGGTGAAGAGTGGATTTCCATGTTAGTGCCTGAAGTCCATGGTGGGGGTTCCAGCACCGCTGTTTTAACAGCAGCGGGGTGTCCTCGCCCAGCCCTGCTTCAAAGCTCTAGCAAAACTCTGTGCATTGGGGTGGGGGAAAACTGTACATCAATTTCTTTCTTGGCCGTTGGCAGCTGAGCTCTGTCCCCTGACGTGGTCCCCTTGTTGTTTCAGGGACATGGGAGCCAATGAAAGCTTGCCTCCGATCATGGAGAGCTTAGAAGTTCTCCATCTGGGCTACAACGGGATTGCCAGTTTGGCCTCGCTGCAGATTAGCAGGCTAAAAAACCTGAAGTTTCTGTTCCTACAGGGTAAGTAACAACAGTAGTATAAACAGTCATTATCACGTGTTCACACGATACCTTTTTTGGGGGGTGGGGAGATGGAAGAGAGGTCTGTAAGAAGGTTGGAGTTGGAGCACAGCAACATTTGGTTGCAGACTCAGCTTGTAGTATATATAGTCCCCAACTAAATGTTACCCATTCGCTTCCCAGAAGCCACTGCAGAATTCTAAACAAGGCCAGAGGTAGACCAGTTGATCTGTGGGGTTGTGTGTGTGTGTGTGTGTGTGTGTTTATATATACAGGGCTTTTTTCCAGCCACAACTCACCAGAACTCAGTTCCAGCACCTCTCAGGTAGGCGCCATTGCCAATATAAGAGACCAAGGATTCGTAGTGAGTTCCGGCACCTCTTTTTTCCAGAAAAATAGCACTGTGTGTATGTGTGTTTCTGTGTCTGTTGTATTTTATAAGGTTTCATTAAGACTTTTCATAATACATTACAATAAAAAACTAAATAAAAATAAAAATACAAAGTCCTTTTTCGTAGGTAAATTTTAACTTAAGCAATCCAATCTGGCTTGTCCAGATTGGTTTTGATCCTGGTAAATCCCCTTTGTTCCCTCCTCAAAAGAACAAGGACACAACAGTCTTCTTTAAAAATATAACAAGAAGTTTACTTATATTCAGGTCACAGTAGATTCCCTGAAGGCAGGCTTTAGTTTGTAGTTACAGGAAAGAGAGTGGGTTCATCCCATGTAGGAATATGAGCACATGTGCTGCTGGCTGAGAGCCAGCAGACAGCAAAATACATCAAGAGAACAGCATCAGGAGTTGAAGAAGTCAACAGAGCAAGAGGAGGATGGCTGCGTGACTGTCCCTTTTTACAGGGTCTCACAGGGTCACGGCCATCTACCTGGTCACATGCAGGGGGAGGATGCTCCAGACTAGGTGTGAGAGGAAGTCCTCCTGGCTGGAGTAACATCCCCCTGTGTGTCCGCTCTGGGCAAACAGGAAGTGTTGTACTTGACTGCTTTTGCTACACCCCACATCCTTTCCTCTTTCCATTGCAGGCAACGAGATCAGCCAGATCGAGGGGCTTGATGGCCTGCAGCTTCTACAGGAATTGGTGCTGGATCATAACCGACTCAAAGCAATCCACGAGAATTCGTTTGCCAAGCAGAGCTCCCTGGTGGCGCTTCACCTGGAGGAGAACCGCCTGAGAGAACTGAACAATTTGCATTGCTTGGTGAAGTTGCAGAAGCTTTTCCTTGGCCTCAATAGAATTCAGGTACAGTGGATCTGGTGGGAGAGAGCGGAGCAAGCCTTCCCCAACCTGGTGCCCTCCAGATGTGTAGGAGCTGCAGTCCAGAACAGCTGGGGGGCACTAACTGGGGAAGGCTGGATGCCAAAGGTTCCAGTGCTGAATTCTGCACTCAGCTTGTTGTTTGCTGTTAGGAAAGAGAAAATCTATCCATTTTGGTTTCTCTCCATTTCTCATTTTTCCAAAGTGCAGTTCTTTAATTTCTGCATCAGTTTGCAAATTCTTGTTTTAAAAAAACCCTCTTGAAGCTTCATCAGCAAATTCCTCCTAATGATCCCATATTTGTATCCAGCTTTGGCTAGAACACACCTTTTTTTGCAAATGAATTCTCCCTAATGCAATGCATGCTTCTGTGTTATGTGAGCATTTGATTGCATGCTTTACCTTGGTATATGCATTTTATTTGGTACACTTGGCTGGAGAACTGCAAAAATCTGGAGAGGTGCAGATTTGAAAGGATGGTTGTAATTTCAATTGACACACTGTTTTGGGAAGGGTGAATTAAGTAGGCTTGCCTTAGAATGGGGACTGGAATAAATTTCTGCCCCATCCCTAATTGCAATGGATCTTGTACCGCTATCTCTTAGGATGATAATAATAATAATAATAATAATAATAATAATAATAATAATAATAATAATAATAATTTATTATTTATACCCCGCCCATCTGGCTGGGCTTCCCCAGCCACTCTGGGCGGCTTCCAAAAAAATATTAAAATACAGTAATACATCAAACATTAAAAGCTTCCCTAAAGAGGGCTGCCTTCAGATGTCTTCTAAAAGTCTGGTAGTTGTTGTTCTCTTTGACATTTGGTGGGAGGGCGTTCCACAGGGAGGGTGCCACTACCGAGAAGACCCTCTGCCTGGTTCCCTGTAACTTGGCTTCTCTCAGTGAGGGAAACGCCAGAAGGCCCTTGGCGCTGGACCTCAGTGTCCAGGGTGGAGACGCTCCTTCAGATATACTGGACCGAGGTCATTTAGGGCTTTAAAGGTCAGCACCAACACTTTGAATCGTGCTCAGAAACGTACTGGGAGCCAGTGTAGGTCTTTCAAGACCGTTGTTATATGGTCTTGGAGGCCGCTCCCAGTCACCAGTCTGGCTGCCGCATTCTGGATTAGTTGTAGTTTCCGGGTCACCTTCAAAGGTAGCCCCATGTAGAGCGCATTACAGTAGTCCAAGCGGGAGATCAGTCAAGAAACAATTGAGCCAACAAATGGTCAACTGGGAATTAGGGGTCGTGATTTGAATAGACTAGAATACGACTGGGAAATCTGTAGCCCTCCAGATTTTGGACCACTACTCCCATCATCCCTGGCCATTCCCCAGGCTGGCTAGGGCTGATGGCAGTTGCAGTCCTCCAGTAGTTGGAGGGTCACAGGCTCCCCATTCCTGCCCAAAGTGATCCCTGAAGGACTCCATAGCAAAGCTGTATGAAGATTCCTGCATAAGACTGTCAGTGCTTGCATTCCTCAGGAAAGCTTTCAATGGCTTTTGAATACAACCTTTTTTAATCTTGCGACAGGAGTTGTCAGAACTTGAAAAGCTCGATTGTCTTCCATGCATTAAAGAGCTCTCGATATATGGAAATCCGGTGAGTAAAGCTGAGGTTTACCTTCGTCTCCTTAATTATGCACAACCTAGTTAGTAAGTGCTTTGCAGGATGCTGCCTTAAGACTGATGTGCTCGCAAAGAGGCCTGACATGCTTTAGTTGTGATACCTGCATTGCAGGAGGTTGGACTAGATGACACCAGCGCTACAGTTCTGTGATTCTATGATCTCATTCTGGAATATTCAGAACTCATTTTCGTGATGTTAAGTACAGTGTTTTTTTGTGTGTGTTTTGGTATCCCCAAACAGGTCATATACCATTTGACAGTAAATATATCCATGAGAAAGCCTGGAAATGTTTTGAGTGCAAGACAGTAGTCATTAAATTGTATATGTGCCTCTTCTAAAATGATGCCTTTTAGAAAGCACAATGGGAGGGACGAGGTTGAAAGCAGATCCATGGACATTTGCATGTGCATATGGCAAGTTTAGAAGCAAGATTTCCCTCCATGGGTGCTTACCGTTAAGTATGCTGCATCTGTGTTGTGTTACATCTGCCTTCGCTGTGTTATGTTACATCTGTTAGCTAACTGTAGGGCCTAAACCTGAACCTCTGGAAGGGATGTGAGCAAAATGCACTTGATTTAACACCTGGGTTTCACCACTGTCTTCTTTCCTCTCCACATCCCAGGTGTCCCGCAAGATTTGCCACCGCCCGCTCCTCGTATTCCACTTACCTAACCTTCAGGTGCTGGATGGAGTAACAGTCACTCCAGAAGAGAGGGCAAGGGCTGAAGTCCATTTGCTAGAACAGCAAGTAAAGCACAATTATTATAATTAAGATCTGCTTAGGCCTCTTACCGTTTTGGGGAGGACTGAGGCAGGTGTGATTCTGTCAGCTCAGAAATTGCCTTTGGTGTCTTCTTTTCCTCTTTAAAAATCCAGCCTGTTTTTGAGTCGCATTCAGGGGCAGCCATGTTTGGGTGCTGGTATCAATGACAGTTCAGTAACGAGGGCTCTTTAGTTCCACACAGTGGCACAGCTACCTTGAGCTACTGTCAAGTCCCAAAATGGCAAACACCACCCACCCCCCGGGTCCTGAAACGAGAATCCTTGTGCACCCAAAGAACCAAAATAACACTTTCTGACGGGGCTTGCAGAGTCAGTTCATTCCTCTCTTTATTTCTTTTTAAAAAACCACCTTCTTGCAGCACCAAACGACATTGAATGTATGCTTGCAATTCACTTTTTATTCTGGGTGAACCATCCCCACTGCCACCCTCAATATCGGGGGACAGTCAAATTAGTCCCCACCAACCTTGTTGTTGTTTAGTTGTGTCCAACTCTTCGTGACCCCATGGACCAGAGCACGCCAGGCACTCCTGTCTTCCACTGCCTCCCGCAGTTTGGTCAGACTCATGTTTGTAGCTTCGAGAACACTGTCCAACCATCTCATCTTCTGTCGTCCCCTTCTCCTTGTGCCCTCCATCTTTCCCAGCATCAGGGTCTTTTCCAGGGAGTCTTCTCTTCTCCTGAGGTGGCCAAAGTATTGGAGCCTCAGCTTCAGGATCTGTCCTTCCAGTGAGCCCTCAGGGCTGATTTCAGAATGGAGAGGTTGGTTCTTCTTGCAGTCCACGGGACTCTCAAGAGTCTCCTCCAGCACCATAATTCAAAAGCATCAGTTCTTGGGCAATCAGCCTTCTTTATGGTCCAGCTCTCACTTCCATGCATCAACCTTACTTGACATATAGATGGGTACAGCCAAGAAGTGACTTCTGGCAGAGATTTTGGGAGGATGGATTGAAAGTGGCTGGGCAAAGGACGGGGTTCAGAAGAAGGAGGATGAAGGAGGATGGCAGAGGAGGGATGAAGGAGAATGGCGGACTGGTTTATGCGATCGATCGAGTGAGGCCTTGAGAGGTAAGACTGAACGATTTGCAGTACAAGCTTCTCCTTGCCGCTTTCAGTGTAAGGTCAAATCCTCACACTTGCCTGCGGGAGGTTTGTACGCTTGTGCAACATAAACAAGACCACACCAGATTTTTAAGATGTTGTGATTCCAATATGTGCGTCAGGAAGTGCATGCAAGTATAATTACACTGTCAGTCCCTGAGTATGCTGCAACGAGCTTCCAGAGCTTCTATGGGTGTGTGTACATGTGTGTGTACACAAGAAGTTGTATATATGCAAGCAGTTCATTTCAGACCAGTGATGCTCTGAGCTACAACCCCCATCATGTTACCCCCGTGCATTGACCATGCTGGCTGGGGGTTGGTAGGAGCCCATTGACACCTGCAAGACCACAGGCTCCCATCCTTATTTTAGACTCTGAGCTTAATGGTCTTACACCCCTCTTCTTTCATTGCGCAGGATTGGACCAGATACGCTTTGGGGTCCTTTCCAACTCCACAATTCTGTGATTCTAGCATTCCTTTGTAGGAGGAGTACCATTCTGCAATACATGTTTGTGCATACGTAATTTGTGGGTTAAACCACAGAGCCTAGGACTTGCCAATCAGAAGGTCGGCGGTTCAAATCCCTTCCACGGGGTGCGCTCCCATTGCTCGGTCCCTGCTCCTGCCAACCTAGCAGTTCGAAAACACGTCAAAGTGCAAGTAGATAAATAGGTACCGCTCCAACGGGAAGGTAAACGGCATTTCCGTGCACTGCTCTGGTTCGCCAGAAGTGGCTTAGTCATGCCGGCCACATGACCCAGAAGTTGTACGCCGGCTCCCTTGGCCAGTAAAGCGAGATGAGCGCCGCAACCCCAGAATCATAGAATCATAGAGTTGGAAGAGACTACAAGGGCCATCGAGTCCAACCCCCTGCCAAGCAGGAAACACCATCAGAGCACTCCTGACATATGGTTGTCAAGCCTCTGCTTAAAGACCTCCAAAGAAGGAGACTCCACCACACTCCTTGGCAGCAAATTCCACTGTCGAACAGCTCTTACTGTCAGGAAGTTCTTCCTAATGTTTAGGTGGAATCTTCTTTCTTGTAGTTTGTATCCATTGCCCCAGAGTCGGCCACGACTGAACCTAATGGTCAGGGGTACCTTTACCTTTACATTTAATTTGACTACAACACTATTGGTATCCTTTTAAAATTTAGGGGTGTAATTTAGGAGTTTCCACCCGCAGTCTCTTGCCCAG
The DNA here is from genome assembly GCF_964106915.1 of Podarcis gaigeae. Taxonomy (NCBI): domain Eukaryota; kingdom Metazoa; phylum Chordata; class Lepidosauria; order Squamata; family Lacertidae; genus Podarcis; species Podarcis gaigeae. The sequence goes on from NC_139678.1 coordinate 8,701,503, forward strand.
CTTTCGTCAACCTGGTGCTCTCAATGTTTTTAACCACGACTCCCAAATCTGGCTGCAGCTGATGGGAGTTGTAGTCCAGAACATCTGGAGGGCTTCGGGTTGGTGAAGGCTGCTCTACTCTGCGTGAAAACTCGCTCAGTTTATGATGCCCCAAGCCCCAGTCCGAAAAACACATTAGGCGACGTCTTTGCCATGTTTACAGTATCAGAAGCGACGCCTGCCTCTTTGTAGAGCCAAGATCTCAGCGGGTTGCCTTGCAAAAATGAACACTGGTGTGTGTGTGTGTGTTTTGCTGCTTGAAGATGTGGTGCTTTGTATACAAGGCTTCTAAGTGCTGTGAAGCGGATTGCAGCACGTTGTAAATGCCTTTATTTCCAAACTGACCTATGCTTTTCATACGTTGGACATCACTTAAAAATAAAAAACATGGCCGTATTAGTGCAGCTGCCGAAAGAGTGCTAAGGCCTCGCCTCTCTTAGGAGAGAGAGATTTCTGGGTTTTTCAGAAAGCTTCAGTGAAGATGCTCTGCCTCGTTAGCTAGAACAGAACTGAGGCATTATCTCATTAGGCCACCGAAGTGGAACAACAAACGATTTCTCGGTTTCCTTCGCAACATCAAAGCTGCTCTTTCCTAAGTGCTTGTTAGAAAGTTGAGAAGCAAGATCTTCTGTCGTTTCTCTTTGAAAAGTACGTTTTTGGTGTTAAATGTCACAGGGAATTTCGCACGGGAGAAAGCATCTTAATTAGCGCCTTGTTTTCTCCCAAGGTGCTCCGGAAGCATTTTGGGAATGGAAGCGGAAAACCAAAACATTAGCCCCCATCCCAACCCCTACATGAGGGTAAAAATGCTATAATGATGAGCCAAATAATGTATAGATTGTTCCCAAAATCCCCTGAATCAATAATAATAATAATTTATTATTTATACCCCGCCCATCCAATGGTATGGCAGGCCTTGATTGCCATCTTTCCCTAACGAATGCATTTCCTAGGCCTGCCCAACTCCTTTATAAGTTGGAGACACCCCTAGTTTATGGCATCCCTTAGAGAAGCAAAGATGGGCTGGTAAAACGGGCAGGACATGGTGACGTCACGCGGAAGAATATCGGTCTTTTGCTCCACCTCCTGCAAGCTTTGCTTGCCTGCAGGATACTGCCAAGTGCATATCCAATTCAAGCTTTGGGTTGAAGTCCTAGCAGGTTTAGTGGTACCTTGGTTCTCGAACTCAATCCGTTCCGGAAGTCCAGAACGAAGTCCATTCAAAATCCAACGGCTTCTGATTGGCCCCAGAAACAATGCTGACAGCTGAAACAGACGTTTGGCTTCTGAAAAACGTTCGCAAACCGAAGCACTTACTTCCGGGTTTGCGGCGTCCGGGAGCCGATTTGTTCGACAACTAAGCCGTTAGCGAACCAAGGTGTGACTGAATCCCAGTCCCATCAACTGCTCCTGGAACCAAGGTTCTGTAGATGGGGGGTCGTCCCCCCCACTCCTGATTCTGTGGCGCCTTCAGCCCTACCTCTATGAGTCATGTGCAGGCCGTGCTTCTGTGTGGAATAATAATAATAATAATAATAATAATAATAATAATAATAATAATAATAATTTATTTATACCCCGCCCATCTGGCTGGGCTTCCCCAGCCACTCTGGGCGGATTCCAAAAAATATATTAAAATACTGTAATACATCAAACATTAAAAGCTTCCCTAAAGAGGGCTGCCTTCAGATGTCTTCTAAAAGTCTGGTAGTTGTTGTTCTCTTTGACATCTGGTGAGAGGGCGTTCCACAGGGCAGGCGCCACCACCGAGAAGGCCCTCTGCCTGGTTCCCTGTAACTTAGCTTCTCGCAGTGAGGGAACCGCCAGAAGGCCCTCAGAGCTGGACCTCAGTGTCCAGGCTGAATGATGGGGGTGGAGATGCTCCTTCAGGTATACTGGACAGAGGCCGATTAGGAATATTAAGAAGCACATAAAAACGGTATCGGCAAGAGTGGAAACGAATTTTAAACCCTGCAGCCAAAGGCGGATAAGGAAGCACTGGTGTTAAACACAATCGACGTAAACTGGCGGCAGTTTCAGAAAGGGATGCATCTGTAGTTTCTTGGGCTCGGGCCCAGAAGCAACATGTAGGTGCCCAGTCATGCTTGGCTCAGTGGAAAGGGGGAGCATGAAAAAAAATTGTGGCTCACCGTTGCTTCCCTTAGCAGGGAAACAGCTGCGGAGGACTGGGGAGGCAGCACCAAGCTGCATGCAACAGGGCCCCTCCTGCTCAGAAGGATCCCATTCATCTCTTTGCTTTGCCACTTGCAGAGGCTGCACCCAGAAAATATTAGCGGAGGACGTTTAGAAATGGGCCAATCTGCTTCCTCCTTGGGGGAAATATAGCTCAGCTCATTTGCAAACCAATTTTATGCGATCCTGGGGGGAGCTCACCTTGGGGAGGGGGATGCACCAGGTTTTTTTAGGGTTTATATTTCAACTAGGTTTAACTACCATATTTTTTGCTCTATAAGACTCACTTTTTCCCTCCTAAAAAGTAAGGGGAAATGTGTGTGCGCATCTTATGGAGCGAATGCAGGCTGCACAGCTATCCCAGAAGCCAGAACAGCAAGAGGGATTGCTGCTTTCACTGCGCAGCGATCCCTCTTGCTCTTCTGGCTTCTGAGATTCAGAATATTTTTTTTCTTGTTTTCTTCCTCCTGAAATTAGGTGTGTCTTGTGGTCTGGTGTGTCTTATAGAGCGAAAAATACGGTATTTTAAAATTCATTGGTCTTTTGGTCACAGTCTAAAGGTGGGATTCACTTTAAGAGGCCCATCAGCAAAAGCCCAGCATAAGAACTTCCATTTGCACAATGGGGCCTCGTCCGCCTTCCTCCCCCACCAAAGGAAAAAAACCCCAATCATTTAGTTTGTACAAACCCGACACACACAAACACACTCACACACAACATACGCGATGTCTCTGTAATAAATTTGTAGAAAATCAACCGTACATCGGATCTACACCGTTCCACTTTTATTTTGCTCCATGAAGAAAGGACTATCAAAGGGGGAAGGTTTGATACAGGGCAGCCATAATCCCTTGAGCATTCCAAGACGTCCTCAGGAGCCCTACCCAGTTGGCATGCCAACCGTTATGGTCCCAGACAGAAGACCATCAAGGTCACAAAGAACTTGCATATGGGAGTGGATTCAGCACGGACTGAGACAAAGGACAATGATCAGCTCTTCCCTCTGGGGGCAGGATACTGCAAACTCCCCTTTGTCCTCTGGAAAGTACTCATGGGGAGGAGGAAAGGTGGAACCGGCCAGGTGACAAGACACTCATTTTACCACCACAACTCCTCCCTCAACCCCTTCTTTTTGTGATGTGTCAATGATGCAGCCATGATGTAGTTGTGATGTAGTTCTAGGGGTGTAGCTTGGGGGATTAGTAGCTAATAAAAGTTGGGGTCTCCTTTTGTTCAGGGCTTCCATCCTGTTTCACCTGGTGGCAGGTGGGAGTCCTGTCATGACAGTCTTCAGTAAAGACCAAGCCTACTGGCTGCTGTTTTGCTCTGGTATTCCTGGCTGGTGTCCTTGTTTTTTGTCCAAGGGAGCCCTCAGATTTCTCCGTTAACACTGGGGGAGCCTGCAAAACAGCACACAGTGCGGGAAGAGGGGGAATTGTTCCGTCTGACAAGCCAAAATGCTTGCGCAAGTGGGATGTTCGTCATAGTGTGACATTTAACTCCAGCCTGTGATATTTCACAAAAAGGCAGAGTGTGGCGGAAACTTGGGGGGTGGCAGTGTAACCTTGTTTTACTCAAGAGTAGACCCACTAACATTAATGAGCATGACTAAGTTAGGGTTCAGCTCGTGCTAAAGCAAAGCCAACATAATCCACTGAACTTTGCAGTGCAGGAAAATCCAACAGGGAAAGGCAGAAACATGCCGGGAAGTGCATTTTAAAAAAAAAAATTACAGAGGGCACTGAGGCAAACGTGTAGCCCTTGACCCTTGGCGGTGGAATCTTGTGAGAGAGGAGAGGAGCAAAGCCTGATGGGGATTATAGTTTTGCAGGCTGTACTGTATTGAATTGTGAAAGGGTGGGAAATGAAGTCAAGGCAGATCTCTTTGGACTGAGAGCTTGGGGGAAATGGGTGAGTGCGCTAACCAGCAGAAATAAAATTGTCACAGCCTCAGACTGGACACTGGAAGGAAACTTCTGAATTGTAAGGCAGTCTTGCACATAGTAGAATATTTTTCTATGGCAAATGGAAATGTGTCCTGCTTTGAAATAAGAGCAGGACTGAGGAACCCTTTTTAGCCCAGGGGAGGAGGAGGAGGAGGAGGAGGAGGAGGAGGAGGAGGAGGAGGAGGAGGAGGAGGATAATAATTTATACCCTGCCCATCTGGCTGGGCTTCCGCAGCCACTCTGGGTGGCTTCCAACAAAATATTAAAATACAGTAATTCATCAAACATTAAAAGCTTCCCTAAACAGAGCTGCCCTCAGATGTCTTCTCTTTGACATCTGCTGGGAGGGCGTTCCACAGGGCGGGTGCCACTACCGAGAAGGCCCTCTGCCTGGTTGCCTGTAACTTGGCTTCTCGCAGCGAGGGAACCACCAAAAGGCCCTCAGCGCTGGACCTCAGTGTCCGGGTAGAACAATTAACTTTTTGGGGGGCCCACATGACCATAGTAGTTGGGGTAAGTAACTTTCCCTGTTCCCTGTTTCTTTGCGGCATTTCCGAGCCTGAGAGACGAGACTTACTAATGCCCCTGATGTCTCACCTTGTAGGTCTTTCCTCTTACCAACTCTCCAATAGACTGTGGATTCCCCGTCCTGCAGACTACTTTCCCCAAGCCTTGTCCCCTGAAGATAGCCAACGTGAACCTGAACGCGGGTATCAACTATTTATATGGGGGCGACTTCATCGTCCCTCATTCTGTGGATGAGCTGGTTGGGAGCGAGTCCATCAAAGGTGAGCATAAATGGGCCATGATGTTCTTTGTTTTTCTCTGGGTTGAGTCTCACGTCTTCCACTTGGTTGGTTGAAGATGGCGCAACAGGGTCCCCTAAAAGTTCTCTGGTCCAATACATAAGCACCCCCAGAAATGTCAAGGGGAGTCTAGATGAACTTAAGAACATGAAAAGAGCATTGCTGGATCAGGCCCATGGACCACCTAGTCCAGCATCCTGTTTTCACACTAGATAACCAGAATCCTTCAAGCAGGATTAGAGCACAAGAAAAATTCTCCCTGCGGTTTGGCATTCAGAAGCATTGCTGCCTCCAACTGTGGAGGCAGAGCAAAGCCATCAGGGCCAGCGATAGCCCTCTCCTGCATGAATTTGTAGGGACATGGGTGGCGCTGTGGTCTAAACCACTGAGCCTCTTGGGCTTGCTGATTGGAAGTCGGCGGTTCGAATCCCCACGACGCGGTGAGCTCCCATTGCTCTGTCCCAGCTCCTGCCAACCTAGCAGTTTGAAAGCATATCAGTGCAAGTAGATAAATAGGTACCACTCCAGCAGGAAGGTAAACGGTGTTTCTGTGTGCTCTGGTATCCATCACGGTGTTCTGCTGGCCACATGACCCGGAAAGCTGTCTGTGGACAAACACTGGCTCCCTCGGCCTGAAAGCGAGATGAGCGCCGCAACCCCATAGCCGCCTTTGGCTGGACTTAACCGTCCAGGGGTCATTTACATTTACCTTACCATAAATTTGTCTAATCCCCTTTTAAAGCCATCCCAGTTGGGGGCCCTCCCAGCCTCCTGTGGGAGGGAGTTCTGCAGTTTTAACGATGCCTTGCAATGTCGAGGTCAGGTTGAGGTCCTGCGCCAGGGACCTGTCCCGAGCCAAACATTATCTAAAGGCACAATCACCCAAAGAAGCAGCCTGGTTCAGTTAGCTGCCTGCAGCCTTGTTTTCCCTTTCAGAAACTTGACTCCTCTCGCTTGGTGTAAAACAGGGGTCGACAAGGCTAACCAGGCATAGGCTGGATCACTGCTGCAGAGATCCTCCGTGGGCCGGGCCGGTGCAGCGCGATGCTGGAAATCGCGTCTGCGCATGTCCGCGGCACCAGAAATCGCTTCTGTGCATGCCCAGACGCCAACAGAAGTGGTTTCCGGCACTGTGGACATGCGCAGATGCTATTTCTGGTGTCTGGGCATGCACAGAAGTGATTTCCAGCACCGCGGACATCCGCAGTTGCGATTTCTGGCATCTGGGCATGCACAGAAGTGATTTCCAGCGCTGCGGACATGTGCAGATGCAATTTCTGGCGTCTGGGCATGCACAGAAGTGATTTCCAGCACTGCGGACACGCGCAGATGCAATTTCTGGCGTCTGGGCATGCGCAGAAGTGATTTCCGGCGCCACGGACATGTGCAGATGCGATTTCTGGCATCTGGGCATGTGCAGAAGTGATTTCCGGCGCTGCGGACATGCGCAGGTGCTATTTCTGGTGTCTGGGCATGCGCAGAAGTGATTTCCAGCACCGCGGACATGTGCAGATGCAATTTCTGGCATCTGGGCATGCGCAGAAGTGATTTCCGGTGCCGTGGACATGTGCAGATGCTATTTCTGGCATCTGGGCATGCACAGAAGTGATTTCCAGCACCATGGGCATGTGCAGATGCAATTTCTGGCATCTGGGCATGCACAGAAGTGATTTCCGGCACCGCGGACATGTGCAGATGCAATTTCTGGCATCTGGGCATGCACAGAAGTGATTTCCGGCGCCGTGGACATTCGCAGATGCAATTTCTGGCATCTGGGCATGCACAGAAGTGATTTCCGGTGCCGTGGACATGCGCAGATGCTATTTCTGGCATCTGGGCATGCGCAGAAGTGATTTCCAATGTCTGGGCATGCGCAGAAGCGATTTCTGGAGCTGTGGAAGCGAGTCCCTGCACCCTGCCGTGCCACACCGGTTAAGCACAGCGCGCATGGACTCGCCAAGCTGGCGGCTTGGTTCAGGGGCAGCTCCTGGGCCAGTTAAATGACCCTCATGGGCTGCTTCCAGCCCATGGGCCTTAGGTTGCTGACCTCTGGTGTAAAACAATGGCGACCCTAACTTTGAAAAGTGCCGATTTTACAGTTCCACTTTCAGGTAAGAAATCCAAGAACGCCACACCGGGCGTGTGTAACCCTCGGAGCATCCATGCGGAGGTCGCCATCAGGCAAGTCAGAGCTGCCTCGGCCAACCTTCCAGCCCACGGGGCACCACAGAGTGGCCCCTCTCGAACCACGTAAACCTGCCACACCAGCAAGGATCGTGCAGGTATGCGACTGATCACATTGTCTTCCTCTTTCTCTTAGTGTGAACTACACTTTGCAGACTCCCGTATGTCACTCCTCTGGCTGAAAACAAAGGACCAAACACAGAATACACGTAGCAACAGGGGAAGAAGACTTCTAAAGAGCCAATGATAGCTCTCCATTTTTTGCCTGGGTTTTAGTGGTTTTATCCCATCTGTCCTCCTAAGTTAAGGTTGCCTAACGTGTGGCCAGGGGTGCCAACCTGAATAAAATATGGGGGACGACAGGTATCCCACAGTCCATATAATCACAGGACCACAATCACATGCACACCGTCTGAATGGCAATGCCCATCAACTTTGAGGGGGGCCAGCTCCCTCAAATATTTTATGGGGTGGGGGGCTAAATGGACATCACTCCCATCAACCCCAGTCGGCCTGGTCAATGGTCGGGGTGATGGGGGCTGCAGTCAAGCCCTACTCTAAGGGCTTAGTGTCATATGTGTGGTTCTTTTCCTCCTCTTTTAGGCTCACAACAACCCTGTGAGGTTTACCAACTAGCCAAAGGTTGCCCCAATGAACTCCATGGCTAAGTGCCGATTTGAAACTGGATCGGTCTGGCACTCTAACCACCAAATTGATCTGGCACTGTGTCAATTCCATATTTTTGCACTCGGATCATTGATACAAGATGCTAAAAGTGGCTCTGGGTTCCACCTTTTTCCCTCCATGCATGGTGTATTAGAAAACAGTTCTTGTCTGAAATGGGATAGGAATGAAGTTAATTCTTAGTTAATTCGGCCCTTGGCATTGTTGATTTTTGTTGTTGTTGTTAAGCTGTGTTGCTTAGATGGGAGAATAAAAATTGAATGGGTAGATGGCAAGAATGATCTTGTAGGCAATAAGTTCTGGAAACTTGGGACATAGTCTGTGATTCGTGATGGGGAAGAAATGTAGTTTTGTTTGAGTTTTAATGATAAATTATCTAATTTATCTCAAATCAATATGTGAACTCAAACAGCTATCCCTTGAAATTTGCATTTCTCCAGATTTTGTGATGGGAGTTCTCCAAGCAACCAGTGTGTAAAATATATATGAGGGGTAATTGCTCTGTATATTATATGTGCAGATTAGACAAAACTGCATACCAAAATGTGATTATTAGAAGTTTGCACTAAAATGCTGGTGAATTTTCATGAGGATTTCATTTTAAATCACTGATTGTTATAGAAATGTGAAAAACAGAGTTTAAGGTTAGGAAAATGAGAAACACAGGGAATCCAAAAAAAGACAGATTTGCCTATTTTTATTGGAGGGTACATAATATAACCATCTTCCATAAGCTAAAGAGGTTTAGGTGGGCCTGGTCAGAGCCTTGTACACACTGCCTTCAGTTACACAAGATGTACCAAATAGTGTGTACCAAATAAATAAATAAAATCACCTGTTCATCACCTGTGTCACAGAAACTCCTGTAGCATCCCTGTTTTGAATTAACATAACCCTTCTCATTTGACTTCCTTTCTTTTCCTTTCAGAAACGGCGCAGTTGCACTTTCGGATCGAACAAATTGTAAATAGCTGCAAGAAGAACGAACGCTAGTTTTGACAATGATTTACATTTGCATCCAGATGTTTGCTTTCCCAATTTGAGTTACACCCCAGGAGAATTTGTTCCATAATTTCACATTTTATATCTTCGATCAGAGACTGAAATGAATGAACTGATTTAAGTTTCTTAAGGTTGATGAAGCATGCCTGATTTTTTTTTTCCAGATCCAGGACTGAGTAGGATACTCAGGACCAAATGGGACTCTTAGGCTCCAGTTAACATGTGACTATTGGTAGTGCAATCAGTTCTGTCCGTAAAAAACCAACAACAACCAGAATGCAAAGCAGCCTTCGGGGGGGGGGGCATTAACAGCTGGAAGAATGGCAGGGAGAGGGGCTGCTTAACCCTCTCCCTTTCTTTCATTTGTCTGCTCAAAAGCGCCTCCCTCTCCCTCTTCCACCTGTGTCAGAAAATAACCAGCTGCATCGTTGCTGCTTACCCAGAGATAGAGAATTCGCAGGAAAGTCAGTGTGATGCAGATAGAGCAGCAGAGCTAATCCTGTGCTCCTGCTGGTGTGTTTGCACCGAGCCAACCTACCTGGTGCTTGACCCTTCTCCGTCCCGATAAGCAGCAGGTCAGGAGGTCAGGAGGTCAGGTGAGCGCTACCTCTGCATCACGCTTCCCCCTACTGGAAACTATGTTTTCTCCCCTATATTTTCGCTCCCCAGAGAAACACCTTGAGGAGACGGGCAAACAACAGGAAGGAAAATAGATTTAACAGCTCCTCTGACACTTTCACTCCTCTGCCCAGGCTGATTTGGAATTTATACCTTTATGAAAACAACCACACAGCGTGTAGTTTTAGCCTCAGCACTGTTGTACTGCAAATCAGGGGTGTGCCTTAGCTATCAGTGGAAAAGATGAGGCTCCATGGGAGCCCATGTTTATTCCAGATTTAATACACAACTGTTGACGGATTGCGGATGGATAGCCGTACTAGCATTCGTCCCCTTAACCTGACCTTATGGTGTTGTTCCGTTTTAATTAGACTTGGGGTTGAGTACAAGATGTAACTGTTGCGGTCGCATAAGGGTTTTCTGATGGAAGCATTGTTGGCAGGGGCAGCTTTGGAGAAAAGATAATAGCAAGGAATAAATTGAAGTTGACATCCATTCCCAAAATACGTCGGCTCAGGATATGGAATTCATGTGGGAGACTGTCCTTGTAACAAGTGATGAATGAAAATAATATAATCGGAGAGCAGAAAATGTGAGTTGGTGATTATAGAGTTGGAAGGGACCCCAAGGGTTTAATAATAATAATAATAATAATAATAATAATAATAATAATAAATTTCTTTATATCCTACCCATTTGGCTGGGTTTCCCCAGACACTCTGAACGGCTCCCAACAGAATTAATGAAAATAATAATAAAAAAGCGATAAAACATCAGACATTAAAAGCTTCCCTAAACAGGACTGCCTTCTAAGTCCAACCCCAAGCAATGCAGGAATCATTTGCCCAATGTGGGGCTCAAACCCACAACTCAGATTAAGAGTGTCACGCTCTGCCAACTGAGCTCCCAGCATTACTTCCCCCAAGCTCTTTAAACCCTCTGGCATTCTGCAAAAGAAAAACAAGAAGTGCTCTTCCTGTGGAACTGAAGAAAGGTGTTCCTTGCATATATGTATTTTGGCGGGGGGGAATCAGGTGTGGTAGTCTTCACAAGGGGGGCACAGCATGGCAACACAGTGGAACCATAGAAGCTGGCAAATTTTGGGGTTGCCACGTTGGAAGTGGCACTGGCACATCATAGGAGAGTGTATGGAATGTGGATGGCCATCTGAAATAGGGGGGCAGGTTGAAGAGCCCCATTTTGTGGCCATTAACCTCTGTCTTTGGGGTAGGGAACCTACAGCCCTCCAGATTATAGACTCCATCTCACATCAGCCCAAGCCAGCATGGCCCAATGGTCAGGGATGATGGGAATTTTGGTCCAGTGATATCAGGAGAAGAGAGCAATGGTTGCCTTTCCCTGCACTACCCAACTGCTGATGGGCTAGAGGTTGCGTTGGGTTCTTTGGAGCTGCTGGCCCTCATGAGACTATAGGTGCTGAGTGTTGAGGTGCTCTTTTAAAAGGAAGCATCAGTAGAGCATCCTTGAGGGAGCAAACCAACCAGCCAAGCTGACTTGGTGCATCAGGAAATGTTCAAGCTGTGTGCAGCCATACCCGAGACAGCTGCTGGAGTGTTTGCGATCCAGCCAAGGATCCCTGGGGGTGGCATTTACCAGACCTCTCCTCACTGTGGCTGAAATGTTTGTTATTTAATAAAAAGGTAAAGGGACCCCTGACAGTTGGGTCCAGTTGCGGACGACTCTGGGGTTGCGGTGCTCATCTCGCTTTACTGGCCAAGGGAGCCGGCGTACAGCTTCTGGGTCATGTGGCCAGCATGACTAAGCTGCTTCTGGCGAACTAGAGCAGCGCACAGAAATGCCATTTAACTTCCCGCCAGAGCGGTACCTATTTATCTGCTTGCACTTTGACGTGCTTTTGAACTGCTAGGTTGGCAGGAGCAGGGACCGAGCAACGGGAGCTCACCCTGTCTTGGGGATTCGAACCGCCGACCTTCTGATCGGCAAGTCCTAGGCTCTTCAGTTTCCAAATCACCTTCAGAGGTAGCCCCACGTAGAGCGCATTGCAGTAGTCCAAGCGGGAGATAACTAGAACATGCACCACTCTGCAGCAGCACAGAAATCAGAATCCTCTTCAAGTAGCCCATATTCTCTACCCTCCCTGGTAACCATTCGGGATGAACGTTCAATAAACAAGTCATACCAAAGTGCCTTCAGAGTGGAACATGATGCTGTCCACAAGGAGAAGATGTGGTCCCCAACCTTAGTTCAGAGATACCAGATAACTGCTGAAGGGAATTGGCAGGGAGGTGGAGGATATCCCATGTTGACTTAATTCTCTCCTGGACTCTGAAATCAGAAGTCGAGTAGAGGGGGGTGGGTACATCTGCGGGAAAAGAATCGACAGCTGCGGGTTAAACAACTATGCCACTGGCACAATTCTTCCCCGCAAGTCCCTACCTCTGTATTCACACTTGCGCATTGCTTCGTTGTTGTTTTTCCCATTTTCAGAAAGTATGGACTTGGAACGAAGCAATATCTGCAGATACGATGTGACAGGGAAGAACATACGGGGGAATTCTTCCTCATTGAATTCCTGATCAAGCCCAGATGATGTGGTTATTTTGTGTGTGAAGCTCTGTTTCCCTGGTCCGGTTCTACCTCTCTGCTTTCAGCTCTTGTTTCAAATCCTCTTGCTGTTTGGGGTCTGCTTTCTCGTTTTAAGTCCTATTTATTATTTTTTTCCAAGTATATATATATTTTTAAAAGAAGATAATAATTACAGACTGTGTGTGGCTGTTGCAATGCCTCCCTCTTCAGAAATTCGAATGGTGTATGTACTTTTTCAGAAAAGAGTACGGTTTATTTTTCACGGCGGCACAAATGAAAGCTCATCTATCCAAACTTTCCGGATACACTGCAGTGCATTTTTCGTGTGAGAAACACACACACAAAAACCTCTTCCTCCCAGTCTTCAAAAACCAGTAGGATGATGTCTGCTGGCATCAATCCTTTGTTTCCTCTTGGATAAAGGGAGAGAAGGACAGCAAAACCTGTAACTTCATGTACACTCCTGTGTCCTGCTGCAAACCTTTCAGAATTTACCGATTTTGCGGAGTTTTCAGAAGCCTTGGCCTATAAAAAGGCTGTACCTTTCGCCCAGTCTTTAATTCTTCTAAATGGATGTTTCTCTCCCAGCCATTAGAGATCCCCGTTGCTTCCTTGAAACATTATTTGCATAAAAGGAATTGAATAATTTATAGAGAAGCAGACACTTGGGTGTAGCTCGGTCGAGATTTGCCCATAATCACGCCGTGCCTAACACATGGCTCATAGCTTGTTTAATGGGATGGAAGCTGACAGGTTTGTCTTGTACCGCTGCTATAGAACTCATAGCTTTCAAATGACCTCAGTGTACTTAGCTACTTTGCTTGTTGATCTCACTGCTCTTTTCCCTTCCATTAATGGGAGAAACTCTTAAAGGCAAATGCCCCACTTTCCTACATTCCCTCAAATAATAAAGACCGTTTTGGCTTGGAAGATATTTCATGCATTCTATTTAAAAAGAAAAAGAAAACATTACTGAAGAACTTTAACAGGGGAGTTGGAATGCTTCAATTTGTAAAACCCAGGATCTTAAATGCTTAATTAATTTGTTTTGTTTGGTTCAAAGTTCCCTTCTCCTCTCCCCCTTTGCTGAAAGAAAGTTGTCCTAATAGCCAGTTTACAAAAACCAACTCATGGATTTTAGTTATTTCAGCTTTGCAATGTTCTTCCTGGTCAAACCGATTTTTTTTTTCCAGATGCAGCCATGAAAAGCAAACCTTTTTCTGTAAAGTATCATAAAAGCTGAGTTGGCTATTTGTTTTAAGCATTTCTGTAAATATTGAAAAAGGTACATGTTTCTCTGTAAAAGCCGGAGGGTGGAAGGGAAACGGATCCCCACCCCTAGTCAGAAATTGTAATTTGGAAAATTAATGTTTGCAATCAATAAGCCCTAGAGTAGCAGGCAAGGTGGCCGCTTTGAATCCCTTAACCCAAAAGTTCCCTTTGCCATTTTAGTCCCTAGCCTACTTTCATTTATTCTGCTGCTTAGTGGCCTACTCTTCAATCCAAAATACTTCACAGTGTGTCTTATAATTGTATGAAAAATAAAACCACAAATTGATTAAAACATTAGTCATACTCTTGAGTAGACCCAGTGAAATTGATGGACATGAATAAGTTAGGTCCAGTCATTTCAATGGTTCTACTTTGAGTAGAACTTGGTTAGACACAACCCAGAACTTTCAGAGGGATGGCTATGCTGGCCTGGTACACCACCAGCAACAAAAAATATTTTGGAAACTAAAAAATAATTGTGCCATCAATTTCCAAGCAGTCTACAAGGGCAACCCCATGTAAAATGCAGTTCAGAGTCATTTGCACAACATGGATAACTGGCGAGACGCTGATTCACGCAGGAGTCTGTGCTATGCAAACCTCTGTCTCATTGAGCCTCAACCCTAAGTAGAAGGTAAAGGACCCCTGGATGGCTAAGTCCAGTCAAAGGCAACTATGGGGTGCGGTGCTCATCTCACTTCAGGCTGAGGGAGACAGCGTTTGTCCACACAGACAACTTTCCGGGTCATGTGGCCGGCATGACTAAACCGCTTCTGGCACAACGGAGCACCATGACGGAAACCACAGCGCATGGAAATGCCGTTTACCTTCCTGCCACTGCAGTACCTATTTATCTACACACACCAGTGTGCTTTCAACTTGCTAGGTTGGCAGGAGCTGGGACAGAACAAACGGGAGCTCACTCTGTCATGGGGATTTGAACCGCCAACCTTCCAATCGGCAAGCCCAAGAGGCTTAGTGGTTTAGACCACAGCACCACCCACATCCCTGTTCGTAATAATGCAAGCACACTGTGCTGATGCACAGCTGTAATTATTATTATTATTATTTATACCCCGCCCATCTGGCTGGGCTTCCCCAGCCACTCTGGGCGGCTTCCAACAAAATATTAAAATACAATAATGCACCAAACATTAAAAGCTTCCCTAAACAGGGCTGCCTTCAGTTGTCTTCTAAAAGTCTGGTAGTTGTTGTTCTCTTTGACATCTGGTGGGAGGGCGTTCCACAGGGCGGGCGCCACTACCGAGAAGGCCCTCTGCCTGGTTCCCTGTAACTTGGCTTTTCACAGTGAGGGAACCTCCAGAAGGCCCTCAGCGCTGGACCTCAGTGTCCAGGTAGAAAGATGGGGGTGGAGATGCTCCTTCACATATTCTGGACTGAGGCCGTTTAGGGCTTTAAAGGCCAGCAATGACATTTGCGCCTACTTGTCACCATTGGTGCCATGGCAGCTATGCAAACCCCACAGCAGAAGACAGACCAGTAATGAACCAGTTGTTATTTGCACAGTCTTCAGCAAATTGGATGGAGTCAGAGACATGGGAGACTGGCTTATATCAGGTCAGACCAAGCTGTCCGTCTAGCCCAGTATTCTGACTGGCAGAAGCTTTCGGGGATCTCAGGCAGAGAAGGAGCTTTGCCATCACTTGCTATGGAGATGCTGTCGATGGAAGCCAGGTCCTCTGCTGTGGACTTCCTCTACCGTCTGAGCTCTAGTCCCACCCCTGAAAGAATGGACATTTCCCAGAATCCAAGGGCGGTCAGTTCCATTTCACCAGCTGCGGTGAAGCAGGAGAGTGCCGCCCTGCACGAGTCCCCTTGGCACCTCCACCAAAGCCTTGCTTACTGGGGTTGCTCAGCTTCTGGTGAGATTGTGCAAGATCCTGTCAGAGATTCCGTTCGACCGAGCTGTAATGGCTCTCCTCCACGTCGTATCTTCGGAATCCATCTAGGCTCTCCTCCAACGGTGATTAACGACCTAAGCCTTTAATGAGACTTCAGGCACGCTCCCCATTACACAGAGTACCCAAACAGCAGCAGAAGAGCCAGAAATATGTGCTACATTGCTACTTTTATTTCTAACTACGCAGGACAGAAAATAATATGCGTCTGCTCTCTGTGAGAGGCAGAAAACAACAGGAACAAAGAAACAGGAAACCAGTAACTTCAACATCTGTCTCCCGTCTCCCGTGAGACTTCCAACAGTCTGGAATGTCAACAGAGTCTTGTGACTCCAAAAACTGCACAGTGGCATAACAGAAATCTAACATCCTCCCCCTTTTCGTGAACACCACTGGGCTGTGTGTAAGCACAAACCCAGTTTCTGCACATAGGTACAGTGTTGAGCCCTGAGAATTCACGTGGAGGCCTCCAGAATTCTTGCACAACCTTTCCTGAGACCCCAGTTTGTGAGGAAGAGCACTTTGCTTATCAGGGTGTTGGGAAGGTCACATAAGAGCTCGTCAGATGCTGCCCCAACTTTTCCTCGCTTCTAGGGCGGTGGAGGTGCCCACAGAGGTGCCCCTTGAATTCCGTTACCCGAGGTGATGGCTTCAGTCTGCCTCACGGACAGGACCAGGGCTTTTTCCCAACAGGAACTCGGGGGAACTCAGTTCCGTAACCTCTCAGGTGGACGCCATTGCCATTCTAAGAGAACGAGGAAGCTCATCATGGTGAGTTCTGGCACCTCATTTTCCTGGTAGAGTACAGGGTCAGATTTAAGGTGCTGCTTTTGACCTTTAAAGCCCTTCACGGCCTAGGACCATCGTACCTACAGGACCGCCTCTCCTGGTATGCCCCACGGAGAGCCTAAGGTCCATAAATAGCAACACCCTAGTGGTTCCAGGCCCTAAGGAAGTTAGATTGGCTTCAACCAGAGCCAGGGCCTTTTCAACTCTGGCCCCGGCCTGGTGGAACGCTCTGCCTCATGAGACCAGGGCCCTGCAGGATCTGATTTCTTTCCGCAGGGCCTGTAAGACAGAGTTGTTCCACCTGGCCTTTGGCTTGGAGCCAATTGGATTCCCTCCCTCTCTTTTTTTTCCTTTTTTTTCCTTCTCCTCCTGCGATGAGGCTACATTTTAATATTTTAATGTTTCATTATTTTAATGTTGTATTTTATTTTTGTTTTTAAGTTGTAATCATTCATCTTGTTTTTATTATTGCTTGTAAGCCGCTCTGAGCCCGGCCTTGGCTGGGGAGGGCGGGGTATAAATAAAAAATTATTATTATTATTATTATTATTATTATTATTATTATTATTATTATAAAAATAGCACTGGACGGGATTGCCATCCCAGAATCTCTGGGTAACCAGCCCTGCACAAGGACTTCTGCTTGTGTAATGGGGGCTCTCCTCCATCGCCTCCCCATGCAATTGGCTCTTGGGGGTCGGGGGTCAGGAGAAACCCCAGATCAGGAAATGGAGGGATGGAGGGATTCATTCCTTCTGGCAAGATGCAACAAATGTGAATTTATTATTTCAGTCACAGACCAGTTCCGGCCCACATACAATATCAAGGAAGTCATAAAACACGATAGGGATACATTAGAATTTGCAATTAGGTAGAACAGGGACACTACAAATATAGCAGCAGTTAAAAATATATATAAATTAAAACTTAGTCACTAACATATAACCTAAAATTATCATTTAAGGCCCAGCTGAAACGTCAACTTCCATGCTCTGCAAATTCTACCATAGGATAAGTGTAATTTGCTTTTTTAGTAAGGGAAGCGCTCTCTAATCTTAACAGACCATGGACACATGCCAAGGCCTGCTGGATGATTTCCAGGTCAGGCTCCTGAGCTTCAAGGCTGAGTTGGGGATTTGAAACCAGGTTTCCCTGAGCCAAACACAATGCTTTGACCACTGACACTACACTGAAGGCCTTGCATTTTCTGTCTGAGAGAAGTGTTGCCACCTCCCTGGAGAAGAACAGGAAAAGGGGGCCAACACCGAAAAGGCCCACCCAGCTACCCACCTAACCTCACCTAGCCTCTGATGCAGTCCCTTGTTTTGCAGACAGAGCCAGGTCAAGTTTCTTCATGAACTGGCTGCCATTTTCAATTTAATCATTCATCCGTTGGAAGCACTTGCATGCTTTTAAGCTCTGCATAATCCCTCCTGATATTTCCCTCCTTTTGCAGCAAGAGGCATTTTTCCATATGCCGGGTAGAGATTTCTATTACAAATCTCTCCGCTGACCAGAATTAGCCTCCTCCTCTCTTGTGTCAGATGGGTTACAAATGGATTTTCCTCTTCTTCAGCGATCCCATATCTGGAGCACCAAAAAGCATGGGCTGCCTTGAGCATTAAGGAGGAAAGACGCCGTGAGGATTTTCTGTTTCCTACCTTCACAAATGCATAATTATTTATTTCCAATTTCTCTTGAGGACCCATTTGATTGAAAATGCAGGAGAAATTCAATTCAGTTTGCATCTAAAGGTGAATCTCCCCGATTCACACTTTCCAAAGCAATATGTGAAATTGCCACATTTTGATAGGCACAATTCTCTGAATTTTGCAATGCTGTTCTCCAGCCAGGTAATGTGTACAAAAACACATAGTGCGCCTATAAAAACCCACAGATCATTGAAAATAACATACCAAAATGCCTTGTATTTGGAGGAAATTATTTGCGAAAATGTGTGTGTTGGGAGAAATTGTGTGCTAAAATAGCTGTAAAGTCATACCTCGGGTTAAATGTGCCATTTTCAGGTTACGCTCCGCAGCGACCCAGAAGTAATGGAACGCGTTACTTCCGGATTTCGCTGCTCGCGCATGCGCAGACACTCAAGATGACGCCACGCGCATGAGCAGACGCAGTGGGATTGCGACCCGCGCAGACGCAGATGTGCATACGCGGATTGTGTTCACTTCAGGATGCGAATGCGGCTCCGAAACGGATCCCGTTCACATCCAGAGGTACCACTGTATTAGGCGAAATTCTCACTGGAGTGCTGATGAATTGTCAAGAGAACTTTTAAAAAAAAAACAAATTAATTGCAGATTGGTGTGAAAATGTGAAGAAGCAAACTTATGACTGGAAAAATGAGAAACTGACGTTGCAGGTTTGTCCATCCCTGGCAAAAGCCAAGTGTGCATTTCTAAAGCAGCTGATTCATAGAATTCTAGAGTTGGAAGGGGTCCTAGGGGTCATCTAGTCCAACCCCCTGCAATGCAGGAATCTCGGCTAAAGCATCCATGACAGGTGGCCACCCAACCTCTGCTTAAAAACCTCCTAGGAAGGAGAGACCACCACCTTCTGAGGGAGACCATTCCACTGTTGAACAGCTCAGAAAGTTCTTCCTGATGTTTAGTTGGAATCTCCTTTCTTGCAACTTGAAGCCACTGGTTCGAGTCCTACCCTCCAGAGCAGGAGAAAACAAGCTTGTTCCCTTCTCCATATGACAGCCCTTCAGATATTTGAAGATGGCTATCGTATCCCCTCTCAGTCTCCTCTTTTCCAGGCTAAGCACACCCAGTTCCTTCAACCGCTCCTCATAAGGCTTGATTCACGCCACAGTTTCTCAGGCATTCTAATATTTTTATTTTTAATCATTTTATATTTTTAAAGAACATTACTGCATTTAAACTCGATGGAGGAAAACTAGTTTTAAGCATGTAACAGCCCACATAAATTAAGAAGTCTACAAGACAATTACAATCACATGTATTTGTTTCAATTTATGGTACAGGTTGATGTTTAATATCTGATGCTGAGGATGCGTTTTTTTTTAGGGCAAGAGGAAAAGAGAAAGTGCTAGCACTTGCCGGTAAAAATATCTAAAGCGCTCGTCAAGAAATCCCTCAAATGTGAGGATTTATTTGCTGTGTTTATATCCCACTTCTTAACCAAAATCGACTGCCAAACAAGCTACCATCTTAAAAGGTACAAAAATGTAATCTCCTTTAAGAACCTGAGTATATAAGTCAACCTTACCAAAAAGTTCCATTTCACCAGCTGCGGTGAAACAGGAGAGTGCCGCCCTGCACGAGTCCCCTTGGCACCTCCACCAAAGCCTTGCTTCTGGTGAGATTGAGCTCAGCTTCTGGTGAGATTGTGCAAGATCCTGTCGGAGCTTCCATACAACCGAGCTGTACAGATAACGGATAAATTTGATTCAGTTCATATTTAAAGCCTCATTTTTTACTTTACAATACAATACGAAAACTGAATCTCAGTCATACTTCGAAACTTGCACTTCTCCAAATTTTGCAATGCATTTCTCTATCCAAGTGATGTGTGTACTAGAGTAAAATATGCATTAAAATGCGTGATTAGCAAATGTACAAAAAATGGGAAATTGCATACAAATGTCTATATGAAGAGAAATTTGCACTGAAACGCTGATGAATTTCTACAAATGTGGAGAGCTGAACAATGAGAAAAACACACCCTTGCGAAAAAGGCAAAAGCAATATCGTTCTCTTTTCCACAGGAAAGGGCACGTTCCATAGAGCTGGTGGGATAAAATACCCAAAATAAACAATTTCAGACATTTCCTTATAACTTTGTGACATCTATCATAACATATCAGCCACAGTCCACACAGCAAAGTAACAATTCTTACTGTAACAAATGTAAGCCAAAACCACAGTCCACTAATATATTTAGTATGTGCTAAATTACTTCCTATTACACAATTTCCTCCAGATGGAAATATTTTGCTTTTAAGAGAAAATATTAGCTAAAATTCAAATACCTGATAATTGTATGTTGCTCTTGTTTCTAAACTTACCTTGTTGAGAAGACAAGGATAATATTTAAATGCTGAATACATGTTTTTATTAAATGCCACAGGGGTGTGTGTGTGTGTGTGTTTTAAAGAAACAATACAAGTATTTGTTCCGGGTGTCCCCCACCTCCTCACCAAGCTGATGTGTTTTTATTTAAAGAAACTTGCTGAGTGCCCCCCAATTTTTCACATTTCCGAAAATGATGTTTTCACACCCGGTTTTCCAATTTGCGCGAGAATAAGGAGAGCGCATAAACACCTATCAATGGCGTTGTTAAGTTCCCGATTCTTTCAGATTTCTTCCCACCAATTTGTCTGAAAAACAGGTATTTGCAAACACGGGTAGCCTCATTTCTTCGGGTCCTTTCATTTTTCATGAAGTGTTTTCAAAAGACTTCAATCAGCCTTAATGGTGCATTTTTAGTTAAGGAAACAAAATGGGAGAGAAGTCAATTTAAGCTCCCTGATGAACAAGTGTCTGGAGAAGGGGAGGGGGAGAGAGAGAGAGAAAGAGAGAGGGATAAATGGGTTTAGAAAACACAGCCAAGACAAGTAATACGCTGTTGAGCAGAGCACTCAGGGAAGCAGAGATACAATGGAAAGAGTAAAATACTGCAGAGGCTTTTTAAACTACTGACAATTGGAACAATAGGCTGGGCCGAGACATCTGTGTTAAACTGTGAGGAGGAAGGTGAAAAGGATGCTGGAGACTATAAAAAGAGGCTCAAAACATCAGAATGAAGGGCCTTCAAGCAGGAGCCAAATGAATGCGCAGGGTGGCTGGCGAGGCTAGAAATCAAAATTGGCATAGTTTGCGGTTTAATTCACTTTGGAAGGGATTGTCCCCTTTCTTTTTTAAAAGAGAGAGAGAGATCCTAACCGGCATTATTTCATTTCGAATGGCTTCCTTTATCCCTTCCCTGGAATAAATAACCCAATTTTTATGGCCCCCTGTTTTCCACCTGCGGAGCTTTAAAAACCATGGGATTATTAGGCAATGCTGCTTCCGCAAAAATGAAATCTTTCGGCTGCATAAGCGGTGTGCTTGGCGTTGCCAGCAGGGGGGTTGCAACAGGGGAGCTGCAGGCAAAGGACACGATCCGGCAAGGAGGCCTCCTGCACCAGTTTGTTTCCGAAAGGGCTGTGCAGGAGATGTTCCGCCCGGACTGCGCTCCAGAGTAAGCCGTCTTCTCCCTTGTGAGCACAATTCCCTTTGCCACCCAGAACTTTGCAAGCCTTCGTTGTGTGCCTCCTCCACGACAGATGCAACACGAGAACAGGGCTTTTCCGTAGTGGCTCCCTGTTTGTGGAACGCTCTCCCTAGGCCTTCATTATACACCTTTAGGCACCAGGCAAAAACTTTCCTCTTTAACCAGGCCTTTGGCTGACTGACATCCAATGCCCTTTTAATAGTTGCTGGAGGGGGGTGCGTGTGTGTTACTGGGTTGTTTTTGTTTTTATTATGTATGTTGTGTTTGCGATTTTATGTTGTAACCGTCCTGAGACCTGTGGGAATAGGGTGAGATACAAATTTAATCAATAATAATAATCAATAATAATAACAACTGTGGTCGAGAGATGTGACCCTTTTGTATGGATTTGTATGGAGAGCCAGTGTGGTGTAGTGGTTAAGAGTCTCGTAATCTGGGGAACCGGGTTCGCGTCTCCGCTCCTCCACCTGCAGCTGTTGGGTGACCTTGGGCCAGTCACACTTCTTTGAAGTCTCTCAGCCCCACTCACCTCACAGAGTGTTTGTTGTGGGGGAGGAAGGGAAAGGAGAATGTTAGCCGCTTTGAGACTCCTTAAAGGGAGTGAAAGGCGGGATATCAAATCCAAACTCCTCCTCCTCCTCCTCCTCCTCCTCCTCCTCTTCTTCTTCTTCTTCTTCTTCTTCTTCTTCTTCTTCTTCTTCTTCCTCTGTTGAGAGAAAGGATCAACATCTTCTAGCACCAGGGCCTTCCTGGTGGTGGCTTCCAATTTGTGAATGGAGACCTTATTAATCTTCCCCCTTGCTGTTTTAAATATATGTGCACTGTTTGTTCATATGTGAAGGGTGTTCTGTGTCAATGGCAAATAAAACCTCTCGACTTCTTGGTGCTTTTGCGCTTAACCTAGTTGCGATATAATCCCACCATACCCCTCTTGTGATCTTTGCTGTGTGGGACTGAACTGGACCCAAGACCCAATGAGACTTCCCTAGACTTCTTTGCAATAATTGTAAGACCACTTTTGTGCTTTTATTCCCCCTTCTCCTGTTTACAGTCCCTTATTAATTCAGCAAGGTTTATATACACTATTCTAACGATGGCTGAATGTTACATTTTTGATGTAGGTTGCTTATTTTAAACTTATGTTTTATTATCACATTTTTGTATTACATTGATTGTTATAAGATGTACATTCCTTGTTTCTGCAGCTTGTAAACCGCCTTGAGTATTGTAAAATAGAAAGACGGTATACAAATTAAATGTGATGATGATGATACTGCTTAATCAAAATAATGGGTAGTATCCAATTCAAGTGCCACATCAGTGCAAGGATTTCGGCTCATGCCTAAATCCTCTCGCCCTTCTTTGCATGTGTCTCATGCCCCCCCCAAACCCCAGCTCTGGAGGGTTGGGGAAACCCCCTAGAACAGACTTAGGGGCATCGCAGGGGGAGGGGGAGTGGAACCGGGGGATTTTTTCAGCTGGAAAAAAAATGGTGCTCAGGTGGGTGCCATTGCCATTCTAAGAGAATGAGGGTGTGTGTGTTCACAACACCTCTTTTTCTTGAAAAACAGCACTGAGTGGGACACTTCATTGTGCAAATGTAAATCCTTGCGCTGACGTTAGCTGGATACCCACCCAACATTCTAAGCAGTTATGTAATAGTGTATCCCTGTTTTTTGAAAAATAGTATTTTAACAGGTTTAAAAAATAGCAGACAAATTATCAAAATACAGATAAAATCAACAGTTTCATAGCAATAAAATTACATGTCTCCAGTAGGCTTGCTATAATAATAATAATAATAATAATAATAATAATAATAATAATAATAATAATTTATTTATACCCCGCCCATCTGGCTGGGTTTCCCCAGCCACTCTGGGTGGCTTCCAACAAAACACTAAAATACAATAACCTATTAAACATTAAACAAAAAGCTGCCCTTCTGATACAAAAAGAAAGAGAAAAGGAACATGCAGAGAGACTCACTCTTCAGTCATGAACAGGGCCAAATAAAATTTGGTTGCCCTGCAAAGCATCTAGTTTGTCCCTTGGAAAGCCAGCAGAACCTCCTATTCTGCGCTGCCTTTTAAGCTGCCAGGTTCAGGCTCTAAATGCATCACAGGGAAGGACGGGGTAGAATCTCGATTCAGGCTGTATTTGAAGGTGAGCCTAACTAATATGCAATTTCTTATATGGTATGTGAACTGAACCATGTGCACTCTTCCAAATCTTTCAGTGCAGTCCCCAAGCCAAGTTCTGTGTACAGAGGTACATATAATAGGGTAAAACACATGGGTGAAAATGCATTTATTAGTGAAAATAATATACAAGACTGCATTATATTAGGGATACTTGCTTTGCAGAAATGTGCATATGTGGCAAAACTGCGTGCTGTGTATATTGAGAGAAATTCACACTAAAATGGCAGATTTTCATGATGAGGACTTGTGGGTGGGGAATCAGCAAATGGAAATGTGAACATAACTCTAGATTGGAAAAATTAAATGCTGAGGGAAACCAAAATTGGCAGGTTGACTCATCTTTAATCAGCATATTGGTTTTTAACCTGTTTCAATGTTTTTCCCAGTTGATGTTGGCTTTCCAAACTGATGGTTAGTTAGCTAGATTCCATTTATGAATTGCTTCCTGCAGAATATCTCACAGGAAAATTAAAATTAACGGGGGGGGGGGGTGCATTTCGAAAGAAAAATCCATGTGGGGGAAAAAATCCCATACATAAAAGCCACTCTATAAATATAGAACCAATTAAAAACAACTCCACACATAACGACAATTTGGTACGGGGGGTGGGCATTTCAAATCCAATGCAGATGCAAATTAGGATAAGAATCTCCCTTTAAAAGGCTTATGCTTGCAATATGCTGCTCTGGGAATTGGTAAGGACGAAAAGTGCCATGAATAGAAATAATGATAAATAGTAAGTAATAAACATCTTTCCACGATAGTTAGCTGCTGTTTCGTGAGCCAATTTTAAAATTTCAATATGGCTTTTATTGCATGGTTTATAGAAATATTTATGGAAATAAACAGAAGACCAGTTCTGTGTTGTGCCTCGACAACTGGGTGTATTAGCTAAACAGAAGCTCTCCTTGCTTACAGCTCACTGCAATTCTTTTCAAAGTCCACCTGACACTCAGAGCCCAGCCCTTATCGCTACTGCAGGGCCAAGATTTCCTAAAGTACACTGGCAGAGAAGAGCCTTAAAACCCACCAACGCAGCCCTCATTATTTTTTCAGCATGCATGTCGTTGAGATGAGGAATTAAAAGCGAAAATCACTGTAACTCCAAAAGAACATCTGACTCGCAGAGCTACAGAAGGCATGTTTTCTCTCTCCCCCTCTCTTGATCCTCTGTGTGATCCATAAAGGAGGATTCCACCCCCCCCAAAAAACAATTAATTTGGTTGCCCAAAACCTTCTTAAATCTAAGGAGATTTAAAGTAGCGGGAGGGGGGTGAGTAGAGAAATAGAATAAAACCTCTCATCCTCTTGGGGTCTTTGTGGGCAACCTGATTGCAAGATAATTCCATCGTACGACGGTTATACGGACTGCTATGTGGTACATAATTGGACTGTTAAGACAAATGGAAAGACCCAACCAATCTCCCCAAAACCTCTTTGCATTAATTCTGCTGCCATCGTGGTGCCTTTAATGTCTTCCCTCATTACTTTCTCTTCAAGAAAGAACCAAAAAACACCTTATGTATATGTAATTATTTGCATGGGTGGGAGGGGGGTTCTTCCTTCATTTTAACACCAAGGTATTTTGCTAAGCTCAGAGATGAGAAATGTAGTCTACATATACAACCCGTTGCTGGGGGAAATTTCTGGATGCCGTAGGAAGACAATTAAGGTGACCTCTTGCCTTTGTGTCTAGGAGCTGAGAAACATATGGTGATACAGTGGTACCTCGGGTTACAGACGCTTCAGGTTACAGACTCCGCTAACCCAGAAATAGTGCCTCAGGTTAATAACTTTGCTTCAGGATGAGAACAGAAATTGTGCGGCGGCGGCGGCAGCGGGAGGCCCCATTAGCTAAAGTGGGACCTCAGGTTAAGAACAGTTTCAGGTTAAGAACGGACCTCCAGAACAAATTAAGTTCTTAACCCGAGGTACCACTATACACTGAAACAGAAGGAGTGTGCATGCACACGAAAGCTCATACCAATGATAAGCTCATACCAGAGACAAAGTTAGTCTCTAAGGTGCTACTGGAAGGAATTTTTTTATTTTATTTTGACCCCTGGATGGTTAAGTCCTGTCAAAGGCGACTATGGAGTTGTGGCACTCATCTCGCTTTCAGGCCGAGGGAGCCAGCGTTTGTCTACAGACAGCTTTCTGGGTCATGTGGCCAGCAGGACTAAACCACTTCTGGCGCAAGGGAACAATTTGATGGAAATCAGAGTGCATGGAAACACAGTTTACCTTCCCGCCGGAGCGGTACCTATTTATCTACTTGCACTGGTGTGCTTTCGAACTGCTAGGTTGGCAGGAGCTGGGACAGAGCAACAGGCGCTCACCCCATCGTGGGGATTTGAACCGCCGACCTTCCGATCGGCAAGCCCAAGACTCGGGGGTTTAGACCACAGCGCCACCCGTGTCCCTAATTTTGCCTAAACCCCCTTTAAAGCTGTCAAAGTGGGCAGCCACCACTCTGTCTGGTGGTGGGTAGTTCCATAGCCATGCCCTGTGTGAAGAATGATCTCCCTTGTCTTCCTCCACACTCCCTTCACCTCCATTGAACGTCCTCTGTCGTGGAAGAGGAAGACAAATGGCTCTCTATCAGCTTTCTACATGCCATGAATAACTTTCCACACCTCTGGCATGTCTCCCCATATTCGCCTTTTGGTGTATTCTTTCCTCCATGGTCTAGTTTGAGGCATCAAAACTGGCTTTGGGAAGCCCCACCTTCTGAGTGGTGCAACATCCCAGTTAAAGGCTCTTTTCATGCAGCAATTTTCTCCTTCTAGGCAATGGGGTTTATAGATTGCATTTATATCACACATTTTTTCTCTCCAATGAGTTTTCCCTTCCTCATTTAATCCCCACAACAACCCTGCGATGTGGGTTAGTCTGAGAGGCAGGGACTGGCCCAAGCTCACCTAGTGAGCTTCATGGCTGAGTGGGGATTTGGACCCTGGTCTCCCAGGTCCTTTTCCAATACTCTATAATCACCACACTGGCTATTTAGGGCTCTGGGAACTTGACCTGCAGAAGCTCTGTGGAGGGTTCTGGATGCTCAATGGAGTCGGCTGTCCCTTCAGAAGTGCATCTTTTCTTTTCTTTTTAAGATAATCTTTATTGGTTTTTCAGTTACATACTCCACATACACATACTGTATTACATTTTACATTTATACTTGCTCCTAGGAGCTGACTTCCCTCCTTCCTTCTTCTGGCTTTTTTATATTGCCTCTAAATTTTTCGCATTGTCTTTATCCATTTTGTATATTGTTGTTCTTCTTCCACATTTGCCCATAAAATGTCTATAAGCAAATAAATCTTGCTATATATACTGTACAATTCTTGTTGCCTATGTTCATTTACAACTGCTATTAGTTACATTGGTCACATTGTACGTTTTACTTCTTATTGTTTTTATCATCCAGTAAATTTCTTTGTATTTTACATTATGAGGTTTGTTTCAGTTCTTCTGATTTCACTATTTTACCTTATCTTTCCTATATACGACATAAATTCATAAAGTCCCATTCTTTTTGAAATGTTTCATTGCCCTGTAATAATAATAATAATAATAATAATAATAATAATAATAATAATAATAATAATTTTATTTATACCCCACCCTCCCCAGCCAAGACCGGGCTCAGGGCGGCTAACAACCAATAATAAAAACAAGTTGATTAAAATACAATTTTAAAAAGATTAAAATACAACATTGAAACACTAGGATGCAGCCTCTTCACAGGAGGAGAAAGGAAAAAGAAAGATGGGGAGGGAATCAAACTGATTCCAAGCCAAAGGCCAGGTGGAACAACTCTGTCTTACAGACCCTATGGAAAGAAATCAGATTCCGCAGGACCCTGGTCTCATGAGACAGAGTGTTCCACCAGGCCGGAGCCAGTGTTGAGAAGGCCCTGGCTCTGCTTTAGGCTAATCTAACTTCCTTTGGGTGTTGCTATTTATGGACCTTAAGGTCCTCCGTGGGGCATACCAGGAGAGGCGGTCCCGTAGGCACGAGGGTCCTAGGCCGTGAAGGGCTTTAAAGGTCAAAACCAGCACCTTAAATCTGACCCTGTACTCCACCCGGAGCCAGTGCAGCTGGAAAAGCACTGGGTGAATATGCTCCCATGGCAGAGACCCTGTGAGGAGCCTCGCTGCAGCATTCTGCACCCACTGGAGTTTTTGGAACAGCTTCAAGGGCAGCCCCGCGTAGAGCAAATTACAGTAGTCAAGCCTGGAGATGACCATCGCATGGATTACTGTGGGCAGGTCAAATTTGTTGTTGTTGAATTTCCCCCGTTAATTTAGCTATTTCTTCATATTCCATTACCTTCTGCTGCCATTCTTTTACTGTTGGCAACTGCTGGTTTGGAATCAGAAGTGTATCTTTGACATTCCAGGGGCTAGTTTCAGGATCTGGTGTTGCTGCTTCCTTGCTCTAAAAGCAAAACATTTTGGATGTAAGAATGAAGTGGGTGTCCTGATCTGCTGGGGCTCGTGACTTTTAGAGGAATTGGTTGCAGACTTACTTAGGGAAGGTTCTACACTTAAGCAGGAAGAACCAGGAAGAACAAATATAAGATGGGGGACACCTGGCTTGCCAGTAATACCTGTGAAAAGGATCCAGGGGTCTTAGTAGATCACAACCTTAACATGAGTCAACTGTGTGATGCAGCAGCAAAAAGGCTAATACTATTCTAGGCTGCATCAAAGGAAGTATAGTGTGCAGATTAAGGGAAGTAATAGTGCTGCTCCATTCTGCCTTGGTCAGACCACACCTGGAATACTGTGTCCAGTTCTGGGCACCACAATATAAGAAGGATATTGACAAGCTGGAATGTGTGCAGAGGAGGGCGACCAAGATGATCAAGGGTCTGGAAACCAAGCCTTATGAGGAATGGTTGAAGGAGCTGGGCATGTTTAGCCTGGAAAAGAGAAGACCGAGAGGAGGTATGATAGCCATCTTCAAATATCTGAACTGCTGCCACATGGAGGATGGAGCAAGCTTGTTTTCTCCTTCTCGGGAGGGTGGGACCCGAACCAATGGATTCAAGTTACAAGAAAGGAGATTCCAACTAAACATCAGGAAGAACTTTCTGAAAGTAAGACCTGTGGTGGTGAGTTCTCCTTCCTTGGAGGTTTTGCAAGATCTGTCATGCAAGACCTGGTTGAGATTTCTGCATTGCAGGGGTTGGACTAGTGTGGCATCAGGTCAAGCCAGGCTCAAGAGACCGTAGTAGCTGGACTTGGCAAGGTGTGTTCAGAGTCAGGCAGGCCTTTTCAGGACCACGGAGAGCTCCCAGTAAGCTGAGTTAGCTGTAGCTCTCCCTTTGTGGTAGAGAAACAGATATCTTGCCTCTGTTCTGTAACCCTTTGCTTCTGTGAGGTAACAGATCATCCTTAAGAGTCTCTTTCTCTTCTTCATCTTGGTCTTCTTCAGGACAGCAGATGGGTTGGGCTTGGCATCATAAGTGGCTCTCTCCCATTCTAAAAAGACATTTGCATCAGCTCTCAGAAGTTTGGTGATGTTTTGGGAATTAACAATGTGCCTCTGTGTGAGAGAGAGAGGAAACGGCAGTGGTTCTGCAGAAGTGTTGAGACTGGAATCCTTAAATAGTTTAATACCTATCAAAAAGATAAAGACAACTGCAAAGGTTCATTCCCTTTGAGCTTTGGGTGAAGCTGGAGGCCTGGAAGATTAATGGAATTTCCAGATCCTTTTCCAGATCTCAGTGCAAGTCCAAAAATAGTTCCGCTGCATTACTCAAGGGAAGACTGGAAGCTGCACAAAGACTCCTGGAGCTCACGGTTATGCAAAGGCAACCATCTCCTCTGAAAGTCAGCTAAATGTGGTAGCTAGAATGTATAATACAGCTGCAGTCCCAACCCCAGTTACCTGGGAGTAAGCCTGGTTGAATTCAATAGTACTTATGGTCTTAGTCTCCCTTCACTACTGGCTTCTTCTGGTTGTCTGTGAGAACAGAATGCTGCTCTAGATGCCTTTGTTGTGTACTTGAAGTTGTTGTTGTGGTTGTTCTGGGAAGTGTAGGTGTTTAAAGTTGGGTGGGTGTTGAGCCTCAGTGTCCCTTGCTGTGAAATGAGCATTTTGTGGTGCCCGGAAAATGTTCTCAAGTTTTCCAAATGTGTCCTCAAGCCTCGGGTGTGTGTGTGTGTGTGTGTGTGTGTGTGTGTGTGTCAGGCTCCCTGGTTTAATTAATACCAGTGTCCCAAACACAGAATTATAGAATTGTAGTTAGGGCCATGAGAGTCATCTAGTCCAACCCCTTGCAATGCAAGCTCGAACCCACAACCATGAGATTAAGAGTCCCATGCTCTTGCCAGCTGAGCTATCCATGGAAGGGTAGCTGCACTGAAGCAACACGGTCATGAATGGGGTTTCACAAACTAAGCTGAACCACGGATTGAATCCATACAGGAGGAGCTGGCTCAGGCATTTATCATCACTCATCATTATCACTTTTAATTTGTATACCGTCTTTCTATTTTATAATACAGAAGCTTCAGGTTGTGTGTTTTCGGGATGCACACCGTGCCAAACCCGGAAGTACCAGCAGAATAGTGACCCGCATGTGCGCAGACGCAACACTATGGGTTGCGAATGTGCCTCCCACATGGATCACATTTGCAACCCAAGTGTCCACTGTACACAAGGCAGTTTGCAAGGTGCAGAAACAAGGAATGTACATCTTATAACAATCAGTGCAATACAAAAATGTGATAATAAAACATAACTTTAAAATATGCCTCCTACATCAAAAATGTAACATTCAACCATCATTAGAATAGTATAGAATAATAATACCAGCATTAAAAATTAAACAGAAATTCACTCTTAACAATCACAATAAATATCTAAACTACAATCAATAAAACGATGGCAAGCCACAGTGCATAAAATAATGCAATACAAATTGAGAAGCAGAGACCGGAGGGTGGGCAGGGCAGGAGGAATAAGGCCTTGCCTGACACAGTCTCTCCCCTCACAGGCATTAAAGGTTGAAACTAGCACTTTGAACAACAGATTGCTGTTTCCTTGCAGTCTTGTGCCATGCTTTGACATGCAGTTTGTCATACCCTGGTGGTCTCTCGGGGTGTTGGGTGTGTGTGCAAGTTCCCTTTGAATGCAGAGAAGCTGCACTTTGCACATAAGAAAAGCCTGTGTGTGAACAGTCCCCTAAGTCTTACAATGTTTTTTTTTAAAGAAAATCTTTAATTTTCATAACATTTTGACATTTTCAACATTTCAGCACGTGATGTAAATCCTAAACCTAGTGAAAGGCAAAGAATTTTCTGACATCTGAAGGTGAGACTTTATTTGTGGGGTTACATACCCTCCAACTTACTTTATTAAAAGTGGATTAAAGCACTCAATCACCACTTTTTTAATGGACTTTTTTCCAGTTTGATGGGGAAAACGCATCAAAAAGAGTGGAGCAAATGAATGATTAATGCAGAGGCGCTGAGTTGCACCCAACATTGGTGGGGCCGTGTCACACATGCATGACGTCACATGTGCTCGACCTTCAGCACTCTGGCGCAACCCTGCTGACGAGCCCAGTGCAATTTCCTGGGCTCATCAAAGGGTCGTGCAAGAGCATTGGATCTTCAGAGTGCTGGCCTCCTCCACCCTCTCAAAATTGTTGGGCCCTTGCCCAGAGATTTTGAGGGGGCCAAAAGACACCTCAGTCCCTTGGGGTTGGCGCACCTGGATTAATGCAAAGACATGTAAACACCCCACACCAAGCAAATCGGGATGGATGTTTTTTTGTCCTATAACCTCGCTGCAAGTAAATTGGAACAAATGCTCAATAAAAAAGACTACGTATAGTTCAATATCTGCATAACCTTTGTGACAGCACATCAGGATGAATGCTGAATAAACAGGTTGGAGCAGCCCCTAGTTGTTGGGGCAAGACCATCACATGTGCGGTAACATCCCAGGTTCTCTAATTTTTTTAAAAATATTTATTAAGAATTTTTATAAGAGAAAAACATAAATAACAAACAACATTGCTTATGTCATACACAAAATTTCATAACTCGTTTGGACTTCCTCGCGTCTCCCGCTCCCACTTACATTGTTAAAAAAATTTTTCAAGCAAATTATCATCTTGTTTACAATCTTATATCCACTCGTTTCAATATAATCTGATAGTTCTCCCAAAGGATTTGTCTTTTCCTTAATCTCACTTATCATCTAATTTCAATCTAGTTTAGTGGTGGCCAATTATTTATGATCAAGCATCCTTCTTAACATTCAATCAAATTACAATATTTTTGTAAATAAGTTTTAAATTTCTTCCAATCTTCTTCCATCCTTTCTTCTCCCAGGTCTCGGATTCTGCCGGTCATCTCTGCCAGTTGCATATAGTCTATCAGCTGCATCTGCCATTCTTCCAGTGTGGGTAGATCTTGAGTCTTCCAATTCTTGGCAATGAGTATCCTTGCTGCTGTTGTTGCATACATAAAAAATGTTCGGTCCTTCTTTAACACCCCCTGGACATCCCAGGTTCTCTAAAGCCACAATTCATAATTTTAAGAGTACTGTAAATGGTTATCTGCTGGAAAAATCTGTTGCTCCGGGACAGAATCTGTAATACAGGCTGCACAGTAGTTCTTCTGCACAGTGGATGCCAGCACCAAGACAGACAGACACAACCTGAACGTTGTTATTCAACACTTACTTGCTTATTCTATTTTTTTGTTTGGGGAGTCGGGGAGAGAGACAGTCTTCTGCAATAACACTATAATGGAGCCGCTCGAGACAAAAAAAACCTGTCCAATTCTTTCCAAGACAATCTTCTAGACTCATCAGCATAGACAATCACCCCTTTCATTTGTGCCATAATAGGAAGATTTTAAGCAATACCTTTTGATTGGAGTTGGACTTGGAGAGGCTAAAGAGGTGGTGGGAGGGAACCCCACGATGACTTAGCTGGGGGCCTTATTTGAAATGCAACAAGGCTGCGAAATGGACAGTGCAATTTCCCATGTGGGGGCTGTTGGGGAAAAGAATGAGGCACTTGTCCCAGTTTTCTTAATTGTCTCTGATTGCTGTTTGTGTAGCCCTTTCACTTTACAGGCCTGAAAATCACCTTCGAGGGTTCCTCCGGTTTCCTTCCCGCAACCCTTATGTGCTATTTTGTGTGTGTGTGTGTGTGTGTGTTGTGCGCAGATATATATAAATCAACCAAGGGCTTACAAAACAGCAAATCATTTGACCATTACAACAGCGGGGGGCTTTGTGTCTGATTTTAGCCTTTAAAATTTGGTTTATCCAATTGACCTTACAGGGATATTTAAGGGACAGCTGGCAGGAGAGAATGTATTAAGTGGCGCAGGGAACATGTTCGTGATTAAGGTGATATTCTTAACCTGGCACTTATGCTTCGCCCTGTTTGTTTCTCACCAATAACTCCCGCCTGCCCTGCCCCCCCCCCCAAAAGAGAGGTGCTAATTTCTAGTAATAGAAGAGCCTGGTAAATCTTTCCAAGGCTCTTTTAGTCACATTGACTGAGACCCTTGATATGCTCGTAGCAGGACCATACCACACTAAGTGGGTTGGGAAAAAGCCTGAGGCTGTGTTGTTGCTTTTTGCTCTGGGGAAGAGATGTGGGGTCGCCATCCCAAATCCAATCCCAGCAAACCTATTCCCAAAGTTATATTTTTGCAAAAAGGGGCAGTTATTTTCAAGCTCTGGAGGCAGAAACAACCATCTGGTGTGGGTTATGAAAGGTTAGCAAAATCTGCCACCCCCACCCAGAATCATGGGGTCCGTGTAGATATTAGGATGTTTCGGGGGCAGGGGTCCCACCTGAGCAATTAAAATAAAAACAAAAATATGCAAAATGTTTCCCAAGCCTGCAGATACATCCCTCTTGTCAGTGGGTGGGGTGCTGCTGCTGTTTGGGCTGCTTAAGTCCGGATGTTGCTATGTAATATTTATATGCCACCCTTCAAACGCCTTATCAGAGTGGCTTACAATTTAACACCCCCTAAAAAAATACCTAAAATTGTGCTGACATCTGTAAATGTATGCAAGCATCTTGAATATAATATTAGACTAATCTGAATAAAATGGATGGGGGGGGGAGTAAAAATTATGGGAAAATAAAAATATAAAAAAGGCTTGCCAGGTGCTGGGAAGATATCCGAGTGAGTGCCAGGTGAAACTCTCTAGGGAGAGCATTCAAAAAATGTGGGTGCCACTGAGAGCCATCTACCACACTCAGATGGCAATGGAACACAAAGAAGGAGCTTTGGTTGTAATCTCAAAGTATAGGCTGGCACATGTGGAGACAGGTGATTTCTTGGATAAATTGCTACATTTTTATTAAAGTAACAAAAGTGTACATTTTTCAATATACCTGTGCGTTTTGCATATAAAAACACTATTGTACAGTAATCCTCCCTCCCCCCAACACAAAATAGCTTACAAACTTTGTATTATTTTCACCAATTATAAAAAGTAGGTACCGCTCAACAGTCCAGCTCAAGTTTTGCAAAAGAAAAGAAAGGGAGGAAAGGGCACACACTCACACCCATAAGCTGTTCCTAA
This sequence comes from Podarcis gaigeae, assembly GCF_964106915.1. Taxonomy (NCBI): domain Eukaryota; kingdom Metazoa; phylum Chordata; class Lepidosauria; order Squamata; family Lacertidae; genus Podarcis; species Podarcis gaigeae. Next base: position 8,735,568 of record NC_139678.1, read on the forward strand.
ATCACAGCTAGTCAGCCCTGCAACAGTTTGTGTCAGGCTTGTAGTCAGAAGGCAACAAAGAGCATACACCAATTCAAAGCTTTTACAGGCACGTTACAAAACAGATTTTGGCCAAATTTGCTTGGCTTTATGCTAACAACAACAAAAATCTTAATACTAGATTCCACGCCTGGTACAATAGCATGATATTTGGTAACCTTTTCTGTACCCCCAATCAATCCTTCAAAGATGTTGGGGAGGTTTGTTGTTTTTTTGCAGTTTACAGGGAGGTTAGGCAACGTGGGCTGTTTACTGAGCAGGTGATGTTGCCTTGAGCAAATGTTAATCCACACTTGCATTCACATCTTTATTGCAAAAAGGCTGGTTGGGGGTGTTTGTTCAAAAGCTCCAAATTGCTCTTCAATTGCAGAACCTGATTTTGCCAGTGACAGAATCCCACCCACAAACTAGCAACAGTCTGGAAGCCCCGACAGCTGCATGTTTTTCATCCTTATTTTCCTAATAACTAGTTTTAAGGGGCTAAGACAAAAGGCCACGTGGAAAGGATGTGTTGGGAAGGGACTTGGAAGAAAGAGGTCGTCTAAACACTGTCTAACAACAAGAATGTGTGTGAGTGCACTAATGAGAATTGTATTAGTATAAGACGTTTAATGAAAACCGGTCCCAACCCTGACAACGAAAGGAAACTCAGGCATCCTTGCTACGAATGGACAAAGCTGGCCATGAAGTTGCAGCATTTGGCCTCAAGATGGCATTGCAAGGCAGTTCAAGCCAAACCTTTGATGGGCAACCACCGCTGCAAAAAGAATGAACAATGGAGCGAATCTGCTACAATAGTCATTATTTTTAAAAATAAAATAAAATCCCATAGCAACAGGCTCTTCCCTTCAGCTTTTCTGTGCCGTCTTGATTAGAAACAGCTGCATTTCCTTTTAATTAAAAAACAAACAAACCTTGGAAGAACACATGGGAAGATTAACCTGGTCAGGTTTTAATACCCCTTAAGATTCCTCCAGTGTCAAGCTGTCTTTGGAGGTTTGTTCCGCAGTATATTACATGTCGCTAGCAGACATGGAGTACAGCAGGAATAAGTGAAGGTGGGGTGGGAGAAGGCTGGTAAATTTGTTCTGGTGTTATTATCATTTACAGTGGTACCTCGGGTTAAGAACTTACCGTAATTCGTTCTGGAGGTCCGTTCTTAACCTGAAACTGTTCTTAACCTGAGGTACCACTTTAGCTAATGGGGCCTCCCGCTGCCGCACAATTTCTGTTCTCATCCTGAAGCAAAGTTCTTAACCCGAGGTACTATTTCTGGGTTAGCGGAGTCTATAACCTGAAGCGTCTGTAACCTGAAGCATCTCTATTAAATTTGTATACCATCCGAAGAGCTCCGTGTTCTGTGGATTTGGAAAATAAATGGCAGTCTGCGATCAACAAATGCTTTCTGTATGTACATACAGATAAGCCTGCAACATATATGAGTTTAATTTGTGCGCATTAAGCTTTATGCACATGGCAAAATAATAATAATTAATAATTAAATATAATACTAATAATGGGGGCGGAAAGGGGGCAGAAGACTAGGAAAGGCAACTTTGGCAACCCTGCTCACCGGTGAACCCAAAGGGTTTTGACTATCCGCGATTTGGACTTTAGATCCATTCTCTGGAATGTAACCGCAGCGTAAGTTGCGACTTTACCGTATTCCATAAATAATTCTGGGAGCTGTATCATAGAATTGTAGAGGTGGAAATAAGGGAGGCTTACAATTTGGACAAGAAAATTGGTTTCCAGGTGGAAAAATCAAAATTGGAAACAGAACTGTTAGATCCCAAAACTAAGATATTATCAAGAATGTATAACTTGCTGTTGAAATGGAATACTCAGGATGAAACGGTGAAATCTGCTATGATAAAATGGGCACAAGATGTCGGACATAACATTATGTTGGCTGACTGGGAACAGTTATGGACCCACAGGTATGAAATTTACGGCATGTAATGCCTTAAGAGAGAATATTATGAAAATGATATACAGGTGGTACATGACACCAGTCAAGCTTGCAAAAATGTATCATTTGCCCGATAACAAGTGTTGGAAATGTAAAGAAAATGAAGGTACATTCTTTCACCTTTGGTGGACATGCCCAAGGATTAAGGCTTTCTGGGAGATGATCTATAATGAAAAGGTATTTAAATATACCTCCCTGAAGAAACCAGAGGCCTTTCTCCTGGGCATGATCGGCCAATTGGTGCCAAAGAAGGATAGAACTTTCTTTATGTACGCAACAACAGCAGCAAGAATACTCATCGCAAAGTATTGGAAGACACAAGATTTACCCACCCGGGAAGAATGGCAGATGAAGTTGATGGACTACATGGAACTGGCGGAAATGACTGGCAGAATCCGAGACCTGGGAGAAGAGTTGGCGGAAGAAGATTGGAAGAAATTTAAAGACTACTTACAGAAACACTGTAAAATTAAGGAATATTAGAAGGATGCTGGAATGAAGTTATGTGGTTTTAGCAATAATGTTACAAAGGGACATGTAAAAAGGGATTGTTAACAGGTGATAATGTAAAGTTACAATATATTAAGATAAAATATCAAGATAAAAACAAAAATGGTAAGGACTTGCTGAAATAACTATTGAACTAGAATACAAAAAAGGGAGGTGTGAGGAGGTCAGGGAAACAAGCAAATGAAAGATAAGACATGGAAAGACTGATTGGTTTTTAATTGTTTTTATTTTTCTGTATTTTGTTTTTTCTTCTTCTTTTTTTCCTTCTTTTCATTTTTGTAACTTCTTTGAAACTTTAATAAATATTATTTAAAAAAAAAAATAGAATTGTAGAGGTGGAAGGGATACAGGGGGTCATCTAACCCAACCTCCTGCAATGCAGAAATCTCAACTGAAACACCCATTACAGATGGCAGTTCAAGCTCTGCTTCAAAACTTTCTGTGAAGGAGAACCCACCAACCTCCGAGGGAGTCTGAAAAGTTATTCAGCTTGTTCTGTTACGGCTGCCACCCCATCTCCTTCCCTTTCTGCAGTCAGTTTCACTGTCAAAAATTGAGCTGAGCTGCCCAAGGCTGGGATTTGTAAAGATTGGCCTTCCCCGATAGCACTGTATGAAGGAACGTAGGAATAACAATAATAAACTTGAGTGTGCAGTGACATTGCACAATGACTCCCTGCTGTTTATCAAATGTGATTCTTTAGCCTATAATTGCCCGGTTTTAGACAAAGGTTTGGATGTGTCTCGAATCAGGTAAGCAACATCCCAAAAACCCATATACCTTTGGCGAAATGCTGTATAAAACGCCAGATGAAAAAGAATATCCACTCGCGCACTTATTATGCAAATCCAACTCAATCCAGGGAGGGAAGAAGGCTTCGACATTCAAAAACTAGACGAGGAGAGTACATGATTATACAGGCCTTGCTTGCGCCATTACTAAAATTAGATCATTTCTTTTGTTCTGCTGAACCTTCTGCTCTATTTGCAGGGAATCGTATTAGCAACGGAAACTGTGAGAATCTGTCCAAACATATTAAGTAAAGTTAGGGACTAAAATAATGAAGGCCTATTTAAAAGCTCATTTGAGTGTTTCAGTTATAGGAAGTCGTTTAAAACTAATCATAGCCCATAGTGAAAAAACAATAGATCGGCCCAATTAAAACTTGCTGTGAGTGGTCTTTGTTGCAGCATTTTAACTATTTATACATTTCGTGTACGAAACCTCACAGTATAATCCTCCTTGACCTGAAACGAGTAAGTCAATGCTTCTGAAACTTCTGAGGACTTTGAAAATCAAAATCCTATACATCTTTCAGCCAGAAACGTTTACCTTTATAGTGCAGTCTTAAGCATGTCTACTCAGAAGTAATCCCATACTTCCCTGGGGGTATGTGTGTATAAGGATTCGAGCTTTAGAAGGTCTAGGAGTTCCCTGCCCTGAAAGAAGCACACTTCCATCAAATTCTGATATGGGTGTCAAAACAAAAAAAATTCCTTCCAGTAGCACCTTAAAGACCAACTAAGTCAGTTCTTGGTATGAGCTTTCGTGTGCATGCACGTATTGCCAAAAATGTTATTTTTGTTTCAGACCCTATAGATCGTGGACAAGGTGGAATGTTTTGGAAAGTGGCAGAAGGATGTTTCCAAGTTTGTTTGGCAGGGCAAAAAGCCCTGAATAAAGTTTAAAATATTAACTGACGCGAAAGAAAGAGGGGGATTTGCCCTGCCAGACTTGAGGTTATATTATGAATCTGCAGCCTTCTGCTGGTTGAAAGATTGGATCTTATTGGAAAACACTGATGTCCTAGATCTGGAAGGGTTTGACAATGCTTTTGGGTGGCATGCATATTTGTGGTATGACAAAGTTAAAGTGCACAAATTGTTTAAAAACCACATTGTTAGGAGAGCAATTTTAATGGTCTGGACAAAATATAAAGACTTATTGGAGAGTAAGACTCCGAGGTGGCTCTCACCGGTGGAGGCCAAGGCACGTAAGAGACCTAACATGGAAGCCAATTGGCCTAAATATGGGGAAATTATTGAAAAGATTGGAGACAATTGGAGGTTGCAGAGCTTGGAAAAATTAAAAAACAAGGTGCGAGATTGGTTGCATTATGCACAAATTCAAGAGGTCTTTAAAGTAGATAAGAAGGTTGGATTCCAGGTGGAAAAATCGAAACTAGAGACAGAACTGTTAGAACCAAAAAGTAAACTACTTTCGAGAATGTATAACCTGCTGCTTAAATGGAATACTCAGGAGGAGACAGTCAAATCCGCTATGATAAAGTGGGCGCAGGATTTGGGGCATAACATTATGTTTGAAGACTGGGAAAGGTTATGGAACACCGGAATGAAATTTACGGCATGTAGTGCCTTGAAGGAAAACATTATGAAAATGATATACCGGTGGTACATGACCCCAGTCAAGCTTGCTAAGATATATCACCTGTCTGATAATAAATGTTGGAAATGTAAAGAGGCGGAAGGGACATTCTTTCACCTCTGGTGGACCTGCCCGAAAGTGAAGGCCTTTTGGGAAATGATTCATAATGAACTAAAAAAGGTACTTAGATTTACCTTACCTAAGAAACCAGAGGCCTTCCTCCTGGGCATGGTGGACCAGAGAGTGCTTAAGAAGGACAGAACTTTTTTTATGTACGCCACTACAGCAGCAAGGATTCTGATTGCAAAACATTGGAAGACACAAGATTTACCCACACTGGAGGAATGGCAAACGCAGTTGATGGACTACATGGAACTGGCCGAAATGACTGGCAGAATCCGAGACTTGGGAGAAGAAACAATCGAGGAGGACTGGAAAAAATTTAAGGACTATCTGGAAAAACACTATAAGTTGTATGAATGTTAAAAAAATGCACCTTTCAGGAAACTCTAGCTTCAGTAATGTTAAACTAAAGAAATGGAAATTAAGGCACAGGAAGTCTGAGATAAGAATAAGGAAATAACTTTATTGTGTTTAAATGAAAATGTACATGATTCGGGTTATAACACATTTGAAATTGGGTAACATGATAAAACGAAGGATACAATAAGTAATGAAATAAGTTAACAAATTGCTGATGTTATGTTCACAGAGAATGCAGGGTTGGGAGGATGTGGGGAAGTCCAGTAGATTTGGAAAAAAGAACAAGAAAATTTGTAATCTTCTTATTTTACTCTTATAACATGCTCTTTATTCTTTTTTCTGTATTTTATAAACTTAATAAAAAATATTATAAAAAAAAAAATGAAAAAGTTTGCTGACCCCTGCCTAAAGGCATCTAGCATTTCAGTACCTGTATTGGGCATTTTAATTACTGTACGTCTCAAACTTTTCCTCATTTTGGTCTAAAAACTGGTTTTGAGGGCACTGTTGTTGTTTTAAACCTCAAAGTGGAGTATAACTTCCTGAATTTGCTAAAGTTAATATTTAGGTAAATTTAATAATTTAATTTTTAACTATTAAGTTTGTTCAGTAACTCTCAACCTCAGGGTCAAGGGTCCAAGACCCACATCAGGTGAAAGACTCCTGGCACTGCAGGGGGGTTGGACTAGCTGACGCTTGTGTCCCCTTCCAACTGTACAGTTGAGTCCATGAAATATTAAGAAACAAACACAAATACCCAAATTTGACTTATTCATTGTTGAATCACTGACTCCAGCTACAAAAGCTGAGCCTGCTCAAGAGGCCAGAGACCATACATTTTACTTCATTTAGCCATGTTTTCTTTTGAAATGTTTAAGACTTTAGTTGTTGTTAACTTTGCTTGTGTTAAATATGTATGCTAGAGTTGACCTCCAGTGTAATGTTTTGTTTTGAAGTCTCTTTAAGATGTTTTAGTTTCCTGTTAATTAGGCAGCTTTGAATGTATACTTTGTATTTGACTTTCTTCAGTAACATTTTATTCTGGATTGTTTCATTTGATGTTTTAATGCCACAAACCACGACCCATAAAGCACCCATGTTGCACGCCTTTTACTAAGGACTTCTATATGACGTTAGTTACATTTGTGTTGTATGTTGTAAACTGCTCTGTGGTCCTCTGGCAAAGGGCAGTAAATAAATTTAATAAATAGTAATAATAATAGTTTAAAGCAGTGAACTTCAGCTGAGGGGCCAGGACCCACTACTTGGGTCGTGGGATGATCTAATATGGGTCACAAGAGCAGCACTGCCAACATATATAAATATAAATTTATAAATTAAAAATAGAAATAGAAACCGTGATGGTGTTTTCATATGTGCTGGAAGCCACCCAGAGTAGCTGGGGAGACCTATTTTCCAGGGATGTCCCTGACTTACACGTTTCTGATTTCATCCTGGAATGTCCTGCTTTTCCTTAGGACAGCCCTATTTTCATCTGAGAAATGTTGGAGGGTATGGCGTTATCTGACCCTCGAGACGATCCTTTATCGGGAAGATTTTTTTAAATGTTTAATTTTTTATTATGTTTTTATATATGTTGGAAGCTGTCCAGAGTGGCTGGGGCAGCCCAGTAAGATGGGGGGGGGGGGTTAATGTATAAATCATCATCATCATCTTAAAAATATAAAGAGGTATAGAAATGAAATGAATAACAATAATGGAATGGGACGTCCCTATTTTTACTGGATAAATGCTGGAGGGTACAGATCCAGCCAGATGGACAGGGTAATAATAATAATAAGAGATTTCCCTCCCTGAAAATATAAAGCGGTATAGAAATAATAATAATAATAGATTTTTGTCTTTAAAGTATAAAGCGGTATAGAAATGAAATGAATAATAATAATGGAATGGGACGTCCCTATTTTCACTGGATAAATGCTGGAGGGTATGGACCCAGCCAGATGGGCGAGGCAATAATAATAATAAGAGATTTCCCTCCCTGAAAATATAAAGCGGTATAGAAATAATAATAATAGATTTTTGCCTTTAAAGTATAAAGCGGTATAGAAATGAAATGAATAATAACAATGGAATGGGACGTCCCTATTTTCATTGGATAAATGCTTGAGGGTATGGACCCAGCCAGATGGGCGAGATAATAATAATAATAAATTTCCCTCCCTGAAAATATAAAGCTGTATAGAAATAAAATGAAAAATTATTGTGGAACGGGACGTCCCTATTTTCATTGGATAAATGCTGGAGGGTATAGATCCAGCCAGATAGGCAGGGTAATAATAATAATAATAATAATAATAATAATATAATAATATATTTTCCCTTGAAAATATAAAGCGGAATAATAATAATAATAATAATAATAATAATAATAATAATAATAATAATAGGGTTTTGCCAGCTGCCCGCCCTTCTTCTGCCTGATCCTCTTCGTCTTCCTCTGCCCCCACCTCGCACTTTCGCGATTCGCCAGGTGAGAGAGCCTGTTGTTAATAAAGCAGCCCCTTTCTTTTCTTTTCTTTTCTTTTCTTTTCTTTCCCCCTTTTGATTCCCCCTGGAAGGGAGAGAGGAGGGGAGGGAAGGGGAGGCGCCACGGCCGGCCATCGCCGCCGCCGAAGAAGAAGAAGAAGCCATTTCCCAGCCCCGCATCCTCCTCAGGAGCCCAGGAAGGAGCAGAATTCAGAGAGGGAGAAAATAAATAAATAAAAAAATAAGCAGAGAGAGAGAGAGAGAAATAGCAATATCTTTTCCTCCCCCCCCCCTCCCCTCCCCCCAGGCTCCCGGGGAGGGCGAAGGAGAAGGGCGGGCTCCCTCGGCTGGGTGAGTGGGCGATGGATCGATATCTCTTGATCGATATCGGGGGGAAGAGGAGGAGGAGGTGCGGGTCCCCGCGGGGTCGGCGACGGCCGCTCCCTACCCTCAGAGGAGACCTATGTCGCGCGCTCTCCGTCCTCCGCTTTCCCGGGGCCAAAATGGCGGCGGCGGCCCTGAGGAGAAAAAGGCGCGAAGGGAAGGGAAGGGAGGAGGAGCGGCTCCTCCGCAGACTCCCTTCTTCTTCGCCTTCCTGTCAGGTTTCCCGCCTTGGGGGCTTCTTCTCCCTTCTCGGCCTCCTCCCCACCCGGCTACGCATGAAAGGCTTTTGCCGTAATAATAAACTTTTTTTTAAACTGGCCACGGGACTCGCTGTGTGGTTGTATTTTCGCCTTCTCTCGGCCTCTGCTCCGCCCGAAAAGCGGCTGGTTTGGGGGTTTTCCCGGCGGAGAGAGGGAGGGAGGCACTTGCTGGTCCCGCTGCTGCTGCCAGCCGGGGTCTGGCTCTTGTTCAGCTCCTGCCTTGCCTCGGCGGGTTGCTGCCAGCCGGGGTCGGGCTCCTGCTCAGCCCCTTTCTTTGCTTTTGTATGTGGCTCCTGGGTGGTGGCAGCCGGCCAAGGTTTCACTCTTGTTCAGCCCTTGCTTTGCCATTCAGCTCCTGGGCTGCTGCCAGCCAGAGTATGGCCCAAGCACCCCTTTGCCTTGCTTCGGTACGTAGCTCCCAGGCAGCTGCTTGCTGGGGTTGCTGCCAGCCAGGGTCTGGCTCCTGCTCAGCCCCTTTGCCTTTATTTGGTATGTGACTCCTAGGCGGTTGCCAGCCAGAGTCTGGCTCTGGCTCAGCTCCTGCCTTTGCTATGCGGCTGCGAGCCAGTGTCCAGCTCTTGCTCAACCCCCTTTTTCCCCCCTTTTGTATGTGGTTCTTGGGCTGCTGCTGCCAGCCAGGGTCAGACTCTTGCTCAGTCCTCTTGCCTTACTTTGCTATATGGCTCCTGGGCTGCTGCCAGCCAGGGTCAGGCTCTTGCTCAGCCTCTTGCCTTTGCTATGCAGCTCCTGGGCTGTTGCTGCTGCCAGCCTGAGTCGGGCTGTTGCTCAATCCATTTGCCTCAGTTTGCTATGTAGCTCCTGGGCTCTTGCTCAGCCTCTTGCCTTTGCTATGCAGCTCCTGGGTTGTTGCTGCTGCCAGCCTGGGTCGGGCCCTTGCTCAGCCCCTTTGCCTTGCTTTGGCATGAGGCTCCTGGCCTTCCTATGACAACTTGACCCTTTCACTATAGAAACCATCAAAAGGTAGAGTTGTGGGTGTGTATTGTGCCTATTCTGCGTTTGTTAGTTTCTCTGCAGTTGCCAAGTGATGGTGGGTGAGGGAGAACGGATCTTGTTAATTGCTCTGCTTTATAACTTGTTTTCTTCTTTTTTTAAGGCTACGGATTCTCTTTAAAGGGGTGTTTCGTCCAGCCAGCAAGCCTGCAGTTCTTTTCTGCCTCTGAAATGTAACCTCCCCCAGGTATGTTGGTTTCTGCTGTAGAGTTGACCTCTGTTTGGTCACAAGCGGCGCCCATGTCTCTTGGTTAGGGTTGCCAACTCTTAATTGGCCATTGCACCCTGTGCTTTTTAACATCAGCTTGCTGCGCAAGAAATGGGGGTGAGCAAATAGCAAAACATTCTGTATTTGCAGATTTCTGCAAATCAGGCTGCTGAAACAGGCACAGAAGTAGGCCGCATTAAAAAAATAAAATAATTTCTGATAAGCTGGCAGTCGTACTGTGGTGCAGGTGGGTAAAGTGTTTGATTCTGAATCCCCGTAAATTTGAATCCCCTTTAAAGCCACTCTAATCTTTTTGATGAATTGGCATAAACTGCCCTCCATCCATCCCCAAATGACACCTGTAAGATGAGTTGCAAGAAGCCTCTTTGCTTGAAAATTGGCTTTCGTTTTTCATGCTTGAAGTTTATATTTTATATTTTATATGAGACGTGTGCCTTTCTGCACGTCTCAGTGTACACTTAGTTAGGCTTACATTCTAGTTTATAAAGAACTGAAAGCTGATGTTTTAACATTTAATTGATAAATACGCCTACATTCTAGCTTATAAACAGTCACTTAACCTCAACTGAACCTGAGCTTGAATTAAAAGCTAGGCTTCCACTTTTTGTTCATAATCCGGCTTCTTCCAATATCTGGGTTTCACCTTTTGGTACAGAACAACTGGACACACGCTCTTGTGCAGTTATTAATGTATTGGGAGCAATTAAATCACTGACTGGTTCTCCAGTATTTGCAGCAGGGCTAGTGTGTGGTGCAATGGGGTCTAGCTTCCACTGTGCAGCAAACTTCATTATACCTGCCTCTTCCAAGTGAGGCGTTGACACATTTTAGTATAAATGCCGTCAAAGGAAGTGCAATTACAGCGGAACCTCGGTTGTTGAATGCTTCAGAAGTAGAACATTTCGGCTTTTGAATGCCAACAACTCAGAAGTGAATGCTTCCATATTGGAACACTCCTCAGAAGTCAAACGGCTTCCGAGGTCCATTTTTCCATTTTTTTCGATGGATTTTGCCAACTGCCCATTGCTCCTCAGTTGTCGAACGTTTCAGAAGTTGAACAATTTTCCAGAACGGATTACTTTCGACAACTGAGGTTCCACTGTAGTAGCATCTTGGGGTATTAGCAAGAAGCTTAATTTTTGTCCTCATTTATGTCATTAGGCATACATACACAGGTGTGTACAGGGGAACTTCCATAATAAAAGAACAACTCATGGTGAGTTCTGGCACCTCTTTTTCTAGAAAAATAGGTGCTATCTAGCCAGTGAACAAGAGCATTATAAACATACGCAATATAAAATCATCCTCTTACAAAGCACAGAATATCAAGTACCTGTTGAATAACCAAGGGACAGACTTCCGTAATGCTGGTGCAAACATGCTGAAGGCCCTGTTGCCAGTCACTACAGCCTGAACACATGCACCCCCAGGAAGCGCCCGTCATCTGAGAACACATTCCAGAAGTGCTTTTAAGCCAGACCTGCTTCTGATTTGCCAACATCTTGGGCCCATATTGGAAAGCGTCTTATACGAAGTCTTGCCTTAGTTCATCTAGTCTGGCACTAGTTCTCTCAGGAGGACTTGGGCATCCTTCTTAGCCTGGGCGCCCAAAATGGTTTTCACAGGAGATTCCACATAATTTTCTTCCTTGACACAATGTCACCAAGGGTTTTCTGGTGTGGTATTCTGTTACAGGCCACTCTCCATTTACACACGCTCAATATGTGTGTGACCGTGCACACATGCGTCGTACTGAACCTGGAAGTGCCCCAAGAAAGTAAAAGACCAGAACAGCGTGGGGGCTGAGCGGCGGGGCGTTTGCAGGATTTTACAATGGTGTTTCAAATATATGCCGTTTCGCTTAAACACCATTGTGTTTCACCTCAGAATGTAACCCTCTCGTAAATGGTGGGTTGCCTGTATTCCCATTCTGTTGCCCTCTTCTACCTGCTAAGCAAGCCTAAGAGTAGTAAGGCATCATGAAAAACTAGGATGGAAAAGCTGAATATCTCCTCTGGGGCTGTTGAAGTCCAGCAGCATCTTAAACTTCATCACTTCTGCTCTAAAGTATGTGTTCTCTCTTAAGACAATTTAGCTGCGTGCAGCAATTTAAATTTTATTACTGACCAGCTGGAGATGAAAACCACTAATCAGTGGGGTAAGATGACTGTCAGTGGTACATGGTAGTGATTCAGAAAGGCCTGTGTCCATAGTTCGTAACAGGCAACGATGCCTTTATTTTGTAAATCCTGTGGTGGTACCCAAGCAGAAGATAATGGATGCTGGTTACCAAGACACTTAAAAGGTATTAAATATTATAGTAGGAAGATTTGAAAAATCACTTTGCTTTCCTCCCTCTTGCTAGTAATAAAAGATAATTCAAAATGAAGCAGGCTGCCCTTAAGCAACGCAAGGCAGGTGAGGTTTAAGGAGTGTCTAGGTTAGTGCTTCTTTTTTTACGGCCACAGATACCAGAAGAAAAAGCAGATGTAATGTTGCAGTTGACCAGGAGAGAGCTCATGTAGTGAGACGCTTCTGGGGAGAAGGCTCCCCTCTGCATCAGATAATGATGTCTTGATTTGTGGTCATGCTTGACCCCACTGAAACTGCTCTGTACTTAAAACAAAATAAAAAAATTCCTTCCAGTAGCACCTTAAAGACCAACTAAGTTAGTTCATGGTATGAGCTTTCGTGTGCATGCACACTTCTTCAGATACAGTGTGCATGCACACTTCTTCAGATACACTTCTTCAGTGTATTTGAAGAAGTGTGCATGCACACGAAAGCTCATACCAAGAACTAACTTAGCTGGTCTTTAAGGTGCTACTGGAAGGAATTTTTTTATTTTGTTTTGACTATGGCAGACCAACACGGCTACCTATCTGTAACTGCTCTGTACTTGCATGTTGTTCCTCCGATACTGCATGGCCTGCTGGGTAGTAATGTCAGTTATGCAATTATTCATGCACAAAAGGTTGTTTATAAATATACAGAACAGTTCCCCTGAAGCAGCGGTGGGGAACCTGTGGTGCTTCAGATGTTTTTGGACTCCAGATCCCATGAGCTGCACTCAGCATGTTCTATAATTGGGGGACGATGGAGGTTTTAGTTGAGCATCTTCCCAAGGACTACCAGCTCTCACCTGTGGCTCCCAGAAGCGGCTAGCATGTGAAGGTGGAATGGCCTCCTTCAAGAGGTTGTAGATTCTCCTTCCTTGGGAGTTTTTCATTATTATTTTTTTCCTGCATAATTTTTATTGTTTTTTAAATCATAACAAACAAAAAATACAGCAATTTACACCTTGTTGTCACGGATTTCTTTCTATAAGACTTCCTTCAGCTTCCCCTCAAATCATCCATATCCTAATTTAACAAATTCACACAAATCCTGGCTTATATTGACATTATTTTCTCTTTCCTTCTTTTTCTCTTTAGACAATATTCCAACCTTTTCACAGAGCTTTTTTAAACCCAACTAGCGTTATCTGACCTTCACTTATATTTTCCAGATATTCCACGAATTTCCCCCAATCCTCAATGAACCTTTGGTCTTTTAAATATCTAATTTTCCCCGTCAATCTATCCATCTCCGCGTATTCTAGTAGTTTTGCTCTCCATTCCTCAAGCGTCGGTATGTTCTGTTGTTTCCAATTTTGAGCCAATAGGACCCTTGCGGCCGTTGTTGCATATTGAAAGAATTTACTGTCATTGTTCTTTATATCACTTCCTGCTAGGCCTAACAGAAAAGCCTCCGGCTTTTTCCCAAAGTTGTATCTTAATATACTCTTCATTTCGTTATATACACTTTCCCAAAAACCTTTGATCTTTCTGCAGTCCCACCACATGTGGAAGAAGGATCCCTCTTTTTCCCTGCATTTCCAGCATTTACTGCAAGTTTTATATATTTTTGCTAATTTTGCAGGTGTTATATACCAACGATAAAACATCTTCATAAGGTTCTCTTTTAACGTTATGCAGGCTGTAAATTTAAGATTTTTTTTCCAGAGTTTCTCCCATTCTTCATAGTATATATTATGGCCGATGTCCCTTGCCCAATGAATCATCACCGACTTCACTTCCTCATCTATCAAGTTATACTCTAATAGCATATTATACGTTTTAGAAAGAATTTTATAATCATTGTTTATTATTTCAGTCTGGAATTTAGATTCTTTATCCGCGTATCCTCTCTCTTTAACGTCTTGTCTAAACATTTCGTTTATTTGGAACTCCTTGGGAGTTTTTCAAGCACAGGTTGGAGGGCCATCTGTAGTGGATGCTTTAGATGAGATTCCTGCATTGCAGGGGGTTGGACTAGTTGACCCTTGTGAAAATTCCTATCACAGGATCCCTTCCAACTCTACAACTCTAGGATTATATGACAGCGGCCACACCCCAGGAAACAGTGGGGGGGTGCGAGGGGAGGTTGAGCAAGAAGCACCGCAGGGAGTTAGAAGCTGGTAGAATATGCCCAATGGTCCCGTCCCCCCCGAGGGGGTGGTTATTAGACCTAAAGTTGCTCCAATCAGGGTTATGGAGAATCTGGTTTTTAGAATGGGGCTTTCACTTTCATTTTTTTTTTTTTGGAGAAATGCTGTTTTATTATCAATACAGTGGTACCTTGGGTTAAGTACTTAATTCATTCCGGAGATCCGTATTTAACCTGAAACTGTTCTTAACTTGAAGCACCACTTTAGCTAATGGGGCCTCCTGCTGCCGCCGCCGCGCACGATTTCTGTTCTCATCCTGAAGCAAAGTTATTAACCTGAAGCACTATTTCTGGGTTAGCGGAGTCTGTAACCCGAAGCGTATGTAACCTGAAGCGTACGTAACCCGGGGTACCACTGTATTTAAAATGGCACTCTTATTAGTAAAATTTTCCTTTTGTCCCTTTATCCTCTTCAGAGAAAATGAGATTCATTCAAGGTCTTGAGTGAATGAGAATGGGCCCAGATGTTCCTCTGCTGAACGACCACAAACAAGAATTCCTCCTGAAACGTTTTCCGCAGACTGTTTTGGGCGGCCCTCGATTTAAATTGGGACACCCTGCGCCTCTTTATGTCTACGTGAACCAGATTCTTCTCTTCCTGCTACCATGTCTTCTGGGAGGTGTGGGGACGCTGCTCTACCAACTAAGTATTCTGCAAGACTGTTCTACGGCTGCTGTCTCTGGAGGACTCATGCTAGTTGCAGCTGTTACTGTCCAGGCAGCAAGCCTGTATGCAAAACAGAAAACGGCTTCGGTGGAAAGAGTGCATACTCACAGTACCCTAACGGATGAAGATGAATGGGAGTTCTCTAGTTGTCTGGGCTCAGAGATAGTCAAATTTATTATTCCAGGCAAGAAATACATAGTTAACATCATCTTTCACTCACTTCTCGCTGGGGTGCTGTGTGGCTTAGGAACTTGGTACCTTCTACCTAATAGAATCGCCTCATTGTATGGAGCTAACATTGGAGGAACTGTTATGATCTTTGTCTTTGGTTGGGTGACAGTCTGCATTGGGGAGTACTCCTTAATTGTCAATACTGCTTCAGAGACAGCTACTTACCAAGCACTAGACACTTACGAAATTGTTCCTCTGATGAGACCTTTCTACATTTTTGTCTTCTTCGCAGTGGACCTCACTCACAGGTAAAAATGCGCTGTCTACAGCAGTGACTTAGAAGATTTTAATTTATCTTTTGCTGTGGAAGCCAGGTTATAATCTTTTAAACAAATCAGTACTTTTTACTGGTCCATCTTGTGCAACATCTTTCTGTAAACATTTGTATTTAGTTACATGTATTGAAACAATCCGTAAGAGGGCTCAAAAACTCTTCAGCAAAATGGTGGGCAGGGCAATGCGACTGGATGTAAAAAGCCTGTCTTCTGTCACAGAAATAATACATATTTCCATTTTTTGTCCAGATTCATTGCTGATGTTCCAGCTTTAAAACTGGCAAACCAGATTTTGCACGTTGTGTTTTTGTGTTTGCCATTCTTGTGGACTCTGGGAATTTTGCCCCCACTGGACGCACTTTTTCTCTGGGGAATGGAACAAGTGTTAGAGCTCGGTCTAGGCGGTTCACCCATGTCAAGTAACACAAGGTAATCATTGTTTGGCATGAGAATACACATTTATTCCTCTTCAGTTTCATTCTGTTTTATGGGTTTTTAAATGCATGGTAAATTCTGCATTTTAATATTTTTGTTTTGTAAAAGCAATGAACAAATAGTAGTAATCTGTTGCAGCAAAAACAACTTACTTTGTGGCATCTTAAAGGCAAAGACATATATTAAAGCTTAACCTTTCATGAACTAGAGTCCTCTTAATCGGATGCAGGAAGCATTATCCTAATGGAACTGTAAACAGTGACGTTTGAAAGAAATGGCCTGCATTTTCCATCCTCCTGAATTCACTCCTTAAAATTCCTCACCCTCTGCAACCGTATCTGCCGATTTAGGTTAACATTTTGCATATCTGTTGAAGTGAACTCCAGTCTAAGATAATTTATGCTCTCATAAGTTTATTAGGTTCTGGGGTGCCAATATATTCTTTATTTTAAAAAAAACCATGCAGTTCAGCAGACGCATATCCCTAAACTACACACAGGCTTCAAAGCAAGTTTCGCAAACCCTCCAGACAGTTTGCAAAACTGCGTAGGAGATGAATTGCTAATCTGATGCTCAACTCAAACTTCCAGTATGCCGTGTTGTCATCACATTGTGTATGGGACAAAGAGCATCCTGTTGAAAATCACAGTAGGTGAAGAAGCTGATCCTTGGATCTGCTTGTGGTAGAATGGAAAGGTATGAACACGTGAAGCTGCCTTATAGAGACCCTCTGGCCCATCTAGCTCAGCATTGTCTACACTTACTGGCAGAGACTGTCCAGAGTTTCAGACAGGGAGTCTCTCCCAGCTCTACCTGCAGACGCCAGGTATTAAACCTGGGAACTTCTGTATGCCAGGCACATGTTCTGCCACTGAAGTACAGTGGTACCTCAGGTTAAGTACCGTATTTTTCACACTATAAGACGCACCAGACCATAAGACACACTTAGTTTTTGGAGAAGGAAAACAAGAAAAAAAATATTCTGAATCTCAGAAGCCAGAACAACAAGAGGATCGCTGCGCAGCAAAAGCAGTGATCCCCCTTGCTGTTCTGGCTTCTGAGATAGCTGCACAGCCTGCATTCGCTCCATAAGACGCACACACATTTCCCCTTACTTTTTAGGAGGGAAAAAGTGAGTCTTATAGAGCAAAAAATACGGTACTTAATTCGTTCCGGAGGTCCGTTCTTAACCTGAAACTGTTTTTAACCTGAAGCACCACTTAGCTAATGGTGCCTCCAGCTGCTGCCACGCCACCGGAGCACAATTTCTGTTCTCATCCTGAAGCAAAGTTATTAACCTGAAGCACTATTTCTGGGTTAGCAGAGTCTGTAACCTGAAGCGTATGTACCCCGAGGTACCACTGTATGGCTCTTCCAAAATGAAAATAGACCCAACTCTCCAGATGTCATTTATGACTTCTTCCTAACCAAATAAATCTTTTTTTCTCCCCTTTCTAGGCTGCTATTCATGTTTTTGATTTCTGTGGGAACAGCTGTTGCCTCTTATTTCATCCCCAGCACGCTTGGTGTCGTCCTCTTCATGACTGGATTTGGATTTGCATTGAGTCTTAACTTAAGAGAGATTGGGTTTGCGTTCAAGTGCACTGTGATCAACTGCTTAGCCTCCAACAAGTTTACAAAGGCACCTGGCTGTTGTGGGACCCAGTTTGGATGGCGGGAATTTGCTTTCTATTTGACTGCGTTGACTTTGGCTCTCCTGGAAGCTGGCCTGTTGCACTCCTTCCTGGGTCCTCAGGCGTTTTCTAAAACCAGCCTCCAGGCTGTTGTGAGCTATTTGCTGATGGCATTGCTCCTTGCGACGTGGATTCTTGGACAGATTCAGGCCGTGTACCTGTTCGGAATGTTGCGAAACCCGTTTTATCCTAAGGATGTCATGACTGCGAATGTATTTGTGGAGAAACAAAAGAGGCTTAAGAAAATTGGTGTGCTCAGAAGGATTTTGCTAGCTGTAGGTAAGAGAGTCTGCAGCCTTCTGTATTATGTATAAGCTGGAGACCGAAGAAAGATCATGAAATGTTCTACACGTACATTCCAAAAGAACCCACATTAAGTGGAGCTAAGGCATTTAAATCTTAATGATCTGGGGGTTTACTGAATAAGTGTTCCTTTATAAATGCCACTTTCTTTGGAAAATACGGAATTGCTGAGTTCTCACTTAAAAATAAGCTTCGATTTAATGGTAATTCTTAGATTCTAAAGCAGGAGTGAGAAACCTGTGGCCCGCTAGATGTTGCTAGACTACAACTCCCATCATCCTTAACTATTTGCCATGTTGAATGAAGCGAGTCCCCACTATATCTGGAGCACCAATGATCCGCTAACCCAGTGCCAATCTAGAAGAAGGCATTTAGGAGATAATATCTGATTCACTGCCTAAATTAATCATTCAAATAAAATACAATTTAGCTGGTGTACTGAATTTCGGAATACAGTAGAAGAATTGAATTGGCCATTATCTAGCACAGAACTGTAGAATTT
This sequence comes from Podarcis gaigeae, assembly GCF_964106915.1. Lineage (NCBI taxonomy): Eukaryota > Metazoa > Chordata > Lepidosauria > Squamata > Lacertidae > Podarcis > Podarcis gaigeae. Next base: position 8,753,926 of record NC_139678.1, read on the forward strand.
AAGGCATATGAAGCAATGGAAAACAATAGGTTTTAATATCAAAGGCAATTGACTGGGATATCTAATTTGACATGTTACAACTGATTTCAAATGTTTCAGAACATCCCTTCTCTCCCCCTCTCCCCAATTTGCTGAATAAAAAACTTGTTAAATTTTTTCTGTATAGTATATCACTTCTCTAGCAATTGGCAGATCAGTCTCATTATACAAAAGGGCTACTGGATTACACTGGCTTCAGAAAGTGACAAAGACATTATGTCAATGCCCCTTGCAATAAGATTTTCAAAACAGCTTACAAAATGAAACATAAAATTGATTGACATTAAAACAAAATAAGAACCAGTTATTAAAAGTCAAAACTGTTAGCACAACACTAAGGTTGCAGTTAAGCATTTTCTAATGGGGGATGAATGTCTGCCCACTCAATTTTGAAGAGATGTTAGAACATAGACACCTATCCTGTAGACACCTTGCATTTTTGCCAGAGATAAAAGCCAATCTGGGCCTTTCATAAGATCTTGGGACCAGTGAGAGTCACCTAGAGAACGCCAGCCACTTGAGAGCCACATAACATCAGTGTAAAAGATTTTTAAAGGCCTGATAATCATTATGTATATAATTCCACTTTTACCTGCATGCACAAATTTAAGTGCACTGTGTTGAACTCTGTTTTAGTAAATGAAACATTCATTGCTGCCGCCTTTCCAGCTGCCCAGGGAATCCCAAATAGACAAAACTCTGTAGATCATGGTTGCAAAATCTCTGTTCTGAAGCATGCCCCTTATGTATATACTTCTTGTATAAGGAAAAACATTGTGCATAATTTCTTTTCTCTTGTAATTTCAGTGTCTCCATTTGCTATGATAGCGTTTCTTTCCCTAGACAATTCTCTGCATCATCTTCCATCTGTATATGTTTCCATTGGATTCTCAAGAGGCTTTAGAATGGTAACTTTTAAGTATTTTGTAAAAAAAAAAAAAAAAAAAAAAAAAAAAAGCACCATGGAAGAAAAGCACTTAATTCTTAGGGAAGATAGAATAACGAATGGATGTGAGAATTACATTTTCCAGTTCCTGAAAGGGGATATTTGTTCATAATAAGGGATGTCTTCGACCCACGTAATTTGGTGGTAGACAATGTGACTTGTATGTTCACGGCCCCAAGTTTAAATTTAAGTATCTCTAGTTAAAGAGTTCTTAGGTAACATTGACCTAAGCCATTGTTGGTCATTGTTTGGATTTAGGCAAGGGATTGTTCTCTGCCGCAGATACCGTCGTGTATTGTGGAGGGTAAAAGACTGGCCAGCGTTAACGTTGTTTGTAAGGATTACTGAGATAATGCATGCAAAGTATTTTGACTACTTGGAAAGCATTAATAGAGCACTATTTATAAAGTGCTTTTTCTATTATTAGCCAAGGTTCACTCTAGCTTACTGGTTTGATGTACCGTGTCTAAATCTAGATGTATTTTGTGTCTGGAATATTGCCATGGTCTTGTATGGAATTATCTAGTGCAGAATTCAGCTTGCCAAGTCTGAGTTTCTTGCTACTTTTTTCTTTCTCTTCTCTCTCCCCCCCCCCCCCCCCGCAATGTTTATCACCATTTTGGATGTGCTGTTGAGAACATGGGGGAATTATATGGTCTGAACTTTGAATTCTGAGAGAGATACGAAAAAAGCTGGCAGCGGGAGCAACTGGTCCGAGTAATTTCTTGCTCTCCGTTATGGATTCTGTTTGTCTGACTCTGCCAATGCTCTATTGCCCAATCCCATTTTATTTTCCTCAGGACCTGAGTAAATGTTCCAGATTAATTGAAAACCTGATTCTTGGAATTAGAGCAAGTCACACAAAACAAGCACGTGGTGGACTGCACATGTTGTTCTTAGCCTAAGGCAGTACTTCTATAACCTAGCAGTTCAAAAGCACGTCAGTGCAAGTAGATAAATAGGTACCGCAGTGATAGTAAGGTAAACGGCGTTTCAGTGAGCTCTGGTTACCGTCACTGTGTTCCATTGCGCCAGAAGCGATTTACTCATGCTGGCCACATGACCCAGAAAGCTGTCCGTGGACAAATGCCAGCTCCCTTGGTCTGAAAGCAAGATGAGCGCCGCAAACCCATAGTCACCTTTGACATGACTTAACCGTCCAGGAGTCCTTTACCCTTTTATTTTTTAACTTCTATAATAATATGAGAATTACTGTATGGGACAAAAATGGCAAACAGAGGAAAGACCAGCAAATTTTAGGCAGCATTAAAAAAAAAAAAAGATACTTGAATAGATCTTTGGTGGTCAGGCACCCAAAAACATTTGAGAAACTCCTGCAAAAAAATAACAGAGGAATAACAGCTTTGGGTTGTATCCAAAACTGCATGAACAGTGTTCCAGTTCTGAGGGTCTTCTGGCCGTTCCCTCACTGCAAAAAGTTACAGGGAACCAGGCAAAGGGCCTTCTTGGTAGTGGTACCTGCCCTGTGGAACACCCTCCCATTAGATGCCAGGGGATGTTAAAGGGGAAAGTAACTATCTTGAGTTTTAGAAGACATCTGAAGGCAGCCCTGTATCATGAAGCTTTTAATGCTTGATGTTCACTTGTGTTTTTATATTATGTTAGAAGTCGCCCAGAGTGGCTGGGGCAACCCAGTCAAATGGATGGGGTAAATTATTACTCTTAATGGTCTTCCATTTCCTCTCGTCCCCATGTGCTTTCCACATACCTCCAAAATCTCCTCTGTTAGGTCTCCAGAGCAGATTTTGAGAGTGCACGAGGGGGCTGTAGAATACAAGTGAGGAAGGCACAGTTCTGTGGTGCACACAGAATTCTGTTGCTTGGATGGAGCTGCAGTGTTGAATATAGCCCTTTTTATTTTAAGTATTAAACTTCAGATCAAGAGTGAGATGAACATATTGTAAGTCAATAAAGTAATCTCTGTTCCAGGTATGGCAGGATACAGAGCGTGCGTTGTTGGATATGGTGGTAGTGTCAACTGTGCAGTTGCTGGTGTTCAGTACTGATCTTTGGTGGAACAGAAGCATTGATACGGGAATCAGGCTCTTGCTGGTAAGTCTGATTTTATTTGTAGCTTCCTTCATCATTTCTATTCCTCCTTTCATTCATATATATATATATATATATATATGCTTTCGTAGATTTTCACGGGTACAGGAATGCAGGTTTTGGTGTCCTCGGGTGTCTTCCCGTGTAAAAGTTGGGGTGTCTAGGCGACGTTTCGACGAGGTCTCACTCGTCATCTTCAGGCTGGTGCTTTCGGCTTCTTGTTACTGGAACAGAGCGGGATCTCAATGTTTGAGTTCCTATAAATACTGTAGAGGGGGTGTGGTGTCTAGCCTCCAATGTTCTGGGCAGAGAGGAAGTTCCCAGGCTAGTGTGCCTTTTCTTCTTTTGTTCCTTAATTACTTGAGAGATACCTTGAGTGATTTCTTGAGTGATATCCTGAGTACCACTTAGGTGGGTCATTAGGTGTGGATTAGTTGCTAAAGTCTTTGTGTCTTGACCTCTTGAACTTTGTGAAGAGTTTTCCTGAGAAGATGGCTGTATTGCACTTAGTTGTGCTTTGGCTTGGCTTCGTGTATAGGGGCGAGCTGTGGTTTTGTGGCTTGTGTCAGCCAGATCTGTGTAGGGATTGCAGGGGGGTGCAGCATCCGGAGGTGCCACCATGGATTGGCTACTGGATGGTGTCAGTAATTCATCTGTGGAGAGGGTCTGGGTTTGGGTCTGGTATGGTTGATTGGTGTTGGCGTTCTGTGTGCCTCTGGATCTGGTGTCAGTTTTTGTGGAGAGGGCTAATTTCCAGATGTCTGGCAAGCGGGCTGTGTCGTCACGCTTGTTCATGTTGTGAGGGTGTTTCTCTATCTCGATGGCTTCCATGATTATTCTCTTGTGGTGATGTTCCGTGTTAAAGAGCAATTTGGAATCTGCAAAATTAATTTCGTGTCCTGTTTCTTTCATGTGTTGGAAAAGAGAGGAAGTTTTTTCTTCTTTTTTGACGGCATTCTTGTGTTCTGCGATACGTGCATTTATTCGTCTGTTTGTTTGTCCAATCAACCATACCAGACCCAAACCCAGACCCTCTCCACAGATGAATTACTGACACCATCCAGTAGCCAATCCATGGTGGCACCTCCGGATGCTGCACCCCCCTGCAATCCCTACACAGATCTGGCTGACACAAGCCACAAAACCACAGCTCGCCCCTATACACGAAGCCAAGCCAAAGCACAACTAAGTGCAATACAGCCATCTTCTCAGGAAAACTCTTCACAAAGTTCAAGAGGTCAAGACACAAAGACTTTAGCAACTAATCCACACCTAATGACCCACCTAAGTGGTACTCAGGATATCACTCAAGAAATCACTCAAGGTATCTCTCAAGTAATTAAGGAACAAAAGAAGAAAAGGCACACTAGCCTGGGAACTTCCTCTCTGCCCAGAACATTGGAGGCTAGACACCACACCCCCTCTACAGTATTTATAGGAACTCAAACATTGAGATCCCGCTCTGTTCCAGTAACAAGAAGCCGAAAGCACCAGCCTGAAGATGACGAGTGAGACCTCGTCGAAACGTCGCCTAGACACCCCAACTTTTACACGGGAAGACACCCGAGGACACCAAAACCTGCATATATATATATATATATATATATATATCTCCCAAGGTGGTGAAGCAAGTAAGCAGAAATTAAAGCAAATTATTAAAAGGCCAATTAAAAAATAAACAAGTCAAGAACAACAAGTCAGAGTTGGTATCAAACAGTGGCACTATCAAAACCTGTTTTTAAAAGGTCAGACCTGCCTCTTGGAGAAGGTTAAGTCCTAGCTGCTCAGCAGGTGCCACCACTTAAAAGGTCCCGTGCCTCATGCCTTCCTCCCACCCCCAGTAGAGGCCAAAAAATTGAAAGCAGAAAGCGTCGTACAGAGATTTCTCTGTTGTGGCACTGCAGCAGACTCATGTGAGTGTGGGGTGGTTCTTAAGATACTCTGGTCCCAGGCCATACAGGGTAGCTCTTAAGATAAATTGATAACCCAGACAGATGGTATTTGATCTTACCTACATACTCCAATTAGCATTGCAGCCATGTTCTGGACCATTTTGGGCTTTCAAACTACTACATGTATGAAAGTTTGTTTGTTTCATTTTATTCTTTTAAGACATTTAGAAGCCTGTTTTGGGATTAAGTGGTATGTAATAATAATAATTAAAAATCTTATGAAACATGCTATTGCCCTTCAGCCCTCCCCTATTCCTTCCCAAATAGACTCCTATTTTGATTCAAACCAGAGTTAGGGTCAGAAAACCATGTGACAACCAATTCAAGCTTGATAATTATATTCTGAGGGCATTCCAACAACTTTAGCAATACAAAGTGCTGTAGAAGAGCCTACAATTTAAAGAAAAAATGATATGCTATTTCTGTCCTGCTAGGTCGGAATAATCCGGAATCGACTGTTTCAGTTTGTTTCAAAACTGCAGTTTGCACTTACTGTTCTCTTGACATCATGGACAGAGAAAAAGCAACGCCGGAAGTCCACTGCTACCCTGATTACACTCAACATTGTCTTCTTTCCAGTTGTACTGACCCTCATATTGCTGTCTGCACTTCTGTCTTCCCCCTTGCTGCCCCTTTTCAGTCTCCCAATATTTCTGATTGGCTTTCCAAGACCTATCCGAAGTTGGCCGGGACCTGTGGGTGTGACGGCCTGCATATGTCCTGACACCATATATTATCAGCAAATGATTCCAAGTTTGACTACTGCATTGCAGTCGGCACTGTCCAATGGTAGCCTGGGTAAGTAAGCTTCAAAACAACTTTGTCACTCATTAGATCACATTTTATCATGTGCTGAAAACTGACCTGACTACATGGCTATGAGGCCAGTTTGAATCTGACCTTGCATACCCAGAAGCCTCCAGTTGATTGTAGCAGCTGTGGCCTCTAAAGGCTGCTACAGCTGAATGGAGGCTTCTGGGTATGTGGGTTATGGTTCAATCCCATAGGGGTTACCAGATCTGGAAAATGATTTTCTCATATCAGTAGATGGATATAAAAAGCAGGTGCAATATAAGAAGACTATTCTTTGTTACTAGGGTTGATGGGTGGGGATCTATGTTAGACATTTTCAAAGGTAAGGGGAGAAATGCAGTAGGAAACCTCTTTGGCTCACATTGGAGAGTGCTGTGCTAGGGCATGTATGCCTTGGGGATTTAAATGATTTAAAAAAATAATTATCAGGGAAAAAAATACCTGGTCTTTAATGGGCGAGGCCTTGACTAAACATGTCTTGGCAGGATATCACTTTATGTTTTAAGGTTATGGCGTATTTTATCAGTTTTGGCAGCTATGCACAATTAAGGAAACCTTTACAAAAATGTTAGCAAGAGAATGCACTCTATTAGCTCAGCAGGATAGAAAAGGCTATTTTAAATTTTAACTAATGTAATGGCAGGTTTCTTAGATTGCACTTCCTTTATTCTGAAACTCTGTAGTTTTAACTGTGCCAGCTGAGATAATTTAGTTTTAACTGCAGCCAGCCGACATCTGACACATCTCAAACCCCTGCAGTTATGTGGGGGAAGTAGTTTTGCTTCTACGACAAAATAGGTTTGGTTCGATTCAGTAATGTTCTCTTTAAGAGTGTAGTTGCAAATAATAGTTGTGCACGAACAGTTGTGCAGAGCCGATTCCTCTCTTCCATGCTGCGGTGACTGCAAAAGCTTTGTCTACCAAAAGTCTCTCCTCAACAATTGCTGTTAGTGTGGCAGCCCTTTTCCTGTAATCATTAAAGTGAGATTTTGTTGATCCGTTCAGCACCACTGTATCCACTAAAGGAAACAACCAATTCAAAGCAGAAAACCTCAACAGAAACTCATGACATCCATGCGTCTCCAAACATCCATAGCTAGAATCTGTTTGTAACCTGTCGACACAACAATTTCCCCATCTCTCCATTATTTTCGAGGATTGCCATTTGGGTCAGGGTTTGTCCTTTTATTTTTCTCACTGTACCTTTTTTTTAATATATGAAAAAGGGAAATAGTAACCACATGCAGCTGTGTCTTTGTAGAAACTGTGCATGTCAGTGTGATAGCTGGAGTCATGTACAGCTAAGATTCAGTAAGCAATTTCAGGATTATGGCTATGATGTAGTCTGATGTATTTAGTTTGTTACTTTAACCCCACTTTTCTGTGAACATAACAACCATTGCCTTGATTCCTGCATTGCAGGCAGTTGACCTAGATGTCCCTCGGGGTCCCTTCCAAAATTCCTTTCAGCAATCCTGCAGCAAAAATTAATTCTTTGTGTGTGTCTTTTTCAAAAGGGCTCTGCTCACCTGGCTCTCACTACCTGTGCCGATTCCAAGACAGACTGGTATGGATCCTTGTGTTAGAAAGAGGCTTCACTTATTGTTGTCTTAATATCAAGGTGACTATTGCTAAGCCTATCTGGTACCATTGTGGCAGAGGAGTAGCTCCCCCCCTCCTTGACAGTCAGTAAAAGTTGCTCTAATTTTCATGGTGTGCAAACTATCTGCTAAAGTGACGCAAGGAGGGGTAAAGTTAAAAAAAGAAAACATGCTACATGTGTGGGCATTGGATTCAGACTGTCTGGGGGCGGAACTTTTTTCACGGGACTATCCTGTCCCTAGAGAAGAGGAATTTTGTGAATTTCCCTCTTCCTTCTGCAGGACCTACATGGAGGGTTGAAGACCCCTTCAAAACAGCCCGGGAAGTAGCGTTGGGGGCTGTAATGTGGGTGGGAAGGAAAACTGGCCAAAAACACCCCTCTTCCTGTAGCACAGCTTTCCCAAAACTTGTGCTCCACATGTTTTGGACTACAAAATGCTGCCTGGTGCTGATGGGAGTTGCAGTCCAGCACATATGGAGGGTACCGGCTTGGCGAAAGCTGCTGTAAGGGGAGCCTGTGGTGGGTGTCTGTGCTTCTGCTCGCAGAATGGCAAGTCTGAATCCGGCCCAAGGTGTCTGATTCATTCAGAAAGCTGCTTAGCCTTTCTGCAACTCGGAAACTGTTCTTGCTAGCAAGTTTTAGATTGAATATTGCTGTGTTGCCTTCTGACCATCTCTCTACTGCCCTGCCCCTCTGTTTCCAATGTTTAGAGGCGTGTGGTGTTGCATACATAGCTGAAAATAGCCATATCCATGCACAGGAGGGGACATATGTACCGGCTTGGGAAAACCTAAAGTTTTGCAGAAGTTCAAAAAAAGGAGCTAACAGGAGATTCACCCCACCCCACTCCCCACCCCCAAAAACATCCCAGTTCAAGGGAAAGAATGAAGCATGTTTTTATGAGTACGACCAGCAACAAAATGTTGCAGTAAATCCCACTCTTGCAGGATATCTTCGGGAGAAGCAAAGGCTCAGGAGCTACGACAGTTGGATAGTGCCTTGTATGCTTCCTTCTGGGGACTCCTGCAGCTAAGCTGGTGTCAAACGTCTTGCTCTGCTTTCCTTTGGGCTACATCAGCAAGGCCAAGAGGAGGGGCTTTGTCGTCTGGGCGGCCCAGGCTTGCACCCCAGGGAGGTTGCTTTGGTGCTGCTAACGTAGCAGTTTGATTTCACCCCTGGATGCACACTCCATTGTCTCTCAAGACAGATGGATGCCAACCCAAGGCAGGGGTGGCTAACCTTTTTCCGCCCAATGGCCACCACCCTTTGGAGGGTTTCATGCCAGCTCATGCTCACATGCGTGCACTTGCAGCTGGGGCAGGCGAGTTGCTTGCACGAATGCTCAGCAGTGGGTGGGGGGGGGGTGACAGAGAAGCAGCCACACATGCTTGCTCACTCAATTTCAGTACACACCCCATCGCTACTATCCCAGTTTTGCCCTGAGGTAGAAAAACACACCGTTCTTGCTCTCTAGTGCTACACTGTAGGTTAGAAGGGCCTTTCCCCCCCTTTCTCTTAAACAACCCTATATAGTTCATAGAGTAGGAGTCTTTTGACCACACAGCACTCACCCCTTCTCTATCGTAATAATCTCTCTTCCTCCAGGATATTTAGCTCTGTTGAGACTCAGCATAATGTGCAGTGGTACCTTGGTTTACAAACTTAATCCGTTCCGGAAGTCCGTTCTTAAACCAAAGCATTCTTAAACCAAGGCGTTCTTTCCCATAGCAGTGGGGGACTCATTTTACAAATGGAACACACTCAACAGGAAGCGGACTATGTTCTACTTCCAAGGCAAAGTTCACAAACCAAAACACCTACTTCCGGGTTTGCAGCGTTCTTAGTCCAAGTTGTTCATAAACTAAGCTGTTCTTAATGAGCATGTGGCTTATTTAAAAGCAGATCTAAACCAGACCCATGTAGAAACCATGAATTGGCACCTTTCTATTCCAAAGTGATAAGCACTTGGCCAACTCACCGTTCGTATGCATGTGTGTGTTTTACCCCATCTTTCCACTGAGAGTGCCCAAGGTGTATAAAAAGGAGTAGAATTAGTCATAAAAACTTAACAATTGAACTAATAACAATAAACGCTGATGATGATGCAGGCTCTGAAAGCTGATATTCATACAGATGATCTTGCTGTAAGACATTGCTTCCTGCGTCCCATTAAAGCGAAGGAGCCTGTAGCCCTCCAGATGTTGTGGCACTAAATTCCCACAGTTCTTGACCTTTGGATATGCTGGCTGGGCTGATGGGAATTTTAGTATTGGGAGCGCCATGGGTTCCCCATCCCTACTCCATCCATATGTTTGTTGTGATTAACCCAGCAAAAAAGGACCCAAAATCAGGTGATTTTTGATTAGCGCCACCCTTAAAACCATGGCTTGAAGTGGGCCTGCAAAAACTATGATTGTGATGACCATCTAAACTGAGCCAGTGTATTACTCTGTGTACTTGAATATCTAGTCAGGGTTTTTTTTACCTTTTTTTTCTTTTTGTCTGTTTGATTTTCAGGGGTTAGAATTGCAGGAAACCTCCTGCCATACCGCTGAAGCTCACAAAGTAGATGAAATGTTTGAGACGGCCTTTGAACACGAGGAGCACAGGAAGATCCTCTCCCTCAACCATCACTTTTTAAATATTTTAACACCTTGTTGTGTTCTTCCTGTGAAGCTCTATTCAGATGCCAGGAACGTCTTGTCTGGAATTATTGACTCGCCTGACAACCGGAGGCAGCTGAAAGACGATTTTCTGAAAAACCTCTTATGGATGCTAGTCCAATACTGCTGTAAGAAGTCAAAAACACACAGAACACATGAAAGGACACCCAAATCCAAGCATAAGTCGCCTTCAGTGGAGCCACCTGAAGTTTTAAGCAAGGCAATAGAAAGTCCGGACTCCTGGAAAAATGATGACCACCTCAGTGTGGAATCAATAGATGAGTGGACTGACGACAGCAACCTTTTTGATGATGAACCCAGCAAAAAAGGACCCAAAATGGCATCACGAGGAAGCACACCAAGACCCTTCTTTTCTCTCCCAGGTTCAGTCGAAATACACACCACAGACACCGAACTGCCAGAGGCACCCAGTGTCAATAAACTCTACAAACCTGTTGTCCTTGGTCTTCCTGCTGTAGACACTGGGGGGAAATGGGGCTTGGTGGATTTGCCCCCTGTTAAGTTTAGCAACTCTTATTCTGAGCTGCTAAGCATTCCCGAAGAGTGGAGAACTGTACCCTTACCTGTGGCCAAACTTTACAAAATGAAGCAGAAGTTCCCGGAAGACTGGTACCATTTTGTACTTCGCCAGCTGGACTTCTTCCACTTGAAGGAAAACCCTTCAAGTTTACTCGAGGACATCGTTAAAGATGCTGCTTTGAAAGACTTGTACGTCAAGTGTGCCCTGTCCTGCTACATTGCCGTGTTTGGGTTAGACGATGTTCTTCCCTCGCCTGGCCACATATTCAGAGCCTACAACGGAGGCCTCCCCTGGTCGGTCTGTTTGGACTGGCTGGTGGCAAAGCAGGAGCTGTTTCAGCTGGCCCTAAAAGTGTTCAGGTAACGGTGGCAAGAAACTGTTGAAATAAGGGTAGCAAAAGCGCAGCTAAGAAGCTCAAATCATATTTAGGACTGGCACCCTTTATCGGAAATTAAAACAAATGTCCAGACTTTAACATTCAAAATCTTTACTTGCAGAAACTTATAGATGAATTCAAACATAACATTTACAGCCCTATGCTTCTCCAAGCACGGGCTTGCAGTCTGTTCTTCTAAGTTCCAAACAACTGTATTTTCCTCTTTCTAGAGCTCAGCACTTTCAGCCTTCTGTATCTCAATTAGGCCATGCCTTACAGCTCCTATGAGAGATTTCCGCTTTTACCTTCTGTAGTTTTACCCTCTTTTTTTCCAAGTAGAGAAGAAGCACTCCAGCATTACACTTTTCATTTTTAAGTTTGGAATAGAGTGGTTGCTTTGGAAGACTATAATCAGGCATCCACACAACATGACCAGTCCAGCAAGGACTGGGCTTTATATACTAATAGTAACACCTTGAACTCGGCCTGATATCTGTATTGCAATTGTTTACAAGGTATCTTATGTTTATCACTTGTTTGCCTTCCTGGGCTCCTTTGGGAGGAAGAGCAGGATGTGAATTCAATAAACAATGACTGGGGATGGGGTGAGTTGCTTCTGCATTGGGTACTGGACTCCACTGCCCCCTCTCTGTGCTATTACATTGTTTTTTCTTTTACCTCCAAAAATGGGGTTTTGGGGGGAGCAGAAAAAATGGATTTGGGTTGCGTTGGGCCTCCAGACTGGGCCTTAGCCACCCCTACTATAAAGCTGTGCATTCACAAACATACAGAGAGAGAGAGAGTAATAGTATTATGAGCCGAATCACTAATGTGCCACTGTGCACGTTCAGCATGGGTTATAGAGAATGCACATAATCTGTCCATGAAGAAACACTTGTGCACATTTCCTGGTCAGTACATACAGTCTTGAGCAAACCTTAAAAGAATCTGCATTCCTTTACTGGGGACACCATGGACTGCATAAATCTAGACTGTGCACTGGAGATAAAAACTAAGGGTGTGTCTCTTGGGGAAATTTACAAGATTCCAGTATTCTTTGAGTGAGGCGGGACCCTGAAATCACAAGGGCATCGTTAAAAGGCTCATGACCTGTTCTCAAGAGGCTCTGGCCTTTACATTTTAAGAAGCCATGAGTAAGAATGCTAATCAGGAAAAGTTATAGAATGGACTGCATGCTGAAGGATGTCTCTTTTCTTTTACTTAAAACAGAACCATTCAGTAAATGAGTTAAGCCATGTGTGGCAGAGCGGCTGCAATCGCCCTCTGCGGCTGCTTGGATAGAAAGCTGTAATATATTTCTTCGAAAATTGGTTTTGATCCAGTAGCCCTCTTACCATCTAATGTGCAGTCTAGCCAAAGAGCGTTTAAAGGGTTTTTGCAGGAACTACTGCCAGACAGTATAGGAAAACCATGAATGAGCTACCCCAAATCAGCAGATGCAGACATAACCTTATTGTGTGATTAATGCATAATTAATCTCATAATTAATCCTAGGCAAATCTAGCTGTGGCTTCAGCCACACATGAGTGTTCCCAGGGTGTCGTTATAGGCATTCTTTCTTATGTAGCTTTATAGATCTACACATTGTGCACTGGTCCTTACATGGTTTATCTTGCAGATACACAGTTAAGCTTTTGGTTGACCAAGCAAGTCTGGGACCAGTGGAAAGTTTCAAAGAGCTGCTAAGCTGTCTTGAAGAATATGAGAACGACTGGTACATTGGACTGGTGTCTGAAGAAAAGTGGCAGCAAGCTGTTTTACGAGAAAAGCCATATCTTTTTTCCTTGGGGCATGACCCTAATATGGTAAGTGGTTTTTCTATTTTTTATGCTTGAATTTTGCTGCTAGGCACAAGAATGTTGCTTTTTTTTTTTAAGGAGTGTTAATTGAAAACAGTTCAAAAGAACTTTTTAGACCCAATCAATGTGCTTGAATTAGATGTAGCTATTGGACAACAAATCTATTAATTGAATCCAAAACTATGATTCAGCTGTTGTAACTGGCTTGGGGGCATGAAACAACCAATTTCTTTACTCAGTTAATAATCTTGTAAAGTATTTTATGGCCTTGGATTATATCCAAGGATGTTCCTCTGCTTCCGAAGGGCACTTCCAAAGGGACTCAGCAAATTTTTCCATCTGTGGGGTATAAATAATAATAATAATAATAATAATAATAATAATAATAATAATAATAATAATAATATTGATGCTTTATATAGAGTTTGGTCTGCCTAGCTCAGTAGTGTGTACACCAACTAGAAGTGGCTCTCCAGGGTTTGACATTCCCAACACTACCTGGAGATCTTGGGAGTTGAAGGAGTGGCCTTCTGCATGCAAAGCGGATGCTCTGCCGTTGAGCTATGGTCCTTCACTCTGCAACCCCGTCACCATCTCCCACACTACTTTGAAGTGTCCCCCACCCTAAACTCTAGAATATTTGATTGGCCTTCCTCCCTGGGCATGTTTAGCCTGGAGAAGAGGAGGTTAAGGGGTGATATGATAGCCATGTTCAAATATATAAAAGGATGCCACATAGAGGAGGGAGAAAGGTTGTTTTCTGCTGCTCCAGAGAAGCGGACACGGAGCAATGGATCCAAACTACAAGAAAGAAGATTCCACCTAAACATTAGGAAGAACTTCCTGACAGTAAGAGCTGTTCGACAGTGGAATTTGCTGCCAAGGAGTGTGGTGGAGTCTCCTTCTTTGGAGGTCTTTAAGCAGAGGCTTGACAACCATATGTCAGGAGTGCTCTGATGGTGTTTCCTGCTTGGCAGGGGGTTGGACTCGATGGCCTTGTGGTCTCTTCCAACTCTATGATTCTATGATTCTCCCCATTCCAACGACAAGCCTCTGATGGGCCAGAATCTGCTGTCAGCAATACACAAGAGCGCTAATTTCCCACATACAGTGGACGCTCGGGTTGCGAATGTGATCCGTGTGGGAGGTACATTCGCAACCTGCATTGTTCGCAACCCACAGTGCCGTGTCTGCGCACGCATGGGTTGCAATTCTGCGCATGCGCAAAGTGCAATTCCGTGTTTTTGCGCAAGCGCCAAAACCCGGAAGTAACCTTCCGGGTTACAAAACCCGGAAGTAACCTTCCGGTACTTCCGGGTTCAGCGCAGTGCGCAACCCAAAGCATCTGTAATCTGAGGTATAACTGTATGTGCCTTGTCTTTCAGGGAGTTTATACCAGCAGAGTCCTCACCCTTCAGGAATTCCTAGTGCAAGTGGGGAAACTGAACAGCGAAGCTGTTAGAGGGCAGTGGGCAAACCTTTCTTGGGAGCTGCTCTATGCCACCAACGACGACGAGGAACGCTACAGTATCCAAGCTCATCCTGTCCTCTTGAGGAACCTGACCATACAAGCAGCAGATCCTCCCCTGGGCTACCCAGTTTATTCCTGTGAACCTCTCCATGTACCTTTGCTCTAGAACTTGACCCTTGGCCCTTTGGTTTCCTAAAGAAAAACTGCATTAATTTTCTTGACTCTTGCAGCAAGGAAAACTTAAGTTGCCAAAGATGTTGGTGGCAGCAGAAGAGGCCGTTTTTTTTGGCAGGAATATTATGAACGTGTCTCTTTCAGCCCCAGTGATGTCTGAACCTCTGATCCTTGTTGGGCTGATGGAGGGAGATGCTGGGAGAAGACTTAAAAGCAGGCAGTAAGCTCATTGATGTATTCTGCGAGGTTGTTGTTTTTTTAAATGAAAAATCAGTAGCTTGACAGGTGACTTGCATTAGAAGGCAGGTCACAGCTTACGTACTTTGAAACCACAGGTTAGTACAAAAATGTACATAGGATGAAAGCTTTCCCCCCGATTTTGAAAGACCACACTTGGATTTTATCATTTGTTTATATTGTATAGCTTTATTTGCATTGTCAAAGCAATACTTGAAGAAACACTCAATAATACATCTGTTCAGCCTGCAGCGAGTTCTTTTCAAATATAGCAAGTCGGATACTCTTACTTTGGTGCAAACAGTCTCATGGTGCAATAAGCCTGGCAAGTGGAAAAGCTCGCTCTGCTAATGTGCCCATCTCTAGATAACACTGGAATCATTGGGACCAAAATTCCTATAAGCAAGGAGAGGTTTGAAACCCAGGTTTTTACCTGTACCCTGCAAGGTGAAAAAACAAATCTCATGTAATATTTCGTGCCTCAGAGTGCTTTAGAATGACTGCTGTAGAACATGGAAATGAACATCTGGATTTCGGGGGGGTAGAAAAGGCTTTCCGACCTCGTTTTGCTTCATTTTAGCATTAGTTTGAATTGTCCTTTAACTTTCAGTATCTTCCCATCCTGCTCTTCCACTTACATTTTGGCATGAGACTTACTAGGTGTCCCATTTAAGCCAAAGCACAAAGGAGGCTTCATAAGCAACCTAAACCACCTGCCCCTTTCATGCAATCTCTCTCCTCCCCCTTCCTTCCTGCACACCCACAGAAAGGAGCTCTGAAATTTCTGCTTCTAATTAACAGCAGATTGCCGCGTTGTTTGAACGGCTAGCCTTGATGATGAAAAGCAGAAAGAAGCCAGCTTCAATGCGTAAGCTCATGAACCTTTGTTTTTGCTAACTATAATCAAGTTTTTACTAACTATAATCAAGCTATGTTTAAGGTTCATTTGAATTAATCTTTTTAATTTGAAGCAGCTTTGGATCTCGTCACCACACGGGACAAAGCCAGGCTAAAAGTCAACATGAGATCTAACTGCCGCCAAAGTACTTTTCTTTATAAATGTAAATATAGCGAAAACCACTTTAAGAACACAGCACTGCCTTAGTAGCATTCAGTAAGAGAATGGAGGTGGTAGATAAAAGCTTGGTCCTTTTTGTGTACCTGCAGGTCCCACTATCCAAACGCTCGTTATGCAAAAATTCATCTTAAAAACGAGGAATTAGTACCCAAACCTCATTATACACACTGCAGATTCAGATATCCAAACAGCCAGACCTGTTTAAACAAACAAGCAGCCTTAAACGAGCCTTACTTATTTGTGTTTTGCTGGTAGATAGCAGCCATTTCACCAGAACAAGGCAGGAAGGGGGATTGGACAACTATAAAGAGCTTTCCCACCCCTCTTCCTTGTTTGCCTTTCGCAAGCTTTCAGAGGGTTTTCCAGATTCCCTGCCCCCTCCAATCATCTTGAGGTGAAAATTCCATGGTCAGGAACACATTAGAAATTTCCCCATAGGAATCAATGGAAATGGCTGACTTTATGCAAGCGCTCGCCTAACAAACGTTTTCCTGAGAGTGCATTGTTTGGAGAGAGACACCCGCATATATTAACATTCTTTTTCGTATCCTGAGGTCTTGAAATGAAGCAAGATGCAAAAACAGTAAATGAGTCACTAACGACATTAAGGCAGGGCCTGAGAAGACACTGGGATGGGGTGTAGATTTGAATGGTCCCCCTAGCATACAGCAGAAGATAGCACCATGAAAGGCCAGGTAGTAAAGGTTCTTGGTGGCTAACCACACTACAGTATCAACAAGCGTTATAAAATCATTTTTTATTCAAGAGACTATAGTGGAACAGGTATGGGTTACATATTATAACGTCATTCCTTATCCTCAAAAAAGAATGTGTGCTTAAAGCAGGGGTTCTTCCTCCTCCTTATGCTGGTATTGGTGAAAAGGAGAACGCAATGCTCCTTTAAGAAGATTTTTTGTAGTAAGAAATATCAGCGTCCTGCAATTAACAAAAAGCACAACTTAGTTCAGACTGCTCTTAATTTCATTTATACTTAAGTATACCCGAAGGAGAGGCCCTGTATACCTGAAGAAGCATCTCCACCCCCATTGCTCAGCGCGGACACTGAGGTCCACTTCCGAGGGCCTTCTGGTGGTTCCCTGACTGCAAGAAGTGAGGTTACAGGGAACCAGACAGAGGTCCTTCTCAGCAGTGGCGCTCACCCCGTGGAATACCCTCCCTTCAGATGCCAAGGAGATAAATATAAAGAAGAAGAGAAGAAGAGTTTGGATTTGATATCCCGCCTTTCACTCCCTTTTTAAGGAGTCTCAAAGCGGCTAACATTCTCATTTCCCTTCCTCCCCCACAACAAACACTCTGTGGGGCTGAGAGACTTCAGAGAAGTGTGACTGGCCCAAGGTCACCCAGCAGCTGCATGTGGAGGAGCAGGGAAGCGAACCCAGTTCACCAGATTACGAGTCCACCGCTCTTAACCACTACACCATACTGGCTCTTTTATAAGCTGGTCTCTGATCGTAATAAATTATCTATCTACAGCTTTTAGAAGACACCTGAAGACAAGCCCTGCATAGGGAAGTTTTTAATGTTTGATTAAATATTTAAAATGTTATTATGCTTCTATATTTGTTGGAAGCCGCCCAGAGTGCCTGGGGCAACCCAATCAGTTGGGTGGGTTACAGAGAACAAAAACATTTTAACACTCCTCCGACTGGGCTGTAGGAAATAGGACCACTTTCACTGCCTAATAGCTTTAATGCATCATGGGATTAAGAGAGCATAACTTGAGGAAGGATCCAAAGGGTTGGGCCACCTGCCCCTCCCCTCTTCCTCCCCATACAGCTTTTGAAAATACACTCTGGGAACCTGAATGAATATTGCAAAGGCAGAGATGTGAGAGGATGCCTTTTGTTCTGATCTTGCTTCTTCCACCTCTTCTGGCAAACAGCATGAAACTGGATCCTGCTTATTTCTCATTTTAAAACCCTCCAATAAAATGATATACGATATCTTTATTGTCATTGTCCCATATAGAACAATGAAATTGAAAAACTACATAAAACATTAAAAAACCCCTAAAAACTCTGAAACCCCATTTTAAAATACACTATACTATACTATACTATACTATACTATACTATACTATACTATACTATACACTATACTATAGAGACCCCTAATGCTGCGTTTAGAACCACAATTGCATTTGCGTAGAAACTGTTTCTCAGATGGCTAGTCCTGGTCTTTATAACCCTGTACCTTCTTCCAGAAGGCAGAAGCTGAAAGAGATCATTTCCGGGGTGCGTACCATCCTGCGCTATTTTCTTATGGCACCTGGCAGCATAGATTTGATCGAAGGTGGGAAGAGTGCACCCAGTTATTCTCTCCGCAGTCTTTACAACCCTGGACAGCATTGTTTTTTCCCTGGCCGTGCAGCCGACTGATCTGAACACTTTGGCCCATATAGAGGATGAGCAGCGAGCAGCCACAAAGTGGGTTGAGACAATGCACTGCAAGGGGGCAAATGAAGACTCAGCCTTCAAAGCCCTTCAACACACATTTTTTCTGGCTGAATAGGCTAGAGCAGAGTTTCCCAATCTTGGGTATCTCCAGCTCTTGCTGGACTACAAGTCCCATCATCCCTAGTGGCCAGGGGTGATGGGACTTGTAGTCCGAAAACAGCAGGAGGAGACCCAAGTTTGCGAAACCCTGGGCTAGAGTGATAACGGGACATAAGAACAGCTCTTGCTTGAAGGACATACCTCTCCTTTTTTGAAATTCTCAATTCGCTTCTTTCCTATGCGGTTCAACAACCACCATGCCCAGGTAGGTGTGTATTGCCAGAGGTAACAGACTGCCAGGTATGGATGGTCGCTAATCCAGGCTTCCTTTATATCGTTAGCCATGCTGATCAGTGTTAGTCGCACACAACGGCCGGTCTCCATTTTGTGAGACTGATCCCCAACGTTTGCATTTGCCTGGATGGGAAAGCAGGGGGTTAGGGAAGAGAGTAAGCTGGAGAGGGAGGATCACAGAGTGGTTTGCCACATAAGATCTTTCTTTTTTAATTATTTGCCGTATTTTTCGCTCTATAAGACGCACCAGACCACAAGACGCACCTAGTTTTTAGAGAAGGAGGAAAACAAGAAAAAAAATATTCTGAATCTCAGAAGCCAGAAGAGCAAGAGGGATCGCTGCGCAGTGAAAGCAGCAATCCCTCTCGCTGTTCTGGCTTCTGGGATAGCTGCGCAGCCTGCATTTGCTCCATAAGACGCACACACATTTCCCCTTACTTTTTAGGAGGGAAAAAGTGAGTCTTATAGAGCAAAAAATACGGTATTTGATTTTTCAGATTGCCGTTTTACAATCACATATACAACATACAACTTAAAAGCAAGATTCCATAGAATCTCCTGAACATCGCTCCTCCCCTTTGTGGGTCCTATTGTTAGTCATTTCCTCCTGCATCTTTTATAATAATCCAAATATTTTACATCTCCATTTTGTCCGAAATTCACCAGTAAACTGCAAGTGTTATTCCAATCCTACTAACCGTTTTAACTGTTTACAGTGGTTTTTAAGATAAATTATAATTCCCGCCCCCCTTACAGTGTAAGATCTAACTGGCCAGGCCAGATAGGTTTGCCACACCTGTGCCAGGTGTGAGCTAGGAGGCAGGTGAGCTGGATGGGAATTGGCCCATGCTGCCCCCAAGGTGGAGGCATTGATATAACCATATGCCAGTCCACTTTCAGAAAGCTGTGTCTGTGCTAAGAGTAGAAAATGTGGCATTTTGCCCTTGCCCATTTATGCTGCGTTTTAATCAAGCAAGAACTCACAGTACACCCGATGAATTTATTACAGTGACCACATTTGGACAATCTTATCTTTGTCGTGTTTAATAGATGGACTGGTATGATTTTTTAAGTGTACTTTTTTGCTTTCTTTGCGTCTTAAATTGTTTTGACCTGCCCTGAGATCGCTAATGGCGAGGGGCAGAATATAAATCTTTATAAACAAACAATCTCTCATCTTAGTAAGCAAAGATCTGGTTTTTATGTTCCCATCGTAAACAAAGGGGCTGTGTGCTTGCTCAGCAAGGCGTGTTCATCTTTCTAACAAAGTCTCTGTGTGTGATGTATCTTTGAAGGCAACCCCTAGGACACGGTTAAGGAATCTCTGATGCCTTAGACCTTGTTGTACTCCCAACTCCCATAATCTCTGTGTTCCCATCCCTGCCTTAGTGGGAGGGGGACGCAGTGTGGAGACCTGGGGCCTAAAAGCCGGGGAGAGTTCTGGACAGCCGAAAGGGGTGTCAAGTATTCATGGGAAGAATTATGCTGAGTTTGGGGCAGGGGCTTATGAGGAAAGAGGCCTAGATTGTGTGACTCCGAGTTAATAGAAAAAGCTGTTCCCCTAAACTGGATCACTATCTTATGAGCAGCTTGAGTAGGCCACAAAGCTACCTTAACAATGTCCTGGCTTACTTGAGCTGAGATATTATTGTCTGAAAAGGCTTGGCACGAACTCTTTCAGGCTTACTTATCTGGACCGTGTTCAGGCACATTAATCATAAATTCAGTCACTGCGAGCGATTGGTGCTCCGTTGAATTTTAAGAAGAAACAGCTTTGCAGCCTGAAAGTTTCTTGCTTTCAAAAAAACAAAAGTGGATGAGAAGCCAACCGGAGCAATTTGGAGTTACGGGCTATGACTACATAAGAGTTTGGCTTTGCCAGAGGATTACAGAATAGCCAGCAAGACAAAAGAAGATCTATGCAAGCGGCAAACCAGGGTTGCCCCTGTGAAGGCTACTGTGTTTGGCCTTTCAAAACCCACTCCTTTTTTTAAAAAACATAGTGGGACACGAAATTCAGCACTGCACAGAACACTTGACAAAAACACAAAACTCCCCCTAGCATGGAGTTGTATTTGGAGAGCATCGCATTGGCTAGCCTAAGCTTGTTCTAGACTTGCAAGTTTCCTATATGTGTAGGCACATTTGGGGGGGAAATGTGGGGGAGCATTCGGAGACATGATTGCCCCACCCGTGTCCTGAAGTGGTACAGTCCCGGGACGGCTGTACCTTCTTTACCTGGAAGATGTCAGACAAGATGCTGCGGGTCTTTTTTAAAAAAAATATTTTGTTTCCATTGTGCTTCCAAGGAGGATAATATGAAGCCACCTAGAGACTGGAATCCATTCATGAAGAACCTTGTGTGATTTTGTTGTTCTGGCTTCGATTAATAAGCGGTGAGTTATCAATTTATGAGGAATAACGTTTTGCGGTGCAATCCTAACCATGTCTGCTCAGAGGTTAGTCCTATTCAATTCAATGAGGCTTCTAGGTTAAACTACTTAATAAACTAGCTTTGTAAATATTTAGTGACAACTCTAGGTGATATCCAACTCTGCACACAGCAGATTTCTTTGATTTCACGGCCTCTTCTAATCCCAGTTAACACGGTCCTTTAATCATCTCAACCTCTCTTACCTTTGCAATATCTTCAGTGAAGACGTTTTGTATGATCTGTGACTGCACAGGCCCCGGGCAGATGTTAATTATACTTATCCCAGGATAATCAGTGAGCTCAGGTCGGAGAGAGTTGAAGAAGCCCTGGGAAACAACAAGAGCCTGACAGTTAAAGTACCAGCTTTCTTCCCCCCCAAGCTCAAACAGGACGGAATCTCTTAGGAATCTCAGATAACCTGCACTGGGGTGCACCAAGGGCCATAGCTCAGTGGCAAAGCATCTTCTGTGCATGTAAAAAGGTAAAGGGACTCTGGGGTTGCGGCGCTCATCTCGCTTTATTGGCCGAGGGAGCCGACGTACAGCTTCTGGGTCATGTGGCCAGCATGACTAAGCTGCTTCTGGCGAACCAAAGCAGCGCACGGAAAAGCCGTTTACCTTCCCGCCGGAGTGGTACCTATTTATCTACTTGCACTTTGACATGCTTTCGAACTGCTAGGTTGGCAGGAGCAGGAACTGAGCAACGGGAGCTCACCCCGTCGTGGGGATTCGAACCGCCGACCTTCTGACCGGCAAGTCCTAGGCTTAACCCACAGCGCCACCTGTGTCCCTTCTGTGCATGTAGAAGGTCTCAAAATTAATCCCCAACATCCCCGGCTTCAGCTGGGGAGGGCGGGCTATATATACAATTTTACTATTATTATGTTGCATGAATGAGCATCACACTTCCCTCCCTAAACTGGGCAGAAGCTTCTTGGGCTTGGGGAAGGAGGTACCAGGGGAACATCTAGAGGACTAGCCTAGTCCACTGACCGCACGCCACTGGGGAAGGGGGACCAAGTCTGTGAGAGAGTCATTTGCCAAAGGCCACCTAGTGAGTCCATGGCAGAGATAAGAGTCTCCAAAGCAAGCTGCGGGCAGTCGAAGGCCGGAAGAGAACCCTTACCTGCAAGGCGTGTTTGCTGGCGCAATAGCCGGTGGCCAAGGGAGCTCCCATGATGCCCATCACACTGCTGATGGTGACAATCTTTCCCTGTTTCCTCTGTATCATGTGGTCCAGGACGTATTTCGTTAGGGAGATGGTGCCAATGTAGTTGAGCTCCATGATAGCCTTGTAGACATCGACGGACGTCTCTACATAGAGGGAGCGCTGGGAACGGCCGCCGTTGTTCACCAAGACGTCGATCTTTGGGAACAAGAGGGGAAAAGTTAAGCATTTGTAAGGATACAGGGTGGGGAACCCCCCCCCGAAACTTGATTTTTCTGTGGGGAATTCCCCTTTCAAAAGACAGATACCAACTGCAAAGTTGCAAATTTTTCAGCTTTGTTTTACTAAGTAAAAGGAAAATAAGCATGCTGAATTAGGTAATCCTAGGGGCTGTCCCAAAGACTTATTTATTGAGCATTCATTCTGATTTGTTTGCGCAAAGCTTGCATGAAGGTTAGGCTGTATCTGCTCTTAACTGAACATTTGTTCTGGTTTTTTGAAAGGGAGGTAAAACAGCAATGAGCATCTTTACTTTCCTAACTACAAAAGTTACTTTCTTTTTTCCACAAGGCGTCAAGAGTGCTTTAATGTACACTGCTTGCAAATTCTGATATATAAATACAGTGGTACCTCGGGTTACAAACACTTCAGGCTACAGACTCCGCTAACCCAGAAGTAGTACCTCGGTTTAAGAACTTTACCTCAGGATGAGAACAGAAATTGTGCACTGGCGGTGCGGCGGCAGCGGGAGGCCCCATTAGCTAAAGTGGTAGCTCAGGTTAAGAACGGACCTCTGGAATGAATTAAGTTTGTAACCAGAGGTACCACTGTACCGGATATAAATACTTTTATTATTTTTAAACTGAACTCAGGATCTCAACTGCATGACTAGTTCCATGTGCCGAAAGGGGCTTTGGGTTCAAGTTTCTAGAACAGCAGCCCCCTCATGCTGCTTACGACAGCTTTTAAAACCAGTTTCGGATATCTCATGAAGAACTGGCTTTTCATCCACCAGCTTAAAGAATGCCAAACTGCTCCACATTTTATAACAAATGACCTTTGACACCCATTTTCTGCCCCTTTGCAAACTGCGGCCAAGGCAGGTGCCCCTGCGGCTCCTCCCTCTCCCTCCAATCCACTGAGTAAAGTCCAACTTACCTTTCCAAAATGCTTCAGGACAGTTTTTGTCGCTGCTTCGTGGGCACTCCTGTCAGTCAAGTCAAGTGGCACAATGAGGATATCCTTGTCAGTGAGGCTGCTGATCTCTAAATGTGTGGGTTTTTTTTAAGCCGGGGAGAGGAAAGAAGGAAGAAGAGGAACCATTTAGAAACAGTGGTAAACAACCCTTCCTCTTCTGTTTCATTAGCCCCACAGATCTTGGGATGCAAGAGGCGCTCACATGGCCACAGAATCACCATGCAGATTGCACATGACCTCTGGCAGGTCATGCTAACATTGGGAGCGGCCTTAAATTATTGGTCAAACCAGCTCTGCACTGTCCAAATGATGACCAGGACAGAAAGGCGTGTTAAATTTTCCAGCTTTCAAATTCCAAAAAGCTGTAACATGACTTGGGAACGCAAAAGATACGCTGGTTAAATTAATACACTTTAGTATATTGGTTTAGTTTTCTGCAGGAAAGGAGTCCTTGGGTGTTTAGTATTAAAGCTCCCCCATCTTAAAACATACTGTATTTTTCGCTCCATAAGGCGCACCGGACCATAAGGCGCACCTACTGTATTTTTCGCTCCATAAGACGCCCCTTTTCCCTCCTAAAAAGTAAGGGGAAATGTGTGTGCATCTTATGGAGCTAATGCAGGGGGGAGGCAGGCAGGAAAAGCCCCCAAGAGCTGCACACAAGCTCTGTGAGGCTCTTGCGGGCTTTTCCCCAGGAGCGAGAAGGGACTGTCTTGGCTTCTTTAGCCGCACGCAGCCCCTCCGGCCGGGAGAGGCTGCGTGCGACTACGGCAATTCTCCCACCTCCTGCAAAAGCCCGCAGGCTTTTCTACGAGGAGGGAGAAGGGACTGACTGGCCGCGTCTTATGGAGCGAAAAATACGGTAATCAGCCTTTAAAGGTTTCTCAATTTATTTCTATACTGAACTGTATGCAGGTATTTTCAGGGTTTGCAAACGGTTGGCGGGCACATGAAGGAACCCTTTGATCAGCTCTGCATTTTTTTTAATGCTCTACATTGCTGCAAGGCCAGCCTCCCCCTCCCCTCCCACAGAGAACAAAAGATTGTAAACTGCGTCGTTAATGGATAATCATGAAGGCTAATGCGGGGACCTCGTATTTTTGCAAGCAAAATGACCCCTGTGACGTTCAAATGCTGTCTATCCATTTGACCTGATCTCTCCTTTCCATCGGTTATACACTGGAATCCAGGAGCCCTGGACAACATCTAATAGGACTTGTTAATGATTAAATCCCTAAATGCTCTCCATAAGCAAAACTGGCGTGGACCTTGTTTCCTTCATTTGCTGAGCAAATATGACGTGGGCTGTGCTTGGTTTGCAAAAGCGGCTCTAGCACTGCAAGACTACAACCTTTGCCACAGATAAACTGCCCATCACTGTGACCTTGGAAACAATAACCCCTGTTTTGTGGCAAGATGCCACTGTTAGAAGTAGCTGACAACCTCTCCCCCACTTGGCAATGCTTTAATAATGGGGGAAGGTGGGTGCGAGGAACAAAGGGTGTGTTGCATCAGCAGTACAACTACGCAACATCGCTGCTTAGCTCAAGCTCAGCAAGGGTTCAATAGATGGAACATTTAAACCATTTGGTTGCCAGTTAAAAGAGCAGTTAAACCATCATTCGGGGTTCAAGCACAGGAAGCCCCCAACTTACTCAGGGGGAATGGATTGTTCCTAAAACCAAAATTGCATAAAGTCAAAACACATTGGGTGCAAAGAGAGGTGGGATCGCTGAAGGCTTTTTTCCTGGATGCCCACCCTATTTCTGTCCCCTTCTTATTTTATTGCCAAGCGCATAAAGCTGAATGCACACAAGTTAAATGTGCATAAATTGCAGGCATGCTGTATTCACCCCCCCAACTTTTTTTATATGTTTCAGGGGAGAAGTGGGATGAGAATGCCCCCCAAATTTTGGATTAATATTCAGGGGCAAGGCAAATCCTAAGAATTATCAAGGGGAGGCCTTATCTGTGCTGGCTTCCAGGCACAATTCAGTATGCTTGCGTTTGTGTTTAAAAACCTAACCAAGTGCTATTTTTCTAGAAAAAGAGGTGCTGGAACTCACAATGAATGCCTCCTTCGTCAGCTGCAATGGCACCCACCTGGGACGTGTCGGAACTGAGCTCTGGCATGTTTTGGCTGGGGAAAAAAGCCCTGCGCCTAACCAGTTAGGTCCTAAATATCTGGACATAGAAGCAAACTTCAATCCCCACCAACCTTCTTCGACATTAAGATGGGCAAAACGGCGTTCTCTTGGTGCTTTTATCATGCGCAGGTGTACAGGAAATGGTGGCCCAGGGCAGGGGTGAGAAAGCCCGTGGGCCAACTTTGACATAACAGCATATGATGATGCTTGATTGGCAGGTGCGTTGGAAGGGACCCAATGGATCACCTAGAGCAACCCTCTGCCATGCATAGAATACGGTTTCCCACTTGCAGCGGGGGATTGCAGGCACAGATATTCTAAAAGCAAAATAAAAGACAAGCTTTCAAGATAACGAAATCCTACCGATGCACTTCTTTTTCACTCTCTCCAGCTCGTTCTCCCTTCTCGCTGAGAGCGCAAGTGGCGAGCCGATCTTTGCCAGCTGGTAAGCCATCTCCTCGCCGATTCCGCTGGAGGCTCCTGTCACCCAGACAACTTTCCCAGACAGCTCCTTTTCTGTCGGAAGGAAGGAATGCAGTAATTTAAAGAGGTGTCTTTTCATCAGGGCACCTTTGGCTGGTGAATTTTTGTGTGCATGCACCCACCCCTATACAGTCATACCTTGAGTTACAGATGATTCATGTTGCATTTTTTCGGGTTGCGGGCTGCCAAAACCTGGAAGTACCGGAACGGGTTACTTCCGGGTTTCAGCGGTCGCACATGCGCAGAGGCGCTAAATCACATTATGCGCAGAAGCGCCGAATCGCAACCCACGCGTGTACAGACGCGCAGACACGGGTTGTGAACGTGCATCCTGCACGGATCACATTTGCAACCCGAGCATCCACTGTATATAAATGGGGTTGGGTGCACACACACACACACACACACACACACACACACACACACACACACTTATACTTATCCCAGTATACCTGAAGGAGAATCTCTACCCACATTGTTCAGCCCGGACACTGAGGTCCTCCTCTGAGGGCCTTCTGGTGGTTCCCTCACTGTGGGAAGTGAGGTTACAGGGAACCAGGCAGAGGGCCTTCTCAGTGGTGGCATCCGTGCTGTAGAACGCCCTCCCTTCAAGGAATTAAACAACTACCCGACTTTTAGAAGACATCAGCCCTGCTTAGGGAAGTTTTTAATGTTTAATGTTGTATTGTGTTATTTAACGTTCTGTTGAAAGCCTCCCAGAGTGGCTGGGAAATCGAGTCAGATGGGCAGGGTAGAAATAAATTATTATTGTTATTGTTTAAAAATAATATCAACACATTTCAGCAACATATTAAAGAAATAAAATGCAAATAATACTGTCAGAGCCCTAGGTCCCAGCTCACAAAGGACCAACGCCCGGCTGTAGTTATTTACAAAAGTCTTTATTGAAGTTCAGTTTCCATTTCAAAGCCGGAGCGTGCTGCTCTACGTCTTAAAGTTTAGACCGGCGAAGTTCCGTCTGAGTCTCCTCCCCCCTGACACCAGTTTAAGACCCTAGCCTTCCTCCACCTCTTCCTTAGCTCCTTCCTCCTCTGGGCCCTCCTGCCCGCTGGGGTTTCATCCTTTCTGGACTCTTCTGACGCTGACCCCCCCCTGATTCTTGCCCCTCCTTCCGGCGGGCTTTAGGACCTGGTTCCCTATCCGGGCTACCTGCTGTGCCGCTCGCCTGTACATTTGAACTTGGCGCGTGCGCGTAGCCGGTAACCTTCCTCTCGACCGTTCCCTCTCTCTCCGATGGAGGCGTGGTCAACCCTGACTCATCTTCTCTCGCTGGTGGTGAATACGCTGGCCCTGATACCTGGGACTCTTCCCCCCCACTACGCTCTGGAGGGGAAGCTGGTCCTGATTTCCAACTGCTGCTCTGGGAGTCCCCGCTGGCCCCTTGCTTCTGGGGTGTCCCCCTTGGGGGCCCCCTTGCCCTGGCCACCGGCGCCCCCTTCTGTGAATCTTCCGATTCGCTGGAGAGGCTCATGGAATCTCTCGGGCTACTGTCCTCTTCTACGCTCCCCTCGGATCTCCATCTCCTCCCCTCCCTGCGCTCCCGCTGCGTCCCTGACAAATACAGTTAAATGAAAAAAGAAACACACACACACACACACACACACACACACACACACGAAGATACAAATTTAGATCATTGCACTCACTATCCCTAGGAAGAATACTAATAAATATTGAGGTTGGAAGGTAGCAACACAGAATCATAGATTTGTAGAGTTGGAAGGGACCCCTGCAATGAAAGGAATCTCAGCTAAAAGCCTCCAGGACAGATGACCATCCAACCTCTGCTTAAAAACCTCCAAGGAAGGAGAGTCCACCACCTCTCATGGGAGTCTGTTCCACTGCCAAACAGCTCTTACTGTCAGAAAGTCCTTCCTCGTGTTTAGTTGGAATCTCTTTCCTTGTAACTTGAATCGGTTGATTCAGGTACAGGCTGGTTTTTTCGGCAGGCAGCAAGTATTTGTTTTTGCTAAGGCAGTTTTGTTCTTTCTTTAGGGCAAACTCCCTAGACTGGTTTAGGAAAAACAACAAGGAGTCTTGTGACTTAACAGATTTATGATATAAATCAGTTTCCATGGGCTACTGTCTACTTCATCTAGACCAGGGGGTAGCCATTGTGGACTCCCAACTCCTACCAGCCCCATCCAGCAGGGCCAATGGCCAAGGATGATGGGTGTTGAAGTCAAAAGGATGATGGGCTTTGTAGTCAAGCAACACCTGAAGGGCACTATGTCAGTTGCCCCTGATCTACACCATAAATGCTTCCACAAGACGTTGCCCATGTGCTGCTGACTTGATGTTGCTAGATGTTACAATCCCTTCAGCCAACATGGCCACTGGTCAGGGATGATGCAAGTTTTAGCTCAGGAACATCTGAGGACATCACACATGGGCTACCCGTGGTTTAAACTGCAACTTTTTTGTCTTTTAAACGTGCCACAAACTCTTTTTTTCATTAGCAGGCACACACATGCTTTCCAATTTGAGCTTTTCATTCTTTATAGGGGGATTTCATTCTTTGGGAAATACCTTATAATTTATTGTTGAAGTGCTGTTTTTTGTATCGTGGCTTCTTAGCTGCCCTGAGAGCCCCAGGAAGCAAGCAGGATATGTTTCATTGATAGATAGATGATAGATAGATTAGATAGATAGATAGATAGATAGATAGATAGATAGAGTGGTGCCCCGCAAGACGAATGCCTCGCAAGACGAAAAACTCGCTAGACAAAAGAGTTTTCCGTTTTTGAAGTGCTTCGCAAGACAAATTTCCCTATGGGCTTGCTTCGAAGACGAAAACGTCTTGCGAGTTCTTGAGAGTTTTTTTCCCTCCCCCCCCCCCTTTTTCTAAGCGCTAATCTGCTAAGCCGCTAATGGCCGTGCTTCGCAAGACGAAAAAACCGCTAGACGAAGAGACTCGCGGAACAAATTATTTTCGTCTTGTGAGGCACCACTGTAGATAGATAGATGATAGATAGATAGATGATAGATAGATGATAGATAGATAGATGATAGATAGATGATAGATAGATAGATAGATAGATAGATAGATAGATAGATAGATATAGATGATAGAGAGAGAGAGAGAGAGAGATATTAGATAGATAGATAGATAGATAGATAGATAGATAGATAGATGAATGAATGAATAAGGCGGTTTTGGCCAAGCAAGATCCAGTTTATCTGTAGGCAACGGAAGAAAGTCAACTCCACGCAACATAAACTTCTGTGTTCTTGCACAAACGAAGCTCCCTTGCTGCATCAACAGAAAGAACTCTGTGCTCACCAAATTCTCAGAAATTGCAAGCGACAAGGCAAACAAAGGGATTCCTTGCTAAATCGCTTTCTTCATCCTGGGCTTCTCTTTAGCAACAGATACCATGTAGGTGCTCTCTCAATTGTTTCACATAGGTCTGAAGGCGAACGAAACACCGTTTGCACAGTCATGGACTGCACTCCAGAGACAAGGAGTCGGCCCACATTTCCCTTACACACACACACACACGCACGCACACACACACACACACACACACACACACACACACAACCCCCTGCTTGTGACCTAAACCCTTAACCCTGAAGAGAAGACTATAGAACTCATCCCCTTCTAGTATAAAAGGACATTTTGGGGGTTTTTTTACATGGAGGAAGCACTTTTTTTTAAGAGCAATATAGCCTGTGAGGTTCACAGAATCGTAGAGTTGGAAGCGACTCCGGGGGGCATCTAGTCCACCCCCTCCAATGCAGGAATCTCAGCAAAATTGTGTCCGTCTGAGATCATCTGCAGAAGCGCTGTTGTTGGTTGTTCCCCAAGCTGATGAGGCTCATTTTGCAACAAGAAACAGGGTCTTTAGTGTCATGTCGAACATCCTGCCAATGGAGATTCAGCAGACACCTTCTGTGCCAACTTTTAAATGCCTGCTGAAAATATTTCTATTCTGCCAGGTCCATGAAGGCAGTGAATACTACATCCTTCTGCAAGGGTTAATGGATGTTGTTTTTTTTTTTTTTTTACTATTTAATGGCATTTTTATTGCGCAGTTTTATGTTGCTATTGCTGTAAACCGCTTCGATTTTTTTTAAAAATGATGCAGCAGTATACAAATATTTTTTATAAATAAATAAATGGAACGTGCACTCTTTTTAGTTTATGTAAAGAGCAGCTGCAGGAGGGGATTGTAGGGAGTTCGGAGGAGAAACATAGTTCTCTCTCCCTGCATTTCACGGGAAGCTTCCATTGCCGCCAAAGGGATAGTCCCTGGAAAGGCAAAAATTCAAAGAGGCGATGGCAGCTGGGAGAGAAAGGGTTAATTATTTCCCCTTACTCCCCTGCCTGGGCTGCTGCTTACAAAACAAATGTTGTGATTATGTGATGTCCTCATTTGCCTTTGGGCAATTAAGATTAGATGCAATTGTATTTGCACAAAGGCCCTTGACACCCAGCAGAGAAATTTCAAGGTGGAAGAGATGTATTCAGGATATGTTTGAGAGTATCTGAGGGCCTATTCTGGAGTTTGGGGTGTTAGGAAAAGGCTAGTACCTCTGGTAGAGGACATATCATGATCTTTTGGGGTATTTTGTCCACCTTTGGTCCCCCTCTTGCACTCAGGTCTCACCTGTGGCTCCCAGAAGCTGTCAGAATGCGACAGCGGCCACACCCTGGGAATGGCTCTGACCGGCTGGCTAAATCAGGTAACGGTAGCTGTTGGGCTTCGTTGTTGTTGTTTAGTTGTTTAGTCATGTCCGACTTTGTGACCCCATGGACCAGAGCACGTCAGGCACTCCTGTCTTCCACTGCCTCCCACAGTTTGGTCAAACTCATGCTGGTAGCTTCGAGAACACTGTCCAACCATCTCATCCTCTGTCGTCCCCTTCTCCTTGTGCCCTCCATCTTTCCCAACATCAGGGTCTTTTCCAGGGAGTCTTCTCTTCTCATGAGGTGGCCAAAGTATTGGAGCCTCTGCTTCAGGATCTGTCCTTCCAGTGAGCACTCAGGGCTGATTTCCTTCAGAATGGAGAGGTTTGATCTTCTTGCAGTCCATGGGACTCTCAAGAGTCTCCTCCAGCATCATAATTCAAAAGCATCAATTCTTCGGTGATCAGCCTTCTTTATGGTCCAGCTCTCATTTCACCCAACTGCAATTGCCTATCACCTTTGCTGGAAAGTATTAGTGAAACTGATACACAGCCAATGTAAGCCTGCAGTACAGATCTGAGAGTTGCAGTGCAACTGCATTTCAGGATTATTTTCGCAAGAGGATGCGGGTCTAGCCCTGACGTTAGGTGTCCCAGCCCTCTGTGGTATTGTTACCCCAGAAGGCCGCAATCTCCTTCTGTCTACAATTTACAATCCAACCGTCATAAAGACAAGCACGTTGCGACTGCTTTTTAAAAGCAAAGAGCTCAACAGCTAGCCAGCCATAAGGAGGCGGTTTCTGCAATTGCTCCGTCTGGTTCAGCACAGATAAGAATGGAGCTCAGAACATCTGGAGGGTGAAAGATTGGGGGAGGCGGGGTTAGACAAATCAAAGGGACATTGTTGGCTACAGGTTACAAGAGCCAATGTAGAAGGAACATACCCAAGTAATAGATACCAAGACAACACATTCTCCCCTCTGAAAGAGGGGCATTTGACTAGATACGAAAAGGCTTTTGATCCAATAGAGACACCCACAAACAAAATGGAAGGTTGGGTTTTTTTTTGCTGATTTCCCTATTCTCCGGCAGTTTTCCACCCCGCATCAGTTGCAGAGATCAGGAAAGCTACCACCAGGGCCAAGCAGATGCCAGCAAGGTTAATGAATAGAGTCAAGGAAGCTGGTAGAGGCAAGGAACACAAATTGCTGCAGAAATGGCAGCGGATACTAAGGGAGGCAATAAATAAATTTGAGGAGCACCACTAAACAAACACATTTAATGCATTAGGAAACCAGCTAGGCAGTTGGATCTTTGGACCAAAAGGGAGTTAGAAGGAGACTTCAGAGATCCTGAATGAATTACCATATTGGCCTGAATAGAAGCTGCACCTTTTTTTTTCCAAATTCCGACTATGAAAAGTTACAAGTGCGGCTTAAATTTGTGACCTTACAAAAATTGGCTCAGAGTTACAATTCTACCAACCGCAGCAATTTTCAGCCTGTAACCCAATTTTAAGGGAGCGGCTTATATTCACGTATTGTCTTCTTTTATTTTTTCCCTCCTTGAATTTTAAAGGTGTGGCTTATTTGCAGGCACGGCTTATATTCGGGCCAATGTATTTGCATCTGTCTTCACAGTGAGAGATGTAGGGCAGATACCTTACCTAAGCTAACTTTATCAAGAAGAGAGCCTAAGGGACAGAGGCAAAAGGTGATGACGGGAAATGATGTTCTAGGCCTTATTGAGAAATTAAAAAGGAACAAATCATCCACGGAAGGAGTTCTTAACTCAAATGCGGAACGGCTGGTCTTCCAGCAAAAAAGTTGTAACTTGTCCCTAAGATCAGCTTGACACTTGCAGCTGTACTTGTGCGTACAGTTCTGGTCACCATACCTCCGAAAGGATATTGTAGTGTTGGAAAAGCAAAGAGCAACCAAAATAAACTGAGGGGTGTAGCAACTTCCGCCAGTTTACAGCTGCATCTTTGTGAACAGAATCCCAGATCAGATGGCCTTTGGGCTGATTCAGCAGAGTTCTGTCTTATGCCTTTAGCACCAGGACCTGCAAAATTCCTGCTGGCACCATATGTACCGTATTTTTTGCCCTATAGGACACACTTTTCCCCCTCCAAAAATGAAGGGGAAATGTTTGTGCGTCCTATGGGGCGAATGCAGGCTTTCGCTGAAGCCTGGAGAGTGAGAGGCGTCGGTGCGCACCGACCCCTCTCGCTCTCCGGGTTTCAGGAAGCTATCCGCAAGCCCGGGGAGCCCGCAGGAGTTCCCGCATGGCTCCCTAGGCTTGCGGATAGCAGCCTGTTCTGGGGGCTGGGGTCGGGGGAAGCTTGGGCTTCGCCCACCCCAGCCCCGCGCCTGGGGGGGGAAATAATTTTTTCCCCTTTATTTCCCCCCCTCAAAACTAGGTGCGCCCTATGGGGCGAAAAATACGGTAATTCAGAGTGAGGTCTAAGAGCCAGAGTTGGGATTTCCTCTCTGAAAATCTGCGTAAGTGGGCATAAATGCATATCTAAATCAGCACACGCAGATCTGTGGACTTGTACCCAACTGTCAAGTGACTAGGAATGCCCCTGCCTAGACAGGATGCAATTTTCGAGTAACATTCAGCTTGGAGGGTTCCGAGTTGTGCAAGATGGTAGCAGAATTTTCCAGCACGGCAACAGCTGCCAAGAAGCACACATGCAAGCATTTGTCCTTCACAGATGTTTGCAAATTGTCTGGCATACGCTGTTCCTTTGGCTCCAACAATCACTTTTTGTGATTTCCCAGATTTTTTCCAGATTTCCCCCCTTAGGCTGCAATCCTAACCCCATTTGCCTTTGAGTAACTCGCATTGAATGCAATAGGCCTTACTTTTGAGTATGTTTTGCAATAGCGTTAAAACGCGCACAATAGCAATATAATATTTTACCTTTTTTTACCTATTTAACCCTCCTGGAAAGGAACGGGTTATTATCCCTTAAATGTACATACAACCAATTGATTAAAGGTCCATAAAAACGTGCTTTCTCCATATACATTTTTCTTTCCAGTACTGGAGTGTAGATTCCTTTTTCGTAGGGGTTGTGACTAAAATAGTAACCACGAGCCAGATTCAACTACTCATTTCCGTTAGCAGAAAACAGAACAAGGACTCCCACTAGTGCAACATGGCTTTTCCCCTCTCCTCCCCCTGCACGCCCTCCTACCTCCCCCCAAATCTGCTCTGGAGGATCGGGGAACCCCCCCCCCCCCAGTAGCTGGGAGAGGAAAGGAGAGGTTGTTCCATCAGGCAAGCAGAATAGCTTGCGTTGAGAAAGCAATCTCCTCGCAGTGTTTCTCAAACTTGGGTCCCCAGTTTTTCCAATTCCCATCATCCTTAGCTAGTAGTACCAGTGGTCATGGATTAAGGGAGTTGTAGCCAACAGCAGTTGAGGACCCAAGTTTGAGAAAGGCTGCTAGGGCTACGCTGAATTCTACCCCAAGTCCAGGAATGGAGGGCAGTAGTTATTCAGGGTTAGCCATCACCCAAATTTTGGACATTTCTCTTTCACTGCTGGACTCTTTCTTTTTAAATCCATGTTGTTGAAATGAGTGGTACCTCTGGTTAAGAACTTAATTTATTCTGGAGGTCCGTTCTTAACCTGAAACTGTTCTTAACCTGAAGCACCATTTTAGCTAATGGGGCCTCCTGCTGCTGCTGCACCGCCAGAGCCCGATTTCTGTTCTTATCCTGAAGCAGTTCTTAACCTGAAGCACTATTTTTGTGTTAGCAGAGTCTGTAACCTGAAGCGACTGCAACCCAAGGTACCACTGTACAGTGAACAAACTATGTCAGAGCTGGGGAACCAATGGCCCTCCAGATATTAAGGTAAAGGTAAGGGACCCCTGACCATTAGGTCCAGTCGTGTCTGACTCTGGGGTTGCGGCGCTCATCTCGCTTTATTGGCCGAGAGAGCTTCCTGGTCATGTGGCCAGCATGACTAAGCCGCTTCTGGCAAACCAGAGCAGCGCACGGAAACACCATTTAATTTCCCGGTGGAGCGGTACCTATTTATCTACTTGCACTTTGACGTACTTTCGAACTGCTAGGTTGGCAGGAGCAGGGACCGATCAATGGGAGCTCACCCTGTTGCGGGGATTCGAACCGCCAACCTTCTGATCAGCAAGTCCATGGCTCTGTGGTTTAACCCACAGCGCCACACTACATTTCCCATTGTTCCTGACCACTGGCTTTGTGGGTTGGGGCTGATGGGAGTTGGAGTTCAGCAACATCCGGGTGACACCAAGTTCCCCTACCCCTGGACTACATGGTGGAAGCAGCTACTCTGCTGCGGAATGGTTTGTTTTGTTTTTAAGATACACATGTATACACACAGGATGAACACACAAAGCCTTCTAATTTAGAACAGTGGGCTTAATTCTGAGTAATCCATGTATTGAATCAGGCTATGGGGTGGTTTGATTTCACAGAAACACACTTCACTACTCACATAGCTCAGCCAGTAGAGCATGAGACTATTAATCTCAGGGTTGTGGGTTTGAGCCTCGCTTTGGGCAAAAAGATACCTGCATCTCAGGGGGTTGGACTAGATGACCCCAATAGGACCAGATTTACCCTCGTGGTCCCTTCCAACTCTGTGATTCACCTGACAGCAAGCTCAAACCCACAGGCCTATCCCAAAACTTGATCTCACACTATGAAACCAAACCCTTCCCAGTCCTGTGGCTGCACCAATTGTTTCCTC
The DNA here is from genome assembly GCF_964106915.1 of Podarcis gaigeae. Taxonomy (NCBI): domain Eukaryota; kingdom Metazoa; phylum Chordata; class Lepidosauria; order Squamata; family Lacertidae; genus Podarcis; species Podarcis gaigeae. The sequence goes on from NC_139678.1 coordinate 8,789,344, forward strand.
TATTGCTGGTTGCTGTGCGGAAAAGACAAGGCAAGATTGCAAGCTAAGCAAGATTGCAGGTTGCCCAGATTTTTTTAAAGCAGCAACTGACGAAGGGTGACTTGGACAGTGTTAGCGGATGTGTGCATAAAGGCATTTCCCTTCGGGGCAAATCAAAATATAAAATATTTGCCGAATATGAATAGATATCTTTTCAAAATCAAGTGCCACTGGGAGTTGTTTCTTCTTGCTTTCCAAGGTGTTTCTTATTTTTTAAAAAAATTCCGTGTGGCGCAAACAAATTTTTGTTCTGACAGTGTTGCCCAGAGTCTTAATTAGTCCTTGATTGCTAAACCACAGTTCCTGTATCATAGCCATTAGGCTTCCTTGCAGTTGCTTTCCAGCTGAAAGGACACACCCATGTTGCCCCACTTAATCTCAAAAAAAATGTGCCTAGAAAATTGCTGTAGGCAGGCCAGCTTTTGCCAAATTAGTTCCCGATTGCACTTCCCACCAGCCTCAGGTAGCAGGGTTTATACCTAGCTGCTGAAAGTTGGTAAGTTTGCAAACCAAACCTGCTCCACTCCCTCGCCTGCAAGGGAGCAACACTTCTGGGCAATTACACATACGCATGATCACAGGGCACGCATACACGTGAACTTGTGCTTTGCTACCCAGAGCTTAAAAACAGGTGTATTTGGAGAGCTTCCCTGCAGAGAACCGCTGCAAGTGGGCGCAGACTGGGAGGTTAGCCATCCTGGTACGCTCCAGATGTCGCCCAACTCCAGCGCGCAAAATCGCTACCCGTTGATCATTTTGACCCAGGCCATCCAGGAGGGCACCACGTTGGCTACCCCTGACTCCGAGCAGGGCAGCTCTCTGCGTTCAGGGATGGAGAAGTGTTTGGACACGTCCTGCCACGTCCCACACGGAGAGGGGAAGCGAAGAAGGCGAAAGAGGAGGAGCGCAAAGCGCGCTCCGGAGAGAGAACCAGAGCGCCTCGGGCCCGGCGCGCCGCTTACCCGGCTTCTTGCCCCACCATTCCGCCGCCCACACGGTGAGGTCGCTGTCAGCTCGGAGCCAGATGGCGAGATTGATGATCAGGTAGATCAGGAGGCCGGCCGCCGCCAGGGCGCAAACGAGACCCCAGCACACCATGGCGAGAAAGAGCGCGCGACAGGCAGCCGCCGCCGCCCTTAAGAGGCAGAGGGGACGGAGCCAGGCGAGAGGGGCCGCCCTTCTCTGCCAGCAGGGAGTGGCCGTGGCTCCGAAGAGGCCCCATACAGGGCTGAGCCGTCCCCGGAGGGGTGGAGTTGCCGCGCGCGGTTCTCTCCAAGAAAGTGGCTACCGCCCCCTTCGTTGCGCGCGGCATTCTGTGCAGAGGCTGGAGGCGTGGAAGGTTTCCGATTGCCTAGGGAAGGAGCCCGGCTTGGCCTGTTCCTGTGGCTTTCACAACATAGAATCAGAGACTTGGAAGGGATCCCGAGGGTCTTCTAGGCTAGTCCAAGCCCCTTGCAAAGCAGGAATTTCAACTAAAGCACCCATGACGGATGATCATCCAACCTCTGCTTAAAAACCTTCAAGGAAGGAGAGTTCGCCACCTCTCCAGGGAGACCGTTCCACTGCCGAACAGCTCTTGCTGTCAGAAATGTTTTTCTCGCTCTCGGAATATCAGCGCGCGTGTGAGCATCCACTGTTGGAAGAGTCAGGATGAAGAAAAGGGACCACAAAGCGTTGATGGCCACCCATGGCTTATGTTAATGGCTTTTGGCTAGAACAATAAACTTGGTGACTTCCCTATGTTCATATATTGGTAATTTCTAGGGGCTGTGGTGCCAGATGATGCCAGTGTTGTTTTCAACAATTTTAAATACACTTAAATTGCATCTACAAGCACCTTCTGCTGAGCCCCTTCCAGCACGGGCAATTCTCTGCGCAGAAGAGATGTTTGTTTGCTCTCCCCAAGCTTGCTTTCAGTAGGTTCTCCCTGGAAACTAAAAGTTAATACTGTTAATCTTTAACTTGTTGCATCCAGCACCCTGTTGCTTACCACAACCCTTGGGGTTGTTTCTCTAGAAGGGTACAGAAAAAATACTCTTGGAGGCCACTGGTTACACTCCTCCACACAACTAGCCAAACTTGTTATTGTAGGTCCAGGCAAAATACTGGCTTTCCATCCACAATTATCTTGGCTGTAGTTTGCTGCTTTGGTTTCATTCAGTGTTTATTGCTCCCTGCCCCCAAAGAAATTTGAAATACCACCCAAGCTCTTGTCTCACTATAAACTGCTCAGCATAACATGAGTGCATTAAAGGATAAGGAATTGACAGGAGTACTATTTTCTTTTTGAGATTTTGCTAATTTAACCACCACGGTGTTGTGAAAAAAATGAGTTTGTTATCTTTTTTTGGAAAGATGCATTTGAATTATTTTTTATCCTACCCACCCCTCTCCAAAGCATGAGATATAGTAAAGGTACCCCTGCCCGTGCGGGCCAGTCATGTCCGACTCTAGGGTTGTGCGCCCATCTCACTTAAGAGGCCGGGGCCAGCGCTGTCCGGAGACACTTCCGGGTCACGTAGCCAGCGTGACGAAGCTGCTCTGGCGAGCCAGCACCAGTGCAGCACACGGAAACGCCGTTTACCTTCCCGCTATAAAGTGGTACCTATTTATCTACTTGCACTTAGGGGTGCTTTCGAACTGCTAGGTGGGCAGGAGCTGGGACCGAAAATCGGGAGCTCACCCCGCCGCGGGGATTCGAACTGCCGACCATACAATCGGCAAGTCCTAGGAACTGAGGTTTTACCCACAGCGCCACCCGCGTCCCCGCCAAAATATGAGATATAGAGTGTGCATGAGATATAGAGTATGCAAAAGTTATTAAATGACTGAGAGTTCCTGATGAACCAAATAATCTGTGTGCCAATATTTCTTAATGGAAAAGATGTGGTTTAAGATAATATTGCTTCCCATAATTGCAATCTGTTGCAGCAACTGGAATTCCACTCAGTAGACCATTGAAATTACTGGTACTAGGATTAATCAGCAGCAAAACCAGATGCCTTCACCGGCCCCGCCTGCAACAAAACATGTCTTACAGCAGGCGCTGTAACTTCCATTGTCTTCTGAGGCTGACAGATGCCAACAGCAGTCATGTCCATTCATTTTAATGGTTCTATTCAGAATAGGATCAACATTGGCTCAGACCCAGGATGAGATAAAAGCATGCAGCAAGTTTCAGAAACGAAAGAGTCTTGTGCCACCTTCAAGGCAAACAATTTTTTGATACTGCATTCATAATCCTTCCTGAACCAGAGCTCACAGCCTAATGCATAAACTCCTATGCCATAATTAAAGCTTAGTTCTTAATGTGCTGCAATGAACGAAAGCAGGAAGATCAGTTTGGCCCGGAACATCTGTAATACAAAAAGGTTTCATGATTTCCACAGGAAATAGTAGTAGTAGTAGTAGTAGTAGTAGTAGTAGTAAAATAATTATTTGTACCCTGCTAATCTGACTGGGTTGCCCCAGCCACTCTGGGTGGTTTCCAACAAATATAAAATCACAATAAGACATCAACCATTAAAACAGGGCTGCCTTCATATTTCTTCTAAAGTTCAGATAGATGTTTATCTGACGTCTGACAGGAGGGTGTTCCACAGGGCAGGCACCACTGCCAAGAAGGCCCTCTGCCTGGTTCCCTGTAACCTCACTTCTCACAGTGAGGGAAGTCTGGGCTGAACTGCGGTGATGCAGACGCTCCTTTATCTACCAGCAGTTGTTGCCTCCTTTCTTGGGAGGCAAAATCCTACACCTACATAATCCTGCAAAGGAGAAATTCCCAACACCTAAAGAAGAACAAGCAACTGGTTTGGCAAACAATAGGATCCAAATTCCTGGTCTTGGCCAATGATGTAGGCGTTGGGGTCATGTTCTGCTGGTTAACTTGTGCGCCCTCTACTGGGCATTCTGCAGCAGAGCACAAAACATTATGCATCCAAGCCATACATGCGTGAGAGAGGAATCATGAGAGTTTCATTATGTTCCGTGTATCACAAGTTTCCATGTTTGCCTCGCCAGAAAGTGGCGGTATGGCAGGGAATCTAGCAATTCTAAAGTAACAGCATGACCTTGACAGAAGAGATAACAGAACCTGTTTAAGCCAGCTGGACTCAGCTTCTGGGTTGATCCAACACATTATGCCTTTCCTCTCCTGCATGGAACTGGCATGAGTGAATAATTCCTATGACAGAAAAAGACACACCAAAAGTAGCTTGAACAGCAGTGTGGGCTTGGAAGCTGAGAAGGAAAGCAAGCATTGCATCAGGGCTGGGGTACCTGTGGCCTTTTAGGTGTAACTGGACTGCATCTTCCATCATCCTTGACCGCTGGCCATGCTAGCTGGAGCGGTCACAGACCTCAGGCCTCTTTCCTGAAGCTTGTAACAAATTTATTTACTGGTTACTTCCTAACATACGAATCAATCCCAGGATGTACACCATATACAATCCTTAAGGTATGGAACCTATTTAATTAAATCCAATGCAGATATATTTCTTCCTTTCGTGATACATTCTTGTATTACACAGTCCTCAAATGTGATTAAGGAAAGGTCCCCGGATTGTCAAGGGACGCGGGTGGCGCTGTGGGTTAAACCACAGAGCCTAGGGCTTGCCAATCATAAGGTCGGCGGTTCGAATCCCCGCGACGGGGTGAGCTCCCGTTGCTCGGTCCCTTCTCCTGCCAACCTAGCAGTCTTAAAGCACGTCAAAGTGCAAGTAGATAAATAGGTACCACTCCAGCGGGAAGGTAAACAGTGTTTCTGTGCGCTGCTTTGGTTTGCCAGAAGCGGCTTAGTCATGCTGGCCACATGACCCAGAAGCTGTACGCCGGCCCCCTTGGCCAATAAAGCGAGATGAGTGCCGCAATCCCAGAGTCTTCCACGACTAGACCTAATGGCCAGGGGTCCCTTTACCTTTATCCCGGAATGTCATGGACAATACAGCTGATGAGGTTGGCTAACTATAGGTAGTAGACACAGGCAGGCTGGCCCAGGCAGCTGGGTAGGCAGAACAAGGTTTCTGGATATTTCCTTGTTTCACTCCAAAGGGCTTCCTCAGCTGTTAATAGTTCTATATAATATAAATATAGGCACTTGATAATACAATGATTACTATTTGACGTGTAGAAATTACAAATATAAATCTGTTATATCATGACTAAAAATATAGAATTCATACATTATTAAGCATTATCAAGGATTAGAAGATACAGAGGTTGTACATACCATCGAAGTGTGTAACGATTAAATAAGCAATGATTCTTGGATGATTTCCCAGGGTGTAGCCGCTGTCACATGCTGGCAGCTTCTAGTAGCCACAGGTGAGAGCTGAGCGCAGGGTGGGGACCAAATGTCAACAAACTAATATTTAGTTATTAGATTTATATACCACCCTTCATCATAAGATCTCAGGACGGTTCACAAAATAAAATACAGAACAAAAACAAGTAAATAAGTAAAGCAAAACAGCAAAATAGTAAGCACCACCTTCCCACAGACAAATTTAAAAAGATTGTAGAATATTGTTCTGTCAAAGGCCTGGTTGAAGAGGAATGTTTTTGCCTGACGCCTAAAATATATATAATGAAGCTGCCAGGCAAACCCCCCTGGAGGGAGCATTCAATGAACAGGGAGCCACTACAGAGAAGACCTGTTATTGTGCTGCTACCCTCCAGACCTCACATCGAGGAAGAAGGGCCTCTGATGATGAATGCAGAGTCTGGGATGGTTTATATGGAGAGAGGCAAGTATTGCAGTCCTGAGCCATTTAAGGCTTTATAGGTCAAAACCAGCACTTTGAATTGTGCCTGGAAACTAGAGGATGACGTGTCCCTCACCAGAGATATTAGACTTCCTCTAACATCTGATACAAAAATAACATAAGTACATGAGATTTTATTTTAATGTGTTGTTGTCATCTTACTGGGTTGTATCCAGCCATCTTTCTGTGCATTGCATAGAGTTGGACTAGCGGACCCTTTGTGTTATGTAGTGAAGTTCTCACCCTGGGCCAGCAGGGGGATACTGTAGATAGTTTTCACTCAGGTCCACATATGCAAATAAGGGATTGAAAGTGACGTTCAGTGATTGGATAGTTACAGAAAGTAGTTACTGTTGTGTTGTAGTGGAGCTCTATATAAGCAGGCTGGCTGAACCCTTCAGTTCAGTTCTGTTCTGGCCTGTGAATAAACAAGAGCTGTTTGAAAAATCGCTGTGTCATCTGATATGTTCACCCACAATTTAACACTTTGAGTCCTTTCCAACTCTCCAACTATCTCCCCACCCCCAGCAGTCCTCTGTTTGATCCATTCTGGCCAGGGTTGAGATACCCTCTGCTGTAGATTTGAGGGAGCACAGAGGGCTACTAGGGGAAGGAAGGGGCAAGTTCTGTTATGCAAGTGGAACCCTACTCATGTGACACTGGAGCTGTGAGCTGCTGTCTCTTTAAAAAGACAACTGTAACTTCTCCTTCAAGTTTCTGTTGACACTCGGAACAGATTTTGTTTGAGAAAAACAAAATATATATATATATAGTCATCTGTTTAGATAAAAATACCATTCGTTCAGCATTTTGTGGTGAGCTTCACTGGTTATCTCTGTACTTGCCCTGAGAATGAACCTATCTGGAGTGGGAGAAATCACCTTGCTTTTGTTGTTCTCAGCTCTCCATGGTCTCATTTAGACATTTATTCCAAGTCCTGCCTGGAGGTGCCTGGGAGTGGACTAGGGAACTTCTGCAAAGCCCATCCTCATTGATTTGAAACATACTGTGATCTTAAAGTGCCATGTGGAACATCTGCTTTAATTCCTTTAGCAGCGCTGCTGTGGAAGCAACTAGAGACAGATTCTAGTCAATAATTTTTTGTAAGATTCAAGTTTTCTATAAACATTTCACAGTTGTGTATTCCGGCATTCTCTTTTATATATATATATAATTTTTATTCAGTTTTTTCCAATATAAAATTTATACAATTCATACATCTTTTTTATATCCATTCTCTTTTTTGACTTCCCTCAACTTGGCTGATACTCCTTCCCTTCTTGATTTCTTACTCATTTCTAAAACCTTACTTCTATTATTTTTATAAATTAAATCTTATTTTACTCATATTCTAACATTTCTTTTTACAGAGCTTCATTAAAGCTTACAAGCGTTATTTGATTATCACTTAATTTATGCATATACTCTGTAAACTTTTCCCAATCTTCTATAAATCTTTGGTCTCATCGATTTCGGATCCTTCCCGTCAGTCTATCAAGTTCTGCAAAGTCCGTCATCTTCAATCTCCATTCTTCCAATGTAGGTAGCTTCTCTTGCTTCCATTTCTGAGCCATCAATATTCTTGCTGCAGTCACTGCATATAAAAATAGCTTCCTTCCTTTCTTATTTATCTCATTCCCTGTAATACCAAGTAAAAACGCTTCTGGTTTCTTAACAAAAGTGTACTTAAACATTTTCTTCAATTCGTTATATATCATTTCCCAAAAGCTTTTTACTTTCTTACACTCCCACCACATATGATAGTGTATTCCGACATTCTCATCTGCACACACATTGGCTCAAAAATATTTTAATTTGCTCATGAGTCAAAGACAGCATGAAGAACATGCAAAGTCATTTGGCAGCAGCAAATGTTCAGATTTGTGCTGTGAGTGACTGGAAGCTGCAAGAACAGCAGCAGACATCAGTTGGCTCACATCTGCCAGTCAGCTGTGGCCCAAATTGCTGTCAGCTCACTCACTGTGGCCATCAGTATTCAAACAGGTGAGATGAGAGTAGAATCCTGGTCTCACTAAGGCTCCTGAGGTTTACCAACAAGTCTCTTGTGTTAAAAACTTCCGTTTCATGAGAAGTTCCAAGCCCTTTAAGTGTTTTGCAGTTGGCCCAATGATTTCAACTATGCAAGAAAAACAGTAATGTTAAGAAGCACTGCCCCCCCCCCAAAACCCCCCACAGCTTTTGCCTGATGCCTCAAGAGACTCCATTGTAGGAAGCCAGGCACATGTTCTGCAAGCAAGCTGAGTTGCAACAGCACCTAGTAAATGCAATGTCTCCTTTCACTCTAAATCTCTACGGTTCCTCCCTTATCATTTGCAAAATTGAAATAAACAATGCAGTATTCATAATCCTCTGAGAAGTGTCAAACCAAGGTAATCGACATGCCAGTCCTTCATTTCCCCCCTCCTCACAGTGACTGAGTTCTCAGTGGCCTGAAGTTCTTGTCAGAAGAGATGAAGAGATAAATAAATTTATTATTGAACAACAAAAGCAATATAGGAGACGAACAATAACAGAATAATATAAGTTCAACACTATGAGCATTTGATAATGATGTCAAAAGGGAAAAAAATCAGGAGCAAATGAAATGGATACAATAATAACTTTATAAATGTATAAAATTACAGCTTCTATTGTACAATGAAAGTGTCGGGGGGGGGGGGAAGAAAAATTGCAACTATTTACTTCAATTCCAATGCTGCACCTGGTCAGCTATCTTCATTTTACAGTGATTGGTTAGTTTCTCTGTGACTCACAGATTTAATAGTATAATGCTGTTTTAAAACTTTTTAAAAATACTGATTATTAATACTTTGTACTGTATTTGATTTTTATTTTGTATGTCATTTTGAGATTTATTTACTTTTTGTGTTTGGGCTCTTTTTGGTGTATTCTTTTATTTTTACCTACACTTTGTATATTGTTTTGAGATTCCTTTATAATATATTTGATTTTTATATTGTATATTGAGATGTGGTTTGTTAGTTTTGTAGTTGATCTCTATTTTGGTAGTCTTTTCTAAGGTACTTGACCTTTCTGTTGCCTAATGTCCTGAAACTATGTTTTACTGGATTTGGTTTTTATTTTCTTTTAGATTGTTTAGAATGTAAAGTGATGAAGAAATTTATGTAATAATAATGACTCCTACTGGAAGTCTCCAGGCAATGGGTGGCAAATTTCTGGAGCTAGATTTGGTGTAAAGTTGCACCATTGCCAGAGCATGTCAAGCACTAAAGGAGTATAGTACTGACAGGGAACATTTTTCAGCTTGAGGCCACATTCTTGTATGGGCAACTTCCTGAGGGGCACATGTCCATGGTGGGCATTTGTTGTTGTTTAGTCGTTTAGTCGTGTCTGACTCTTCGTGACCCCATGGACCAGAGCATGCCAGGCACTCCTGTCTTCCACTGCCTCCCGCAGTTTGGTCAAACTCATGTTCGGAGCTTCGAGAACATTGTCCAACCATCTCATCCTCTGTCGTCCCCTTCTCCTTGTGCCCTCCATCTTTCCCAACATCAGGGTCTTTTCCAGGGAGTCTTCTCTTCTCCTGAGGTGGCCAAAGTATTGGTGCCTCAGCTTCAGGATCTGTCCTTCCAGTGAGCCCTCAGGGCTGATTTCCTTCAGAATGGATAGATTGGATCTTCTTGCAGTCCATGGGACTCTCAAGAGTCTCCTCCAGCACCATAATTCAAAAGCATCAATTCTTCGGTGGACAGCCTTCTTTATGGTCCAGCTCTCACTTCCATACGTCACTACTGGGGAAACCATAGCTTTCACTATACGGATCTCTGTTGGCAAGGTGATGTCTCTGCTTTTTAAGATGCCGTCTAGGTTTGTCATAGCCAGAGGTAAAGGGGCACAGCAACAGATGTGACTATTAGTTTTGAACAGTAGGCTACATTCCAGCAATACAAAAACCAGAGTCTTCACATACACACATCCAGGCAAGCAAGAGGCATTTTCAGAATTTAAGCGTCTATTGTTTCAACACCAAAGGACTCGTGAAGGGTTTGGAGCAGAGCTGGTGTGAGGTGTAGCCTGGGAACTGGCCTTTAGGAGAAGGCTTGACCCAGGAAAAGGACCAAGGGCCAGATAGAGATGTCTGGGTAGCTGTATTGATCTCTAGAGCATGAGGTTCCCCACTCCTGAGGTTTAGGATATGGCAGAAAGTCAAGGGGCAGATATATAGCTCTCCCCACCCTCTAAGCCAATTTTGACAGGTTTGGGGCCCCACCTACCTATCGATCACTCTACAATTCAATGATTCTGTGATCCAGTTGAAATTCCTGTATTGTAGTGGGTTGGACAAGATGACCTGTGGTGTCCCTTCCAACTCTACAATTCTTTGATTCTATGACTGATAGGTGGACAATCCCACCACCTGTCAAAGCAGACACACAGGGTGGGGGTATGGGAGCGCCCAGCAGGACTTATCCCTGACCACTTGCTGATCAGCTTATGCAACCCCATGACATCAGGTGAGTGACATGTGGAGGTAGTTAGGGGGGCAATGACCTTGTGGGCCAATTCACTGGCTGATCCACAGACTCGAGGTTCCATAGCCTTGGGCTACAATGTCAGTGTGCCTCCTCTGTTGCAGTTGCCCACATTCTGCTCAATAATTTCACCCTATTTTAGCCAATGCATCTGAGAATTTTGCATAAGTATCTGTCATGACTGCAACCAGGGGCGTAGGAAGGGGGGGTCACCCTGGGTGTCATCCCAGAGGTGGGGTGAAAAAATCCTCTCTGGGCAGATCACCGCTGCGCCAGTCACCCCTCGGGCGGATCGCCACCATGCTGATTGAACCCCTAGGTGGATCGCCCCGCCCCCTGGCATGTGCATCGCTCCGGGTGTCCGAGCGACTAGTTCTGCTGTTGACTGCAACACAACTGGCATTGCAACAGAAGCATGGAGCTTATAGGCCCCACAGCCACCAATCTTTTAAAAGATAGCAGAGATGGTTGTAAAACTCTGTCCTCCTCTTTTGAAGAGTTCTCCAGAGCAGGCAAGTTCGGAAAAGGAACGTCCATAATATTTTCTGTGCTTGGGGACTTCTGAAATCAGAGCCATACATGGCTGTTTTGATGGGAAGGAAACAACATTATTGAACAGCACTTAATCTCTTTCATATGCATCCACACACAGATACCAGAGGAGATCTGTGTTTTTCTTATGTTTTGGCAATACTAGTATAACTAGTCCTGCCAATAATTTGGACTGTTGTTGAAACATTTTCCTTTCCCTCTGGAGGAAATGTGCAAGAGCTCATTCATGTTCTCTGTTGACATACATCCAGAGCTTGGAAGTTCACGATTCAAATCTTACTCCAAATTAGGGACTCACTGGGGCCACGTTCACACCTAACATTCAAAGTACTGTGATACCACTGTAAACCAAAGGCTGCTGTTCTTAACAGCAGCCAACCAGATGCCTATCAGAAGCCTGCAACAGTGGCGTAGCGTGGGTTGTCAGCACCCGGGGCAAGGCAAGTAATTTGCGCCCCCTAACCCGTGGATTTTAGCACTCGAGTGCGAGCGCCCCCCCCAGATGTTGCGGCCGGCCCTCCTGCACCCCCCACGCTACGCCACTGGGGCTGGGGGCGAGCGAAGGAGCCAAGGACCCCCCCTTAAGGCTCAGCAGGAATTTATTAAATTTATTATTTGCGGAGCCCCCGCGAGCTGAGGCAGCCGAAGCCCCCTCCCCTCGGGCGCCTCCCCGCCCCCTCCTCTCCTTGGGCTGTAGGTGGAGCCCGCGCTCCGAGGCGCTCCAGATCCGGGCTTGGCGAGCGCCTCTCCTCCCCCCGGCCGGGTCCGGGGGCTTCCAGCCGCGCTCCGTCCTCGCCCCCCGCCCCCGCGGCTGAGACTTGCGCTGAGAGCCGGAGCCAGCGGCGCCCCCTTCCGCCAGCAGACCCTCGCCCGCCCGCCGGCTTCCTCTCAGAGGGTTTTGGGGAGCGCAGGGCGCGGCGAGGCCCCTCGGAGCTCTCCTCCCTCCCCGTCGGCAGAAGCAGCCGCCGCCTGTGGCTGGGCCGAGGGGATGGCGTCGGGGTGCGGAGGCTGCCCATGCCCGGCCAGGGATCGGTGGCGGCGTCGGCACTGCTGCAGCGGCTGCTCCTCCTGCGAGCAGTGAGTGGAGCGCAGCGGCGGCGGCGGGGAGCCCGGCGGAGGAAGGAACTTGTCCCTTCCCTCTGGACTCGCGCCCCCCCAGATGTTGCGCCCGGTGCGGCCGGCACCCCTGGCACCCCCCACGCTACGCCACTGGCCTGCAAGCAGGACCTGAGTGCAGCAGCAACTTGCTCCTCTTGCAGTTTCCAGCACCTGCTATTCGAAAGCATACAGCCTCTGCCAGTGGAGGTAGAAGAGAGGCATCAGGCAGGGCCGGCCCACCCAAGAGGCAAGGTGAAGCGACCACCTCAGGTAGCAGAATCCAGAAGTGCAGCAAATCACAACGCAAATTCACCACTCACCCTTTGTTCCCTGGGGCCAGGAAGGATGCCATTTTGTGGTTCATTCACCTCAGGCGCCGAAATGTCTTGGGCCGGCCCTGCTATTAGGGTTGGTAGCCATTAAGATTTGGGCATTATTGGCTGAAACAAAAGATAGACCTTGTCTATAGTTGTGTACACAGCTCTGAAAATCCCTCCTGAGGGAAGTTTGTCTCGGCTCCCCCTAAAAATTTTGGTGGATGACAAAATACCCCCCTCAAAGGCTTTTGGCTTCTAACATCTGGATTTAATAGCTGGCTCAAGATGAGTTGCTTATTTGTAGGCATCACTGTCTCCTGCAGATGCTTTTTGAATGTTGTTTTATGCTGTGCTGACTTCAGTAATTAGCAATTTTAATTGTTTCAAGTGATGACTTTAGTCGCGCCTTTTACTATTTATAGGAAAAGTGAGGGGTAAATATTTTAGATAAACAAACTCCACTGGTGGTCCTCTGGATTTGAGGTACATTAGTTCTCCTACGCTAAGGCAAAAAATAAAATAAAATTCACTTGTAGTTAGTGGGGTCTCCTGATACTTTCACATGTACTGTATATGCCTGTATTATTACTATTACTATTATTTATTCTACCTTCCTGAGCAGTGGTTCTGCTCCTGCTGCTTTTCCTCCTAAATCACTTTTACCTTTTCCTCAGCCTTTTGTATTTCTGACCTGCTCTGTAGGGCTGCTTGTTCTGGTGGAGGTCTGCCGTGTTTTAAATCTCCACTCGCACCCCAGGAACAAATATTCCCGTTTTTTCCTCTACCAGAAGCTGTGGAAGAGGCTACAGTAACGTTTTTGGGGGGATTTTTGTGTGCAAGCGTGTCCGTTTAGCGAGGAAAACACGACGAACGCGCTGCACTCTCACTCCAGGGTGGGCGGGAAATCGGCGTGTATTATGTAAACAGCAGCGAATGTTTCGGTTGTTATTCCCGCCCCCGCCATAAATTTATTTCACCAGCACCAGTAAAAACAAATACTAATACTATTAATAACATAAGAGTGTGGTGCGCATGGTGGGCTGCGTCTGCCTGGCCGCTTTCTCTCTCTATTTCCAAAGCTTCCCTCAGCCCTGAGAGAAGACGAAGGCCCGCTGAGGGACGAGGGTGATGTAATAACCACCCGGCCTCAGCAAACAACTCCGCCTCGCCTCCCTCCTCAGCCAGCCCGAACATCCGGGCTCTCGCCGCGCGCTGCGCCACAGCCGGCGGTACGAAAAGGAAAAAACGACCAACGACGGTCGAAAGCTGCTACTCAAGGAGACGCGGGCTTGGGGTTGGATGGACGGAGGGGAGAGGCGGGGCATAAGGCTAGAAATCGCTCGCCCATTGGCCGCTCAGGGAACGCAGGCTCGAGCCGGCGTGCGTGCTTGCGTGTTTAGTAGAGGAGGGGGGGATACAACTGCGCGTGCACGCACGCACGGCACGTACGCAGGCCAGGCATAGGAGGCCGGCGGGAGAGTTCCTTTCCCTCTCTCTCTCTCTCTCTCTCTCGCGGGCGTGCCTTCCCCTGCCTTGTTATACAGCCGACTCACCCCGCGCACGCGCGGTTTGGCGAGGCGAGCTCGCGCTTTCGGCGTCTTGTCCGCTCCGCGCTTACGTCGTCGTCCTCCTCCCCTCTCCCTCGCGCGCTGGGTGGTTCTCTTTGCGCGTGCGCGACCCTTTGCTCGCTTGCTTCGGTTGCCCGCCCGCCTGAGGGAATTGAAGCGGAGTTGAGGCGGGTGCTTGGTGGGGTGCGGAAAGACGGGGAAGCGCGTGAGGCGCCGTTGCCGCGAGGGGAAGAGGGGAGACCCGCGTGCGGCGCGGGAGGGGAGGGGTGGGCGACGGGGAGGCCGGGCGAGATGAGCGCTCGGCTCCCCGCTAGGGCCAGCCAGGAGGAGCAGCAGCAGCACAAACAGCGGCCGCGGCTGCCTTCGCCGCAGTCGCCACCGCCGCCGCCATCGTCTCGCCCCGTCTGAATGAACTGAGGCGAGAGAGGCCGCTTTCGCCGGCTCGGCCCGGTCTGGCTCAGGCCTCCTCACTGCGCCGCTTCGGAGCGCCCACTCAGAGCCCCCTCTCCCGTAGGGTAAGTGGAGGCCCCAAGGGTGGCTGAGGGAGGCCTCGGGTGCGCCTGGGTGGAGGGAGAGAGAAAGGCCCAGTAGCAGGAGGAGGAGGCCGCCACCGCCGCCGCCTGGATCTTGGGCCTGGAAGCCAGTGGGGAGGAAGGGCGAGGAGGCGCCCGGCCTGCGTGTCGTCGAGGATGAGGCGTCTCTCTCTGTGTGTTGTAATCCACCTCAAAAGATCCGGCGGACCCGGACCCCCCCCTCCCGCATTTTAAAACACGAACAGCTGGGGGTGGGGCAGAGACGGTGGCAAACTGGCTCTGGGAATCGGATGTTTCCGTGCACGGATCTGCCCCTAGGAGCTTACAGTCGGAAATCCTGCACGGGGGCTTGGGAATGGGGGGGAAAGGCGGCAGCAGAGGGGGAAGGGAACCAGGGTAGCTGAGAAAGGTCTTCAGTTCCTGGTGTTGGCGAGTTAATTCCACCCCCACTTTTCCTTACTAGTATATGTGTGTGGGTGGGTGGGTGTGAATTTGGGAGGCCTTAAAAGTAAGTCAGTTCGTACAGCAAAGAGACTCTTGCTCTCTGAGTCGTTGGTTCCAGCCCCAGGTTGGGCTGAAGATTCCTGCATTGCAGGGGGCTGGACTAGGTGGCCCTCGGAGGCCCTTCCAACTCTGATTCTGTTATTCCTAAGCCAAAACCATGCTCTTTTATTCAGTTTATTTTAAACACCCTAATATGCTGAGCCTTTAGTATATACAGGGCGCTAAATCTGACAGGCAAGTCTTTACGTGTTTCCTTGTGGGAGGGAAGAAGACTCTTTGATTTTGGCAGAACTTATTTATTTAGCACCGCAATCTGAAACAGAGAGAAAGGTTTTGTGTGTGTGTGTGTGTGTGTAGAAGGCGGCCAAATGTTTGGGATTTGATTCCTCTGTGTTCATTGTTCATGCCAACCCAATCCGGTGATGACGTAGCTGGATGTCTGTATCTTCCCCTGGAGGGATGGTGGTGGGCGAAAAAGCTTGCTGTCTGCCAGGATTTATTAATAATGGTTATAAGCACACATTCTCCTCCTCCTGCAAAGCATTCTGCTATCATTCACAGAGAACCATTAATAAATGAGTCTATTTATAAAGCGCCCCACCCTGCTGCATCATTCACTTTGCTAGGTATATACTTTCAGATGTGCAATATTTATGAAGCAGTCTGCCTCAGTGATTGCCTTCCTACACACACAGCTATTGCTGTCTCTTTTTAGAAGAAAAAGAAAGGTGTGGGAAAGGGAAATGAACCCAAACAAAAAAGGGTTATGTAAATGTGCCGTTTCTTGTAATAACTTTGAATAGTGGAAGTGGGTGTGAGATGCTGTTTTCAGAGGGCTGTACTATTGCCCATTGAAATGCAAAAGGTAATTATATTTTTTTCAAGTCTGCAAAACATTTTTTTTAACAGATCAGTGATGCTATAGTTATTTATGGTGCATGTTATGATTTTGGCTCTGTCTATTTCGTGCTAAAAATATTCCAGATTCTGCACCAAGCAACTATGAATTCTGTAGCCTGTGTGTGTGTGTGTGTGTGTGTATTATGCAACACAAGCAGGTTTGCATATATTTGTTGTGTTCTGCTTTTAGTAGTTGGGGAGGGGCATATATATGACACAGAAGCCCATCTCCTGATCAGTGTAAATTTTGCTTAGCCTTCTCGCCCCCAGATTTCATGAGACATTTCTTAGCTATAAAGGGGGGCGGGGGAGCCACAAAAGCTGTGACTTGGTTGTTAAGTTTTGGATCCATTATGCAGTCTTGCGTTTAAGTAATTTGATAAGAATACACATTTCTGGTGCTTGTAGTTTAAAATACAGATCGTTTTATAATTATATAAAAGGGGATAATTTTTAAAAACACAGATTTTGGGTTTAGGATTCAGATTTTGTTGTAGAAAACAGCAAGTTTCATAGTTACTTCAGTGTGATGATTGTCCATCTTATGATGTACTAGTTAGAGTATGTGATTTCCTCACAAACAAGAATTGAATCTCTTCAGCTTATTGAGGAATCACTCTGCAAACGTGTTTTCTTAAAGCAGGTTGGAACATGGAGAGAGCATATTGGAACATGGAGAGAGCAGTTTCTTATTACCAGTGCTTTTTCTCGAAAAAAATATGCTTTGGGGTACTCATTTTCCTACTCATATTGAAATACTGCCCCTCAATGAGGCCAAACCTAGATTCACAAAATGTTTAGGGGTATGCATACCCCTGGGTTCCCCCCAGAAAAAAGCACTGCTTATTAACATAACCTAGTAGACATTTTCCTCACATGTGTGTTGAGTTCTCAGGTTGAAAAAGAAGTTGAAAAGACAAGACTCTTCAATTACTACTGTTATAATGATGTTTAAAAATGTGACCTAGCATATTTTCCCTTAGTCTGCAGACAGTGCTGCAGTGCTTGTGCTGTTGAAGGCGTTGTCAATCCTTAAGAGTGAAGGTAAGATTTCACTCCTCAGAAGAGTGAGCCTTAGAAGAGCCCTAATGGAAGTAGTTGAGCTGTCAGATTTTCTTTCCCTTTATAAAGCTGTGTAAATAGTAGAAATGAGTACTGTGCTTAGAGCCACAGTTTGGCAGAATATAGGGGATATGTGAGGATATAGCGTAGCCAGGTAATCTTCCTCTGGGGCTCTGCTTTCTTTCAAGAGCCAGATGGGTGGAATATTTATACATGCAGATGACAGCTAGAGACTAATACTAAACATGGCAAAATAGTTTAAGAACTCTCATCATACCACTTTCCACCCACTGGAGCTGGGCTTATTGCCGGAACCCCTATGAGAGCCTTTGCTTATTCTGGTTGAAAGCTCGTATGCTTTTCACTCCCTGTTATAAAGCAACTGTATGGCAATCAAATCCTACTGACTTCTCTTCCATATACTATATTAAGGATTAAGTGATAATTGTCTTGGGCTAAATTGTTGTGTTTGTGGAACAAAGTCCAGTCCTGCAGCAGAACTGTCTCCCCTCTCCTCCCCTTATGCCCCCTAAGCCTGCTCTGGAGGGTTGGTAGAACCCCCAGAACAGCTTTAGGAGGTGCACAGGGGGAGGATAGAGAAGAAAGTCCTGTTGCACAAGTGTACTTGTTCCCTGGACACATACTCCATTTAGCACTGCATAGAATTCCACCCCACGTTTTACTATAAAGAGTCCTCACATTCTCTAGTGTGCTTAAGGAACTACCTATGTTAGAAAAATCTTTCCATTTTGTGGTTGAGGAACTAAGATAGTGACTATATTGAAAGCCACATTGTGACACTGCTGTGGGGACTCCTCTTTTTCAGGTCTAAGACCAACCCTAGTGCAGTGTTTCTCAAATTTGGGTCTCAAGCTGTTGATGGACCACAACTCCCATCATCCCCAGCTAGCAGGACCAGTGGTCAGGGATGATAGGAGTTGTTGTTGTTCAACAACAGCTGGAGACCCAAGTTGGAGAAACGCTGCTCTAATGGCGCTCATTTTTATTCATTCTTTGGGCTTTGTCCTCATTCATCTTCTTCACTAGCCTTTCTGATTAGTTCAAAGTTTAACAGTCTACCCATCTGTGTGTACATGTGTCATGGTAAAAAGTTCTAGAGGGGTCACTATGTTAGTCGGTTGCCGCACCCCCCTTTTTTTACATCTTAAATTAATTATAATGTAAGCTTTTGTGGTCTAGAAACCATTTCCTGAGAATTGTTATCTTTTCTTAGCTGGTATGTATACAGATGGGACGCAGGTGGCGCTGTGGGTTAAAGCCTCAGCGCCTAGGACTTGCTGATCAAAAGGTTGGCGGTTCGAATCCCTGCGGCGGGGTGCGCTCCCGCTGCTTGGTCCCAGCGCCTGCCAACCTAGCAGTTCGAAAGCACCTCCGGGTGCAAGTAGATAAATAGGGACCGCTTACCAGCGGGAAGGTAAACGGCGTTTCCGTGTGCGGCTCTGGCTCGCCAGAGCAGCGATGTCACGCTGGCCATGTGACCCGGAAGTGTCTCCGGACAGCGCTGGCCCCTGGCCTCTTGAGTGAGATGGGCGCACAACCCCAGAGTCTGTCAAGACTGGCCCGTACGGGCAGGGGTACCTTTACCTTTACCTTTATGTATACAGATAGCCCATAGATCTGGTTAGCTACTTGTCTAGAATGAATTACTTGTTCTAGGAGAGTGGCTAATTTCACATCTACTCTCAATAGTCCTGTGAGGTAGGTCATTGTTCATTCTGGTGTAACACAATATATATGTGACAGCAGCTTCAACAAATGATTAGAGGAAAGTGAGGGAAGTGGTTCAAATGTTCCTTAAAGTGGAAACCACTAACCTGTAAGCCAGGCATCCCCAACATTTGGCCCTCCAGATGTTTTGGACTACAATTCCCATCATCCCTGACCAGCTAGGGATCATGGGAGTTGTAGGCCAAAACGTCTGGAGGGCTGCAGGTTGGGGATGCCTGCTGCAAGCAGTTCTGTATCAAGATTGGGAATCGTGCTGCATTGGAGGGAAGGAGTTTGACCAGTAGAGCAAGGAAGTATAGAACTGGGTTCCTAATCGGGTGAGACTGGAAACCAAGTCCACATTCTACTTTTTGTGGGGATTAGTGACTGAGCTCAGAATTTTAGATTTACTTCAGTACCTTCATCAATCTAGTAATCAGTAATCTTAGTAGACTTCTAGACTATTTGTCAGGTTTGAGATTATATTTCTATAAAATTCTAATAGATTTATATTAGAAAACCAAAGTTGGTTAAATGCTATGAAACTACATTATAACTCTTTAGAAAGGCCTCATTTTGTGAGTAGGGCAGATGAGGCATATGTAGAAGACCCTACATCTGGTCCCTGGCTTCTCCTATTAAAATGCTTAGGTGGCAGGTCTGGCAAAGACTTTATTCCCCAGACTTCAAAGAACTGCCACCTGTAGATAGTACTGTACTAGATGCACCAGTGATTAGACTCTCTATAAGGAAGCTTCCTGTGCTCATTTGATATATCCCAAATAATTAATTTTTGAAAAACAATTTAAAACACGCAAACTGTAAAATGCTAGTCTGGAAGCTGTTGCAGAATGCAGCGAAGAGCAAGCTGCGTAGAGTGTTTTGCTCTTACTTTGGCTCAGCTTCATTGGTTGCCTAAATCTGGACAGAGTTCAAAGCGTTGGTTGCTTTAAGAAATCCTTACATAGTCACGGTCTTATCTAGCTTTGGCATCTTCATCACTTTTGTCGTTTTAATGTGATGGCCTGACATCTTTATCTTTGGGCAGTGTCTTTGGCCATTTCTCTGGTGTTTTAATGGTTGGTTTAGAGTCTTTGACCTTAGGGAGGCTATTTAGTGCTAACTAGTGATTGGATGTCTATTTCTGCTGCTGTTTTAGTTCTGTTTTAGTCCAAACAATGTACTTTAAATAATAAATAAGATCTTATATCTGGCCAATGAGATATGCTAGGCTGAGAGATAATTTAAGGCCACCCAGGAAATTTCTTAGATAAGACTAGGGATATGAACCTAAAACACTCTAACCAAAGTCCAGTTCTCTGGTGTATACCACAGTGGCTCACATTATGGATGCTGTTGTGGATCCTTTTTTTAAACTGTTTTAATTGCTGTTGATGGTGTTTTAAATTATTTTACTGATGTAATCACACTGATCATTTTTATATGTTCACTGCTTTGGACACAGCTTTGGCAGCAAAGAATGCAGTACATAAATGTTTCCTGCTTTACAGTGCAAACCTATACATATGAACTAAGGTGAACGTCAGTGGGACTTCCAGGTAAAAATAGGGTGGCAGCTTTCATAAGAAATGGCAGCCATGGGTACTTTTGAGGTGGTGTTGCATGCATTGCATAGTTCAGGGGTTTTTTTCTGGGGGGGGGACACACCACTTAAATCGAGTTTTATTGATGTAAAGACTTGCAATAATGGTGTACTGCTGTAGCCACTGCAGTGTGCTGTGTGGGAGGTAAGTAGGGTTGTTTGTCTGTTTTGTGCTTTGTTATGCCATTCTGAGTGGGTACTGACACCTATAACAACTTAGGTTTCTTTTGATGTAGCTGGCTCCATGATGGCTAGAAAGCAACATTTTTAATAGTATTTTGTTTATCATTTTCTCTTTTACAACAAACAGCAGATTACATAAGAGCATTTCATTACTTCCGTTCCCCTTTTCCCATGGTTCATTTTAGTTTTCTTTATCTAACTACATATTCAAAAAGCTCAATCCCCCTTTAAATTCCCCCTATATCTAATTTCATTTTAATTAATTTTCCTGCTTCTATTATTCAATCCGCGCATTCCATCAGTTTTATCTGCCACTCCTATTTAGTCAGTACTACTGCTTAGAAAGCAACATGTTAATGATGATAGCATCGTTTCTCAGCCAGTTGCATGCCCTGGTGTCCTGGGTATGTTCCTTATCCCAATGAATTAAAGCATTTGTTTCTTGATGCCAGTACAGTGATGCTAATTGTTTAGCAAAATAGTCATAAGGTCAGACCTCTCATATTTCTGTTTCTGGAATACTAAATTAAGCAAGACAGTATAACACTGATAACTTAAGTAGCACATTTGTGAAAAGCAGGTGGATCCCACTGCCTTTGTTCTTTTCGGTAATTGGTGCTTGCTTTTGAATTTTAGTAAGCTTTTGTCTCTATTTCAAGTCTACATAGAGTATCTGGAGCTGCTTCTCCTTTAGGTGACGTGATATCTAGGAGCTGTGTCTGAATGATATGGCAGTGTGGCTTATCATGTGGGTCTTGGAATCCAATGTTGTGGTGAAGACTCAATGATTAGTCCTATCTATATGGTTGCATCATCCCATCCATGTGGGATCACTTCATGGGAAAGTAGCTAACCACATTGCTGCATCTAAAGGGCACCTGAGGATCCCAAGGTAATCAGTAGCTGTAGCTTTAACCCAGACATAAGAGAAGACTTGCCAGCTTGAGCCCTGCTTCACCCAAAAAGGATTTCCCTGACCCCTTAAAGCAGTCAATCAGAAATATCACTTGAACGTTGATTGCAAACTAGGGACACATCCTCCATCTTTGATCTTTGCCTTTAATGCTGATCTTTTTTCTTCCCCACATCTCCCATTTATTCCTCCTGATTCCTTGAGCCTATACTTTGCTTTGCATCTGAATTTTTACAAAGGCTAGTATTCAAAAGATACTTTGGAAATGAAATGTGGTGTCAAATATGAACAGATAAAAGTTTCCTTGGAACAGAGAACGCTAGTTTAATAAACTTTGAACAAAAGTACCTCCTTGTGGTTATAAGATCAGTTTGAAATTAAAATGCTGTCTAAATAAAAAGGTAGTATAAATTAAAATGAATTTGGGTATCTGTCAGTACCTACAATTTAGTTAAATATCAAATATCAACATTGGAGGTTTTAAAGCAGAGATTGGATGGCCATCTGTCACAGATGCTTTAGTTGAGGTTCTTGCTCTGCATTGGGTTGGATTGGATAAGGGTCCCTTCCATCTCTACAATTCTGCGAGTCTATGAAACTTTCCTCAGTTGGATAAGATTGAGCCAAGCTAGGTAAAGTAATATATTACTTCTTTATCTCCTTTATGTTTGCTTTGCAAAACTCAGCAAATGTGTTTTCATGCTTTTACATAAGCAGCTTTGGCTTCATCCAAGTATTGCTGCACATATTTTAACTGTTACACATGTGAGAAGTTGCACTGACTTAAGTACACAAAAGACTGGTATTATATGCCTTTCTGGATCAATAACTATAAAACACAGTGATTCACTTTTATATCAGAATGTTATATTTGTTTCAAGGTGATTTCCCCCCCCCAAAAAAAAACCAACAACAACACTAAACTAGAAAACTGACCTCTACAATAGAAGACACGATTTGTTTATATCATGACCAGTAATGTGATGTCAGTATTTTGTTTTAAAATGTCTTAACTTAGATTAATATCTTATTGGATGACCCAGCTGCTCTAAACTCCAGTGTAAGGATGGGGAACTGATAGCCCTCCAGATATTGTTAGGCAGTAACTCCCACCATCTACTGATGATTGACCAAGTTGGCTAGGACTAAATGGAGTTGGGAGTCCAAGTACATCTGGAAGACAACAGGTTTCTCACTCCTGCTCTAGTGAAAGCAGTGTTAGAAACTGAAGTATGAAAGCTAGGAGCTAAATGGCACCTTAAACCTAGGTTATGGGCCCAACTACAGAATGTCTATGCGTTTTTTTAATAACAAGAATGCAAAGCTGAAAATGAATGAACTGCAGCTAAATATTATGTTCATTTTTCACATGGTCTTGTCCTTCCCCTGCCCACCCCCCTAATATTCTTAAGAGGGTCTCTTCTCCAGTCTTCTTAAGAGGGTCTCTTCTCCAGTCTTCAAAGAGTAGCTGGAAGTAGGGAGGCAGAAAAAGGTCCTTTCTTCTACTCTGCAGTTTAAATCTGAAATCTTAGGCGCAGTACTGCGCCCGGAGCTCAGAAATTGCTCATGCTAATGAAATTCCCTGTCGCAAAATGTGCCTAGAACAGGCATCCCCAAACTCATCCCTCCAGATGTTTTGGGACTACAACTCCCATCATCCCTAGCTAACAGGACTAGTGGTCAGGGATGATGGGAGTTAAAGTCCCAAAACGTCTGGAGGGATGAGTTTCCTATGCCTGGCCTAGAACAATGGGAGTTTTGAACACTGAGTGAAAGATAACATTTTACCTTGCTTCATTGCTCTTGTTAAATTGAACCACCACCACCTTACATACATAGTAAAAATAAGTGTTAATAGATGCAGACCACTTCAGGCTAATCTAGTGGCACTTCTGATATTGTCTGAAATTTGGAAACTTTAACAATGGAACTTTCTCTACCCAGTATTACGGCCACCAGAGCTACACAAAAAGCTGTTGCTGAGAATCAAGAAACTTTGTCAGTAACACGAGAGGGTGTGGGCTAGCCAGGAGGGGAGAGTGGACAGAAATTATGTCCCAATTTTGCATGAAAGGACATGGAAGGTACCTTTGGATCCAACCCATTATATGTAAATCAAATACAGTGGTACCTCTGAAGTGGTACCTAAGAAGTACTTAATTCGTTCCGGAGGTCTGTTCTTAACCTGAAGCTGTTCTTAACCTGAAGCACCACTTTAGCTAATGGGGCCTTCTGCCACCGCACTACCAGAGCACGATTTTTGTTCTCATCCTGAAGCAAAGTTCTTAACCCGATATACTGTTTCTGGGTTAGCGGAGTCTGTAACCTGAAGCGTCTGTAACCTGAGGTACCACTGTATGAAGTGTATGTGTTTGGCAGCATATTCTACAGCAGATCTATTAACCATGAAAATGTTGATAGAAAAATGTGACCACTATACGTATATATATTGGATTCATTGACTAGGAAAAAGACTTGATACTATTGAAACCTGGACATTACAGTGGCCATTACAAAATTGCAGAATTGATATCAGATGCAACCATCTACTACAAGAAACAGCAGACAAGGCAGCAGCAACTTATCATCTCCATATAAATACCAATCCAGTACATTTGAAAAGAGGCATAAGACAAGGAGATAACTTATCACCTGAGCTAATTTACACTTGCCTTGAAAGATGTGTTTTAAAAGCTTTATTGGCCAGAAAGGGGAATGAATGTTAACAGAGGATCTACGATATGTTGATACAGTCATAATAGCTAAAATAAATCCTGGAAGAACTAAACCAGAGGTTCCCAAACTTATTTGGCCTACCACCCCCTTTTCAGGAAAAAAGAACAACTTAACGCCCCCTTGGGTTCAGTCCGATCTGCCCTCTGCCCCAGGGGCGGGACCGGTGCCCACTAAATTAACTAAACTAAATTAAGAATAAAAAAGGTAAGACTGAAGATGAATTTAGCTAAGACAAGTTAGAGGAACAGAGCAGGTTGAAGATTATGCTTAGGACAAAAAACAATCCTAGAAGTCTGCAGGACATGTGCTGAAAGATTGCTCAGGCTGATGGAACAGAGGAGTGCTACTGTGCAGACCATACAATTTTAAAAAAATCTAGGTGATGGCCACCCATGCAGTGGGTGGACAATCTAAAATTGACAGCAGGCCTTATGATGCAGATAGCAAAAAACAGAATGTTGAAGAGAACTTGAAGAAGTGTATATCCAAACTTGAAGAAGCGTATATCCAGAAGAGAAGGCCTTCTTCACTTGTTTATCCTTTGTATCTGCATCTACACATTTAAATTCTATTCCTTTGCTAGGTGCCCTGGTGGGAGTAGGTATGTTATTTCATGATTCAAGTCCCTTCTATTTGTAAGCAAAGGGGGAAAGGGGCTGCTGTTAGGAAAGCATGCAGGACTCTGTAAGGGGTATTAGAACATGATAATGTCAGGGCAAGAAGCACCATTCTTCCATTCTAAGAGGCAGGAAACCACCAGAACTTTGGGAAGAATACATTAAGTTTCCCCTATCCTAAGGTGAATGGCTTGGATTTACCATGCTTGAGGTAGGAAGAAAACATTGGAGCCCTTGCTTTTTAAAAATCTATAGAGCATCAGGACATGTTTCCCAACATAGACTGTCAGTCAGTCAATCAATTAATTTCTACCATCCCCACCCCTGGAGGCTAGGGAGGCTACTTACCTACTCACTAAATTTCTATGCCACCCTTCATCTGAGGACCACAGAATGGTTTACAATTTAAAAATGCATTTTTGCCTAGTGCCTAAATATACGCAATGAAAATGCCAAGCAAGCCTCCCTGGGGAGAGGCTTCCACAAGCAGGGAGCCACTGCAGAAAAGGCTGGCTCTCATGTTGCCACCCTCATGACCTCGTGAAGGAGGGCCTCAGATGATGATCACAGTGTCCAGGTTGGTTCAAATGGGAAGAGGCAGTCTTTGAGGTATTGTGGTCCTCGGCCATTTAAGGCTTTATAGGTCAAAACCAGCACTCTGAATTGGGCCCAGAAACTAATTGTCACTAATTGGCAGCCAATGCAGTTGGGCCAGAATTGATGTTATATGCTCAACTTGACTTTCCCTGGTGAGCAGCTTGGCCACTGAATTTTGCACCACCTAGTTTCCAAACCATCATTAGAGGCAGCCCCACGTATAACACATTGCAGTAATCTAACCTAGAGGTTACTAGAGCATAGATGATAGAAGTTAGGCTTTCCCTGTCCAGTTAAGGGTGCAGTTGGGCCACCAGTTGAAGCTGATGGAAGGCACTCCATGCCACCAAGGCCACCTGAGCCTCAAGCCTTCAGGGGCTACAAACATGACTACCACATACACAGAATATATGTTTGCTTCAGATAGTCAACTGACATTTGAGTTTCCAGAACTTACTAGCTAGTTCAGAATCTAACTTTTGCCACTTTATTGGCCACTTATCTAGGTGTTTGTTATATACTTACACTTTTGCACTTTAACAAAGTTGTTAAGACATCCTGTTGATCTTGTACTGTGATGACATTGACAATCTATTCCTACGCTTTCCTGTCTTAGTATGCTTTTAGAGGGCTATATTTATTCTTTTGATGTTGGGTGCCTCCAGAAAGCATGCATGCAGTCATTGCTATACCCTTTATAACAATTTGTCATCACTTCACTTTATAGCATGGTGTGCAACACTGAAAATATTTGGGTCTCTGTCATATACATTTCAGTACCATTGGTGGTACTTGTTGGGTACTTTATCCACCATGAGAGTGCTCATAAATTAGCAAAACATAGTTATTTTTCTGTATTCAAGAGGCCTGCTCTCTGGAATAATTTCTGGAGATTTGTGTATGAGTTGAAATGCTGAGCGCTGACATCATTAGCACTACATTAAAAGAGCATGTGAACTGTTGTCATAAACAAACAGATGTTAACTTTGGAAACGTTATGTGGTTTGTCATGGGGGAAACATGGTTTCTGAAAACACACTCTGCTACTTTGAAAGCTTTTCCCACTGCTGTATATCCAGAAAGTATTTCTCATTCATGTCATGTACCCACTTGTTTGGCGTTTACCCAGAAATAAGCAGTAAATTGTTTTGGAAGGGTACATGTGCACTTTCTTGTGAAGAACTTGGTGTACACTTATTAGCTGAAAGGCAACTGCTGGGAAAGTCAGTATTATTCTGATATGTGGAACAGGAGTTCTTTGATCTGAGAACATAGACCCAAAGCACTTAGTCCACCTTGCTACCACAACAGTAAAATGAGATGCATTTTCATGATAGTACTAATGATAATTAGAGGTGATGTACTTTAATATATCATTTCTGTTTGGTCAAGTTGAGCAGGAACTATAGGTGACTTGTGGATAGTATGATACGTTTGACTTACTCTAGCCTTGCAAATCACCTTGGCAAAAAAGTTACCGGTACTAGTCTGCACATAAAAGATTAGCCCACCTCCCTAAACAGGTCAAACATTCCTTGCCTATAATTACAAGTTCTTGTTTAATGACTAATTTCGTGAAAGCAGTTTTAACTTTACCGCCTACTTATATAAAATAAACAATCCATATAAATACTCTGAAATCATCACAGAATTTTCTTCCAACATGTATCAAGATAAGTTTATAAACCCTTTTGAGTCTTAAAAATATTGAATAACTCCATTGTTCACATCATCCCTTCTGAACCTTGTCTCTCTTTTCCGTTCCTTTGCTATCTTCCCCACAATAAATATTTTTAATGTAAGCCCCCTAAGGCAAGCAATCTGTCTGCAAACCCCCATATACTCTGGTACTATTCCACATATACTCGAAATATTAAGAGTAATATGGTGGTTGCCTATGGGCAGGCAGTAGGCAACAGTCATAGTTTAGCCGTGGCTGGTTCACCTCGTGGCCCAAGGTTCACATGCAGCCCTCAAGGCCTTTTTGATGGCCCTCAACAACCCCCAGCCCCTGTGCTGTTATCCCAAAGCCTTGTGGGTAAGTGAGGTTCTGGGCTTTGAGAAGGAGGCATGGAAGCTTTGACAGGGTCCTAGAGTCCTCCTACCTCTCCAAAGCCTAGTTAGCACTTTTCCAGCTTTTGGAAGGAGGTTGGAGGGCTCTAAGAACCTGCCAGAGCCTTGCACATCATTCCCAAAGAACGGCATTTCAATTACCGTAGCTATACTTCGGAAGGCAGCGTGAGGGCTTGGGGGGGTGTCAGATTTCGGCCTCCCCCCAAAAAACAAGTTGTGTGCAGCCTCCAGGTTCCATGCCGAAGTACTCTTGCAACCACTTGGTTTGAAAAGTTGGGCCGCCCTGGTTTAGCTGGTGATAATATATAACGTTCAGACTAACTTACATGCAGAATAACTGACCCCAATATATAACAAAACATGATAGTAGGGGGATCACTACTATACAATATATTAGATACACAAAGTTCAAAAACCTATGATAAAATATGAAAAAATATTGTTGAAGGTAAAAAGTAATATACTGTGGAGACAATATGTATAGTGCCTGAGAGTGGTTTTGCTCCTTGAGATCCCTACTGCTCTCTGTTCATCCTCAACCAGCACAGAAAAGTAGCAAATACTGAGCACAGTGGGCCAAATTTGGGTTGGGACTCTGGCATGGGGATGTAGTGGGGCTTTAACTCTATGCACCTTGATGTGGCTTTAATCAGGATTGGTATTTGCTGTTTGCTTTGTCAAGAAATGATCCATTGGAGTGAATGTTGGGACCATGTTGGATTACATTGTGACGTAGTAAGGGGCAAAAGATAAAAGTCCCTCTTACACTCCCCCAGCAAGGCTTTATATCTGGATCAACCCCCTGCTGTTGGAGGGGGGGAGAGAATCAATTGGAACGAATAGGAGCCTATTTCTCAGTGCAAATTGTAGTGAGGGGCTTATGTGTGAATTGAATAGATGGTATGTGTGAAAGTGAATGAATGGGTGTGCTTGCATGTGAGCATGACTTGATGGAATGGGGTGTGTGGCTGCGGAGTGGCACTCCCTTTCATCACTGGTATGTGGCCCCTGACACATTTTATGCCTGAACGGATGCAGCCGTCCCAGGAGGAAAGATTCCCTAGCCTTGTGTTAATTGGAACAGGCCCTCTGCTCACACAAACGAATACTCCTCAATGTTCCACTTCATTTGCTGCTTCTTGGTTTGTGGGAAATCATAGTTTTCTGTTAAATCTGAACAGCAAGGTATGGTTTGTTTGCCCTGCAGACCAGGTCAGATTCTTGTTTACACACTTCGTTTGCATGGCAAGTGTAAATCATATTTTGCTAATTCAAATATTTTTGGCCCCAAGACTGGAGAATAGCCACCCTGAGGAGTGCAGCAACTAACTCATCTCCTGTAAACTAGAAACATTTATTGAAGTGTTAGAGAAAATCCTGCAAATAAATAAATCTCTAGATGACATTCTTTTCTGGAACACCATACCAGATCAGATGGAAGCCCCGCTTTCATAAAATATATACGGTGGACTTGGTTGTACTTGTGTCTCCTGGAAACAAGTGAATTGTGCCATTGTGTTGACCATTTATGTGTTTGCCTCATGTTTCCACTTGAACCTCATGTAAGTACAGTGTGTAACCCATAGGAGAAACTAGGACATGTAAGTGATTTGGGGCAGAGGAGCAGAGCAGATTCACCCAAGAATTGCAGGGTGCCTGTTGCAAAATGAGGAGTGTGTGGGCTTGTGTATGCACAGACCTGACTTTCTCCCTGAGTCTTGCAGGTCTGTGAAGCACAAGGCCTTCATTCTTGAATAACCCCATGATGATATAAAAAGAGACTGCCAGGTATTCATTCATGTATTATTTGACCTGCATCCCAGCCCTTATATTTAGAGGAATTACATTCATATGATAACCACTTTAGACTTTTGGGAAGGAAGCGAACAGCAATGCAATGACAGTTTCAACATTTTTCTTTCGCTAAAAGACAGAAAAATATATTAGCTAATAAGGGATTGAGGCATATTTTTAAAAGATTTCCCTTTGTGTTCTGTGGTTATATGAATGTTTATATGGTTTCTTTCAAGTATTCATTGCTCTTCTCATATTTTGGTAATGCTTAAAACTTTTCTAAGGTAGGTGATAATTCAACTGAGACTGTTCACAGCTCATGTTCCTGGCTATTATGATATACAAGATCTAGTTATGGAGCTATGTTTCAATCTTGGGTATGAGAAAGAGTTGATATGAGGGAATACTGAATGAATGCTTTGCTTGAAAATTGCAGTCTTGTCTCTGGACAGTGAAGTGCTAGGCTTGGTGGCTTGTGCATCTCCAAAAGTCTGCAATTTCTGGTGCTTTATCAGCCTTGTCTAGGCTTGGTTCTTAGGGATTAAAAGTTGTTTGCTGACTCCTTAAAAAGGAGAGGGGTATAAAAGAAAGGGGTCTTGATAAGAACCTATCAAAAATCAATTACCCAGCCAGATGGGTTCGGTATAATTATTATTTTTATTATTATTATTAATTCTTCAACAGTCTGTGAGCAATTACATACTTTTTTGCTCCACATTCAGAATAGATAAATTCAGCTCTTAAGAGTCATACGTATTTCCCTGGTATTATATATTCATTATTCAGAATAATTACATCCTGCTTTATAGCCCTGAGAAGCTCTCCAAAGCTGCTTACAAAAGATTCTTCAAATAGAATCACTCTGAGATCTAATGCAGAAATAATAATAAAAAAGACACATGAAACAGCATATTCAGGCAGCATTTCCTGCTCTTTAACTTGTTCTTTCCCCTGTCTAAACCTGTTGTCCCCAGATATTTCTGCTTCATCTCTCTCTTCTATTTCCTGTTCTTCCATCTTTATGACAATAGTGTCCCTTAATTACCCTCACTGTGCTACAGCCAGTGTTTCCTGTTGCAATACAGGCTTTACATACACAGCTGGTTAGCCACTGTGAGAATAGGATGCTGGACTAGACAGGCCTTTGCTCTGCTCCAGCAGGGCTCTTCTATGTTATCATCCCCAACCCAGGTCTGTGGCCAATTATTCCTCTGGTTCTTACCTCTGTCCAGCAAGCAGGGTTACTTCCTAATTATGTAGACAACTGGCCTGAAATCTATATAGAATGGTTAAATCCAAAGATCATTCATATTCCACTGTGTGGGAGACCATGTCATGCCAGGCATGCACAACATATGATCCTAAGGCTGAATGCAACGTACTGTATATTGTGACTTTGCAGATGTTTGGCGGCCTGGTTGATTGAATATTTGATGCATTGCATTCAGTTTTTTTCCTGAGGGGAGAGCTACAGAGTTTGCCATCTTGTACGAAACTCTTACTATTCTAAAAGATGTGAACTTTACTCAGAATATTTTAGAGGCTTCAAAGCAATCCAGTACAGTTGTTAGTTGAAATTGTATGCACATCCCCATTTGCAGATGACTGAAACATAGTTGGATATTTTTATTTCACTATAGCACTTTAGGGTGTTGTATATAATGTGGAATTTGTATGATTGCTTAAAGATTTCTTTATGTGTTAAGCATAAGATACATTCTTTTTTAAATAGATGTAAGATTTCTTTGGAAAACTTCTTCAATAACTATTCAACTTCAGTAACTATGGCATGACTACTAAAATGGGTTCAGGTAGAATAAACAATGAGAATCTGCAAATAAAAACATCACTTAAAGATGTATGATATACTGGAAGAGTGTGCCATTACCATTTACCTGTTGTGATTAGTACAAGCTGTGCTCTTTCAAACAAAACCCACAAAAACCTAAAAATTAATGATGCTAAGCAGATGCAAGTATGATTTACAGTCTTCTATCACAACTATGTCCATAGCCCAGTTCAGTCAATTTTGTCCTCTTATTTTCCCATCGGAGCACATCAGTTGTTGATGTAGCAGTACAAATTAGGCAGGAATAACCAGCTGCACAAATAGAAGATGAGGGATACCTGGCTTACTTGTGAAAAGGATTTAGGGGTTCTTAGTAACCCACAAGTTCAACATGAGTCAACAGTGTGAAGCAGCAGCAATAAAAGCTAATTCTGTTCTAGGTTGCATCAACAGAAAGTATAGTGTCCGGATAAGGGAGGTAATAGTACCACTCTGTTCTGCCTTGGTCCAGTTCCAGGTGCCACAGTTTAAGAAGGATATTGACAAGCAGCCTTGAAATCTACTCACTGAAAGATAAGATAAAATTATTTATGTAGATTTCCCAGTATTTACAGATTAGTTTTCACCATAGATGGGCAATCAATGGATTTATTCATTTATATAGGGGTCTTATAGCATGCTTTTCATTAAAAATCACAGAACAGGGCAAAATGTAACAGTCTTGAAACCAGTAAATTGATTTTGGTCCAGTATAGTCACCATCACCACTATATATATACACACACAAAACTACAAACACACGATCTTTGTTTTCCAGTTGGGGATGTTCCATTCCAGGTAGCTTCCATGACAGTTACTGGCCAAGTGCATGACAAGATGGATCTAGTTAAATCTGGGTTTGGTGTGTTGGTATACAAATGGGTGACTGAAAATATTACTGTACAGTGCAACCAAGAATCCACTGAGCTTTGTTTATTTCTTAAGAGTCTGAGCTGTGGTTTGATTTATTTACACTTACTGCAGATGTTTTGATAAAAGCCACATTAATAAAGCGCAAGCCATTCTCTTGCATAGTAACAATTTAAATATTTATAATAATACACAAACTATTCCCAAGAGTGAAGTTCACAAAGCCACAAGCTGAACAGTTCAGCTCCCTGTTAATTAAACATATTCTGTCTGTTTTGTACAGTAAGCACTGCAGTTCAGGTTCGTGTTTTCTTTAAGCAACATGTTCAGCATATGATTAAACTGCTAACTGTCTTAAAAATAGCTTAACAGCAGATCTTTTTGTCTCTGCAGATCTTAAAGGACAAGACATCATGGGAGCATTTTTAGATAAGCCAAAGATGGAGAAGCACAATGCCCAAGGGCAGGGCAATGGACTACGTTATGGGCTAAGTAGCATGCAAGGTTGGCGAGTTGAGATGGAGGATGCGCATACAGCTGTAATTGGCTTACCAAATGGACTTGACGGGTGGTCTTTTTTTGCTGTGTATGATGGACACGCTGGATCCCAAGTTGCCAAATACTGCTGCGAGCATTTATTAGATCACATCACAAGCAATCATGATTTTAAAGGCCGTGGAGCTTCGCCATCCGTGGAGAGTGTAAAGACAGGAATCAGAACAGGTTTTCTGCAAATTGATGAACAAATGAGGCTACTTTCTGAGAAGAAGCATGGTGCGGACAGAAGCGGGTCAACAGCTGTGGGAGTCCTCATTTCTCCTCAGCACACTTATTTTATCAACTGTGGAGATTCTAGAGGATTACTTTGTAGAAACAGAAAGGTTTATTTCTTTACGCAAGATCACAAACCAAATAATCCACTGGAGAAGGAACGTATACAGAATGCAGGTGGTTCAGTCATGATTCAGCGTGTGAATGGCTCCCTCGCTGTGTCTAGAGCACTTGGAGACTTTGATTACAAATGTGTCCATGGGAAAGGCCCTACAGAGCAGCTTGTCTCACCTGAGCCCGAAGTTTATGAAATTGAGAGATCAGAAGAAGATGATCAGTTCATCATACTGGCCTGTGATGGCATCTGGGATGTTATGGGAAATGAAGAGCTGTGTGAATTTGTCAGATCAAGGCTTGAAGTCACTGATGACCTTGAAAGAGTTTGCAATGAAATAGTCGACACCTGCTTGTATAAGGTAGCCAGAAGTTTTATGTGGGATATATTGAAATGTGTATGATTAGTTGTAGTGTTGGCAAATGATGGATACAGCTGGTGTTGAAAGTGGTAGCTTTTCATTCACAATTTTAGCTGGCTTTTGACTCTCTGGGACCAATATTGAACACACATGCTTAAATCTAACTTGCTTTGCTACTAGGTTGCTGGATTTTGTATGTAGGGAAGAGACTGTAGCTCATTGGCAGTTAACATGTTGCCATCCAAAGGTCCAAGGTTCAATCCTCAGCATCTCCAGGTAGGGCTGGAAAAGACTCCTGTCTGAAAACCTGGAAAGCTGCTGCCAGTCAGTGTGAACAATACTAGGCACGATGGACCAGTCATCTGATTATATAAGACAGCTTTCCACATTTTTTGGAGAAAAGCATGTGTATTGGTAAATTATTTTAAGCTAATGATCTCACATAGCCAAATTGGACATCAGCTCTAACTTTACTTACTAATATTTCTCCACCACCACCCTTTCCTTAAAATTAGTATCATGGAGGTTTGGTGGGAGCAGGTCAAAAGAAAGATACATACAACAGCTGTTGTATCTAGTTTAGGCCAATTTTGTAGCTTAGCTAAACTACCCATTCCTCTTTTGTTTCCTTAACCTTCACTTTCATAAAAAGTATGCAAGAAGTTGGAGGCTATGCCTTTAATATTATCACTCAGTGTGCTTTGTTGTGTTACTAGTATTGCAGTTGCAATCTGTACTTTGCCAAAAGGGGAGCCAGAATAACTCATGTAAGCTTTGAACAAAGTGACTTTGTTGAACAAGAGTTATAGAAGCAAATGGATACTTGCTTACGTTCAGTGTTGGAGTGAGAAATTGGTGAAAGTTAAGATTACTAGCATTTTCTTGTATTAATGTAAAGAACGTTGTCAGACTTGTGTGAATATTATGCTGCAAAATAGAACTTCATCAAACTCTTTTCTTTTTCCCACTTCAGGGAAGCCGAGACAACATGAGTGTGATATTGATCTGTTTCCCAAATGCACCAAAGGTATTACCAGAGGCAGTGAAGAGAGAAGCAGAGCTGGACAAGTTCCTGGAAACCAGAGTAGAAGGTGGCTCTTTTAAAAAAAAATAAGTAATTTTATTTCTAAACAAATGCCCAACAGCTAAGTCCTAAGCATCTATAAGCATTTTCTTAAATTCTTAAGTGCCATTCAGCATTACACCTCACAAAAAGGTACTTTTCTTGCCTTTTTGGATATGTGTAGTATGTCCTGTCAAAATAGGTGTCCTTGACAATTCTTCTTACACTGCAGAAAGATTTGAGTATAACATTTATTTTGCCAGCAATAATTCTAGACTGTAAGCAATTTTTGATCCTGGTTGCTGAGAAGACAGCCATCATAATATGATCAAATTTAAATTAATAGTTTATTAATATCTGTTATGCTTGTGTAATAGTAAATTTACTGTCAGTAAATCAGTACTGTCATAGATAATTTAATCTGGTATTTTGCATTTCATATAATTTTGTGCCAAATGGTTCAAAACTGGTTCTGGTTTAAAGCATGAGTTTGAAAGGTGTTTCACACTGTATTATAGTGCCTTTGAACATGTGCAGTGCAATCCTGTGCATGTTTCCTTAGATGTTCCAGTATGTTCAACAGGACTTAGTAAGTATGTATTGAAACTATAAGTTGTAATATATGTTTATTTCCAAAATAAAGAAACCATTTTATTGTGAATGTTGAGTTAAGTAAAAATTAGATTTTAAAAAACTGAATTTGCTGAGTGCCTGTGGCAAAAAAGTGACCAATAAATTTGATTATGGTGGTGGTAATAATAATAATAATAATAATAATAATAATAATAATAGTGTGTAATGGACCTAAACATAAGGTGATTACACCTTAAAGGCTCTGAAGTCATAAGTCCCATGCACTAACATGAAATATTTTTAAGCCTGCCATATTAATGAATGAGTTTTTAAAAATCTCTTGCACTTTATTTTTTTATTCTGTAGATGCTTAACTGTCCTGAACATAAATGTTGTTTATTTAATATTTTGTCATCTTGAATTGATTCAATGGCTTGTTTACTGAGAGTTGGTGTCATATAGTACCTAAGAGACTGAGCTACATATTAGGAAGTCTCTGATTCAATCTCATTTTGGCCATGAACTTACTACTCTTGACCCCTTTTCCCTTCCATTTTAACTAGAGGGATCATAATATTGAACGATAATATGGGGTGGTTGTAAGAAATACAGCAAGATTATGAATGTGAAGCACTTTGAACTCTTGAAAGTTTTATTCAAATGCTCAGTAGTGGTGGTGATGTAATTCTTATTTTGCTCCTATTATAGCACATTACACTGGGAGAATTGCAGTTAGTGGCCGCTGATATTCATGCTTTGGAGTCACTTTCCATAAATGTTACAAATTGTGGCATATGTAGTATTCAGAAGGTAACTGAAGACAAGGAATGTTATGTTTGTAATGACCTAGTGAGATGTCCATCAATATTTAATAGATTAAATGAGAAGAGGCATCAGAAAATAATAGTTGTGTTTTCTTGTTTGTCCACACTTTTTCATCCTTGGGAACCAAAGCAAAGTGTGGCAAAACTGCACCAGAATTTTGCAAAAAAAAAAAGCTTGTTCTACTGCAGCTCTTTGCCCCTCCTGAAAAATTGCTTAGGAAGGTTTGGGCATCCAAGCAGTATTTGATATATAGGAGGAGCTACAGCAAGAAAGGAAAATCATCTGTCGTCATCTATAAGTGTGGAAGCACTTTGTATGCATAAGCTTATTTTGATATCATCCCATATGACTGAAACCATTTCACTGATGAGTATGTGTGTGTAACAAAATCCATGTTCATAAATGAAACTTGACCTTACAGTTCTTTCTTTGTGTAAGTGGAATTAGCTCGACTTTTAATTTGTGAATAGATGCCATAGCTGCGATCCACAGGGCAGTGTGAATATACCTCAGCGTTTTGAAGATTTTCTGTTTAGTGCTCTTGAATTGCTCTTTGAAGTTTCCTGAGTTCAAAAAGCAGTTTGGGGATTTGGCGCAAGAGTAGTTTTAAAGGGAGCTGCCAGTTAATACAGCATTGTCATTTACATTTTCTGGCATTATTTCCCTATCCTACTTTTAAAAACTGAGGTGTGTTAAAGATCAATTTAGGCATTCTTGGACCGGTTCTGAACTGGAAACTGTCAAAGTTTCAAGCATGCCTGTTTCTATTCAGTGTGCTGTGAGTGGAAGGCAACATGTCCCATTGTTCTCTGGTAATGGGTTTCTGGTATCAGTGTTGAATAAACTAACTTTGAGTCTCCTGCCAACTCTATAGTTGTATCTTTCTCTTTACCTCTTCCCCCCTGCAGCCCCTTGTACCCTCTTCCCCCAGAAAGCCTCTTTGGTAGACTGTATCTGGAGCTGCAGTGAAAGGAATCAGCTTTCAGGCAATTCCCCCCTTCCTCAAATACTGCTGCCCTGGGCACGACACAGCCTGCAAAATTTGATGGGTCCTCCAGCCCTCAAGTGAGGCTCTTGGGCGGGAGGGAATGATCCGTGGCACAAGTTTCCTTCCTCTCGTACAGTTTTGGATTACAACCCAGTATCTTCTGGTTATGTGCAACATCCAACAAAGTAGTTCCATATATGTAAGATTTTCCGATTGCACAAAAGAACTTCCCCCTACTCCTCCCTCTGTACTGACTCCCAAACTGTTTTGGAGGGTTGGGGTGAACATGCTGTGAAGGGGACGCGGGGGCTAGTTCTATTGCACAGTTCTTGCGCTAACGGAACTACTTGGTTGAATAAATTCACAGGAAAATAGAACTGACTATGTAACTGTTGAATAATTCAAAATGTGCTTACTATTCTGTTACTGCAATCTCCCTAAAATGCCCTAAGTTAGTGTTTTTAAAATTTGAAT
Organism: Podarcis gaigeae; assembly: GCF_964106915.1. Classification (NCBI taxonomy): domain Eukaryota; kingdom Metazoa; phylum Chordata; class Lepidosauria; order Squamata; family Lacertidae; genus Podarcis; species Podarcis gaigeae. The sequence continues at coordinate 8,826,305 of NC_139678.1, forward strand.
TATAATTTTAAAATGGACTTGTATAATGAAGATCTGTAAGCAGGCCCATGCAAATGGGGGGGGGGAACCTGGGTGAGAGCTAAGCTGGCCAGGGACCCCGACCAGGGACTGACCTGCTTTTTTGTTTGAGTTTATAACTTTATTCTAACAAGACTTCAGCCCCAGGCCTCAGAAGAGCTCTGCACAGGCCTGTCTGTAAGCAATTTTGCACTGTACAGATCAAATTGAAATTTAAAAAATGGTAGCTGAAAACAATATTACCATTATATGGCTACTGAAATGGTGTAAATCAAGTGAGAAGATTGGACACATTTTAATTTACAGCCCAACCAGGCTTAAGAGCTTGTACTTTTGACCCAACGTACTAGGAAAAATACTTAATTTCACCATTCAATTTTGTTTCTTTTTGCGAAGGAGCTATGTTGGTGACTAGTTTAGGAAAAAACCTATGGCAGTTATGAATTCTGCTGTCTGTTCTACTTTATTTTATATCAATGTCAAACAATTTCAGCTGTAATTGTGTAGTAAATAATACTAATCCCACCTGCAACTTGCAATATAAACTACGTATTTGAAAATTTTATTCCCAAAAAATACTTCAAGGATTACAGACAATGAGTTGGATCTGGAGTTGCACAGAGTTTAGTTCCATACACTGTATGCTCCAGCAGGCAGAAAAAGATAGAGGTGATCTTCACCTCCCCCCCGCCATTGGCATTCTGGTATGCCACAAAAAAACTACAATAGAGTGTGTGGGGCCGCATGGGGCGGGGGGGGGTAATTGGTGGAAATTTCTTCCCACTGTCTCCCCATTGGAGTGTCCAGTTTGTTGAGTAGGAACCTCCATTGGACCCAACTCACTTCTGCAAATGAAAGGGAGCTCTTCATTTCATGGAACAGCAGGTCTGGATCCAACCCTGTGGGACTAGCCCAACTCTTCAAAACAAAACCCCTCAACTTTCCATTACTAACATCCTTAAGCTGTTCCATCGGTGCAAGCGATTGTTAATTTTTGTGGAGCTTGCACAGATGCAGCACTTTTAAGGATTGGGCGGGGAAACTGTTTTGAAATATGTTTTGTAATAGGTGTATGTCTACTATTATAACTATTTCAATGTCTGTGTTTCAATGAATTAATTGAGTGTGATCACCTCAGTGTAGACTATATATCTTCAGTAAAACACATGTTTCAGTATAGATATTTTCTCTCATTTAGAAGACGGAAGTAAGTAGATCTTTGGATGCAAGAACATGTTCCCACAAGTATAGAAATACAGTGTTTCTCAGACTTCTAAAACCACAGCCTCCTTTTAGATAAGAGCAGTTGAAGTCAACACTATTCATCTGTCTTTCATTAATCTTCTTGTGCTGCAGTTTGAGAAAGTGTTTTAAGTTAATGAGAAGCTACAATATGCATGGACACAAAAAGATATTGCAAGATGAAGGCCAACGGATTGGTTCCATTTGTGCCATAAATAATTTGTGGATTGTACATATATTTCTATTGAGTATAAATGTATTTTAGTGGAGAATGTATTTTAAATGTACTGTTGCTTTAGGTTATTGAACTGTGTAGTTCAGATAAATTTTAACCCCTTTATTTTTGTACAAAACATAACATAGCATTAGAATGATGTAGACTATACTAGATGTTCACAATTCACAATAAAAGAACTTGGCAAAATAAATCTGATATCTTTGCTCTTTATTCAGTTTCAGTATTAGAAGCCTTTGTCATAAATAGTTGATGGTAAAATACAGATTCTGGCCTTAGTACTTCACCTTCAAAATGTTTAGCCAAAACAAAAAGTAAAGTATTTGCTTTGAAATACTGTCCAGGATCCATAGAACTGTGCAGCTATCAATGTGATATCAAGGGAACTTGTCCCCCCTCCCCAAGCAGTCTGCGTTTGTGATGGACGTGTGGGCCTTGGAGAAGAGAATAGATGGTTCCAGTGGGTTAGTGCCAAGCCCCTTGCTTTTGCCTAAGCAGCTCTTCAGATCCTGGCCACTATTCACTAATAAAATAAAATAAGGAAAAAAGAGAGAAGCATTTATAGGGAATTAAATTTGATATCTATGTATTTTGACAGCTGTCAAGATTTCCCCCCGACTATTTGCTATCGGCTACTATATATTAAGCCTACAAATTGAGCTAAAACTTGCAGGGACTGAAAGGTTACTGAAAATCTGTTTTTGTGCTCCTATTCCACTAGCTGTGTTCTTGTGTCATATTGTCTGCATGTGGCCTGCTGTTATAAACTGAAAAAGTTAAATTTGGTAGCACAACATTCCTTATTTTATTTTTGGTGCTACATTGATACTACATGCAGTTTTGAGAAAACTGCACTTCTCATCAGGCTCATTTTACAGGTGTTTTCATGAAGTCTCAAGTGTGCTGGCCAATATACCAAACTGCTACTTTAATTAAAGCTATTGTATGCCTAATAAAGCATCCATTATAATAATAGGTGTTTACTGGATTGCAAAATGAAATCTTTGCAAGTGAAAGTTTCCAAGCTTGATCCCTCTAATGTCGTCAGTTAAATGCTATCAGGAAGCAAAGTAGAAAAAACCTGAGCTTGAGACCTTGAAGAGCTACTTTCAGTGAAGAATGCTGCTGGGTTAGATGGACCAGTGGTGTGACTTGTTCAAAGGCAAATATTCATATCCTAATATTGTCAGTTTTAATAGTTCTATCTTATAAATCAACAAACAACCTAAGTTGGTGGTCTGAAACACTTTTGAAAATCTGACCTATGATTTGTTACATTAATGAGATTTTAAAATCTTGGCACCTGATGTTCTCTGAATAATGCACATGATCTGTTAATTGATTTGAAGATGGATTGAGAAGTTTGAAGTATTCAAATATTCGGTGTTCAAATACTGCTTGAAAGTAAATGATGCTGCAGCTGAAATCAGATTCTTATTTCAATGGGGTTTAAGTATTGCACAAATTAGTTTGAGCATTGTTTCCCTACAGAGACTGTGCAGTTCATCTTTTGTTGTTTCACAACTCTATTTTTATTCAAGATAGTATGTTTCCTATCATGTCACTCATGTTTTCATATTTCAGTTTATAAAACTCTTAAATTGGTCTGTTGGAGTGTATCATTTTCATTTACTAAAAATGGTTGTTACATTTTTCTGTGAAATCAATTTATAACTAATTTGTTTTCTTCTCAGGCAGTATAAGCACTTAAGATCTCAGTGCTCTTTTAGAGCAAGCTCCCTTACAATGTACTACAAGAGTATCATTGATATTTTTAGATAATGATCTAATGAGATTAATATATTGTATGCTTCCAAAAGTTTTATTGTAGGAAATACATGGCAAAGATGCCAAGGTAGAACTGTTTTATCCAGCCTGCTTATTTTGTTATGGTACAAGAGACACTCTAAATACAATACTCAATATGACAAAGGTTTTGAAATCTTAGTCTGTCTTATATAAAGTAAAATGTTGAAATCTTTTCAATTGCATTTGGACTGAATTTACAAAGAAAGTACTTCTGATTCCCAGAGATCATAAAGAAGCAGGGCGAAGGAGTGCCAGACTTAGTCCACGTCATGCGTACTTTACAAACAGAGAGCATCCCAAACCTTCCACCAGGGGGTGAATTGGCAAGCAAGTGAGTTTACACCTGCGTAAATCTGCTGTTGATTTAATATTCTTTAAATAAGGCCACTCTTAAAAAGGGAGGGGCACCAAAATAATTTTAAAGGGGCATTACGACTATTAGCCCCAACCTTTTCTTTCAAATTTTGAATTATATTAAACATGGGAATGAAGGCATGCGTGATACCCTGTGGCAGACTGGGAGGTGGATTCTAAAATTAAAAGTAAACCTGTGTCATACCACAGCTGAAGAAAGGTCAGGCTATTTTTAAGAGTGGCCTCATCCTTTAACTGAAGTTCTTAAATATTTACCGCTTTTAAATCTTTCTAAGTGTATGATTCTAATGGTTTAGGTATTTATGTTTATATGTTTTGACTGGCTTAAACAAATTAGTTTTTATTTGATATGTATAATGCTGGTTTTTATGGTATTGCATTTTCACCAAGGTCATAGTTGCCTTTCTCGGATGGTAACGCATCAAAACTCCTGATACCATGCAGGCTACACCAGTTGCCAATCTGCTTCCGGGGTCAATTCAAACACTGCTTTATGACTAAATGGTTTGGGACCAGAGTATCTTTAAGAATTGCTTCTTCTCACATGAAGCCATTGCATCCATAAGATCATTTGATGAGACTGTGCCCTTTGTCCATCCACTGTCAGATATGTGTGGGGGTCTTTTTTTGTACTGGTACAAAGGCCATGGAAGACCTGCCTAAGGAGGTTTGCCTTTCAATAAGCAGCTATCTCTCCCAGTGGTTCTCAACCTGTGGGTCCCCAGATGTTGTTGGACTACAACTCCCATCATCCCTGAGCTCTGGCCTTGCTAGCTAGGGGTGATGGGAGTTGTAGTTCAACAACATCTGGGGATCCACAGGTTGAGAAAGGCTGCGGCTTAGACACTGCTTCTCAAAATGGGGTTTAAATGCTATTGTCTGCTCCATTTTGAACTGTTACCAATTTTAGGTTTTTTTGTAATTTGGTAGCTTTGAACCTAACCTGTTAATATTTTGAAGAAAACCAAGGAGTCTTTATCTTTTGGTAGAAAAGTGGATTAAAATATAATTAAATAAAAAGGTCTAGTATTTACAACATAATCAAGGCTATAATGTCAAATCTTTCTTCATTCTGACAATTTTAGATGTTAGGCTATTGGGCACGGAGATACAGGATATTTTGACTACAGTTGAACCAGAGATGAATTGAGAGTGTTAAATCTTGCATCTCTGTTAGGGGTTCTTTCTGTTCATCTTAGTTTGGCAGTAAAGTTCCAAACCATCTGTGGGAATTTTCTGTCTGGATGAGACTTTAGTGAAGCCCCAGTTTTTCCTGTACTGAAGGGTATTACTGGGAATTTCATCCACATCTGTACTGGGATTCAAACCCTGGTTCAAGACATGCCCAGTCGCTTGAGCATGGGATTTTCAAGTGGAAAAATTGTATTGGGGCTGCTGGGAATTCAAGCCCTACTGGGTGCAGATAACTAGTTGTGCTATGCTTTGGTCCTTGGCCCTCTCATTCTGCTGACATTCTCTGGTACTTGATTAATTCTTTTAAAATAAATGTTGCTTTCCTTATTTGGGATTTTGGTAAGTAGTTCCAGTAGTTTGGTTCAATTTGCTGTAGTGTTTGTTTTGTTTCGCTGTGCTTGCCCTACCTAGTTTGGTCTGCCAATAGACAACTGGCTACTACTAAAATGGTTAAGCTGCTGCTTTTATCTATTTCTGTATAATGATGTGTGTTCTGTTATGAGTGTTGACGGTCTTATGGAATTCTGGTAAACTACCTTGAATGTCAGTTTGCAGAAAGATGGCGCACTTTTTTATATATATAAATAAGGGGTTCCTTTTTTCCTTTTTAAAAGGTATTTCTGTTTTGAGAATCTGTTTTCAGATGACAATTGTCCTTTGGAAAATGCTGATCTTTAAAACCTTTTTTTTTCCTTGCTTGCTTTAGACGGAGTGTGATTGAAGCAGTTTATAACAGACTGAATCCTTATAGAAATGATGATGCTGTGAGTATTAGTGCTGTCCAGCCTGTCAGCCTGTCCTTACTGACCATTTTCACAAGTTTAGCTGAAAGATTGCTTTTTCAGTGCTTAAAATGTATTGTATTCATTAAAGCAAAAAAAGAAATCCAGATTTGTGAGATCTGTTTATCACTGACATTGGGAGTCCCAATGCGCAGCTGCCTTCCATTTGAATTGTAGCTGTAAAAACATTTTGTTGCATGTGAATGGCAATGTATTTTGGCTGTCAGAAGTGGAATTGGTTCCTGTTGTGTCAAGTTGGGCTACCCAGTTTGTTCTTGCTGTGGCTGCAGCATTGGTGGACAAGCCATTAGCTTCCCCCCATCTCATAATTGAATTATTCCGTGTGCAGTGCTATGTGACTAATACACTGAAAATCTTGGCATTTTTGTTTCACCACTTAATTTTCACAACTCTTCCGCTTCATTTTCACACGCACCCCATCTTCTGTCTCAAACATGTGCTTGCACTTTTTTTGCTATTTCCTTGGCACATAACACACCTCACATGCACACTACCCTTCCCACTTGTAGAAAGGTTCTTGGGGAGTTGAAAGGAAAACATTTTTAGCTCTGCATTCATGCATATGGGTGGCATCTACACAATCGTTAACCTTTTATTGTTGACTTTTTGTGCTTGTTCTGTGTGGTAGTGGGGACAGGTTGAGAAGTCTCTAATACTCAAAACTACTTTTATTTTTGGCTCATTTTTGTAGCCACACATGGTCTCATCAAAGTCCTCATTGATTTTACATCAAAGTAGCACATTTCTAATGCAGTGCATAACTTTTGTACATAATTCTACAGAAGGGTTTTCTTTGTATCATGGCAGTGGTGATGCTCAACTAAGTTGTACAAGGAATAGAACCACTGAAATGAATGGGCTCAGTTACTTAAATCCACTTATTTCAGTGAGACTGCTTTGAGTATGACTAAGATAGCTTATCACCCTGTATCTGGTGCACTTTGCAGAGACTAGAAAAAAGCAGAACAGGGAGAATAAAGGGCAGAGCAATAGAAACAAGCTCATGGTGTGAGGTTGGCAGCCAGGAGAGAAACCAAATCCAGGATGATGATGATAACCATAATAATAAATTTTATTTATACCCCACTCTCCCTGGCCAAGACCAGGCTCAGGGCGGCTAACATCAGGTATAAAAGCAATTGATTAAAATACAACTTAAAAACAGGATTAAAATACAACTTAAAATGCAGCCTCATTTCAGTGGAAGTCCAGATCAAAAACTGTTTGGGGAGAGAAAACGTCAAATCTTCACCAGGGCTAACTACCCAGACTGGTCCTACGTGGGCCAGAAAAAAGCCAGGGAAGTCCCCAAATAGGGGTTTCATCACAGAAGGAAAAGGAAAAAGGGGGAGGGGATCAGGCTGATTCCAAGCCAAAGGCCTGGCAGAACAACTCTGTCTTACAGGCCCTGTGGAAAGAAATCAGATCCGCAGGGCCCTGGTCTCATGAGACAGAGCGTTCCACCAGGCTGGAGCCAGTGTTGAAAAGGCCCTGACTCTGGTTGAGGCTAATCTGACTTCCTTAGGGCCAGGGACCACAATAGTGTTGCTATTTATGGACCTTAAGATCCTCTGCAGGGCATACCAGGAGAGGCAGTCCCGTAGGTACGAGGGTCCTAGATTAAGTACTTTAATTCAGACTGCACGGGTGAGTGCAACCTCACTGCATTTTGCACCAGGCTCAATGTAACTGGGTAGACAAAATGGAGTCAGTGGAGGAAATTAGGTTGCTTGGGCTGGTCATGCATTGTGCTTTTGAGTGACTTGCCTCTTTGGAAAACTCGTCTTAAAAGCACTGGAAGATTCTTGGTGGATGGTCTGTTACTGGAGGGCTTTTTATGCATAGTATAAGCCTTTCTAATTTGCCCACTTCCAACACAAGGCTTTTAAATATCTTAAAAGGTGAAATAGATATATTCCTCTCATTTCTGTTGTGGAGGATGCCAACCAAACTGAAATGACTTGACTGCTATGCAAGATAATCTCCAGTTTCCCAGTTGGCTTCTCTTGAACATCAGTATACTGTATACAGAAGCATCAAAAGTGAGCAACCTCAAATTCAGAAGCGTAAAGAAAATCCTGTTAATAATTGGAAGGATACCATAACTTTTTTCTAGGTCAGCAACATTCAAAATGATTGCTTACAATTATTCAGCCAGGACATCTTGACAAAGGTACATGCATGTAAAATACTAATAATGCCGTATTTTACCAACACAAAAATGCCACCTGATTTAAGAGCCTAAGTCTTGTTCTTTAGAAAGTGGCATGTTCAAAGTCATGTTCTTTAGTTCTTTAGAAAGTGGCAGCTGGGTGCCCCAGGCTATTCTTATAGCCACCCTTCCTTAGTTGCTGACTGCATTGGGGTGCAGTATGCAGGAGTGATGAATCTTTGGTGCTCCAGATGTCGCTGAACTGCAACTCCTACCAGCCCTAGCAAGAATGGCCAGGGTTGATGAAAGTTGTAATTCAGTGATCTTTGTAGGCCAAAGGGTTCCCCATATCTGGCTTAGTGGGACATGATTTAGGAACATGCACTCTCCTCTCCCTGTCCCATGTGACTGGGAAGATGACCACAGAAGCCTTCACTAAGCCAGCTAATGTTTTCTATGTCATTTGGAGACAAATATGTGGTTCATACCAACGTGATCCGTCTAAATGAGCCTGTTTTAGAAACACTGGTTTGAATTTTGCTTGTCTGAAATCCACCATAGCTAGTGCCAGACACAATTTGCCATGCTAGAAGACTTTGCAATCCCAAATTGGTCCAAATGGAAAGCAAAATCTCTTAATTCTCCCCCAGCTGTGTGAGAGAAGGCAAGGAGTAGGGAAATGCGCTGGAAGAGACCATTTTTGAAGTTGGTTGTTACAATGATAGTGTTTTCATGTCACACCACCTCCGTGAGTGGACAGGCAAGAAGGCTTTGGCCTTTAACTTGACCACGTGATTTGTAGCAAACTAGCTTGAACATCCAGCCAACTTCAAACCACAAGTTATGAAGCTGGTTTGTTAAATTAGCCGAAGTTTGTTATTAACTGTGGTTTCAACACAATGACAAGCCAAAATTAGGGTTCAGGGAACCTAAACACAGTTGAAGTCCTGCACAGCTGTAGATTTCGGGGTGGGGGAGATTAAAGCCAGAGTCCCTGTTTTCACAAAACCCAAGATGTTTAGGTGCCTTTGGGTTCAGTAAACATATCAAACCCTGCAATTTAATTTGCAGAGTTATACATAAAACATACTAAAAGTTATATGAAAATAAGCATTTCTTGCCTCTATTTTTTAATTTGCATTTCTCCTAGCTACTTTCAACATTTCTAGAAATCTTAAATCTCTTAACGCTTTGCTTTCAAATGCCAGAGGGGTAGAAAAATCCATCTTTATCTGGATAAATAAAGGGTGCAGTAGTAGTGCATATCAGTACTGTGACTATGAAGTGCTGAGTTACATCAGATACTGAACACCTGAAGCTGCTGCTTACTTTAGTACCCAGGTGATGTCTTCCATCTGGTGAGTCAAGGCATTCTTCATCTCCACAGAACTGGCATGTGGCACAGAAATGCCTTGTTCAGCATTTCAACATGACTAAGGAAAAGAGGTGAATGACAGTTGGACAATATCTGTTTTCTATTAATAGCATCTAAAAAGATACTTCTACTAGAGTACCTAGATTTTAAATTCTAAGGATGTTCTGTTGATTTCACTGAAACCTGCTTTCTAGCTTGCATTATGGAATAGGAAAACTGAAAAACTGTAGGAGAACATGTGTGAATAACTTTTAGTTTAAGGCAGAAGCTGAAAATTTAACTATTGACACCTGAAAATAGTCTGCTTTTATGTTCAGGGGTATATTTAAGGGTGACCTAAATAGCTTTTGTGTATTAGGTATCTTACCTTGTTAAATGCTCATAAATTACTGTTCCCAGAGTAAAGCTCTTCAGAACATAAAGAACACCTGAATCCTAAAATTATTGCCGTATCTACCCTTTTCAGTCTGGATTATCCAGAAACTGCTGTAATTTTGGGCGCTCCAGACTTTAAAGGGTTCCTTCTCTTTTCTTTAAGGACTCTGCATCAACCGATGATATGTGGTAAAACTGCCATCTAAGCTTGGAGTTTACATCCATCCTGATGGAAATTGCACCCTACCCACAGTGACCCTAACATCCATCTTCCACCTTACTTGAAGGGGAAAAGATGTGTTGGCGAAAGTGACTACACCTGGAAGCAGAAGTCCCAACACCTAGCCCAGGAACTGATGATCTTTTTTTCCCCTTTTCGTTTTCTATTGCAAAACAGACTTCTGTAAAAGTGATATTGAAACCAATATGTTGTAAATTGGACTCTTAAGCAATTTTATGTTGTATGATTTTTGTTTTGTAAAGTGCAATTGTGGTTGTACAAAATGCTTATTTAATGATGAACTGCTTTACATCGATTAAGGTTAGATTAAATGCTTGGTTTGTTGCTTTGAACAACAGTAATCTAGCCCTTTTCCATTCACATTTGTGGTTCTGGATTGCTGGGAGCAGCAACCTCGCCAGCTAAGCTAAGCGCTCAGGAGGTATATAGAAATTGTGTAAAGGCTATTTTATATAAAGGCAGATCATTGCAATTCTAGTATGGAAAATAACTGATAAAACAGTTCATTCTCCATCAAACTTTTAGTTGTTTGATTAAAAAATAATAATTCCTGCGGGATCTAAAAATCCTATTGAAATATATGGGAAGTTCAGTGAACAAATGGGACAGGTTTGCCAACCTTGCAACATGGCAGTGAAATATAGATCATGGGGGTTAAAATGCCTTGATTATTTGCACCTTTAAAAAAACCTTTACCTTCAGTTAATTTTCAGTTATGTAAGAGGCTATGTCTTTATTTAGTATAAGCCTGCAGCATTCTTATCATCCTGATTGGCTGGGTTGGCTGCTGTTCCAAGTAAAATACTTTGAATTCCATTATATCAATAAAGATTGATTTAACAAACAACAAAATTTAACAATATATGTGTAACTACTTTCTCCCTTGTCTTTTGAAATGCTTGTAAATGAGATGTCATGTGGATAAATATTTTTTATTAACTAATTGCCCATTTATGAAATGGGAAAAACTCTTGGCTGTTGCCCAAGGCACAGGTGGATATTTTTCCCCAGTTAGCAGGCGTAATATGGTATCAGAAATGAAATCCCCCCCCATGAGTTTCTTTCAAGATTATTGATTTGAGAGAATCATGTGAAGTTATACTTGCCTCTTGTTAATGAAAACTCATTTGTCAGAGTCTGACAATCTTACTTTTTATGGTATGTTTTATATGGCCCCGTTGACTTAGAACAAAAACTAGTGTTTTAACAGTATGTGAGATTTGAAATACAGCATGTTCAGAATATTTAACTGTTGAGATTAAATTTTAATTCTTAAAAAAATCATAAAAGTAATAAAACTAATTTGACTTTTCTCCTATTGAACATTCAAAGATAACTTTTCAAATCAGTCGTGTTTGCAGAACTACTGTTTCGTGCACCTTGTATTTTGTCCCTTTTTATGTTGAGAATATTGTATGATCAATATGTAGCTTTCTTTAATCTTTCAGTCAACAGATTCCCCCTCCAAAGGAAAATCAACAAAATATATAAATAGGTTGTAGCAATGTAGCTAGAAATTTTTTTAAAAAGGTGTAAAATATACCTTTTTATAGGAAGCAATGTACAATGCGTTTTTCTATATCTGTCTTCCCCCCCCCCCCCAACTTGGAAATATACATTTGTGTGTATATATAGCCTTAAAACTGTTGCAGAGTTAGGGAGTGTTGAACAGTGTTGAACAGTGAAAAAGTAACTTAATAATGTCTCAACTAAGGATAGCATTATACCAGCAAACACTTTTATTTTATTCCTCTTGTTTGTGTGAGGTGCTTAACCTTGACATCATTGTAATCAGTTTGTACCCTGTTAAAGCATGAAGAAAAACCTTAAGCACTATTTGTATTTATAAATTTATAGCGATTTTGGGTTAAAGAACCAATCCTTCCCCTACATACAAATAAATGGTTAAAATGTACAGTTTTGTTGAGTTCAGACTATAAAGATGTCAAACGTATAGGATCACAAGAACCTATTTCAGAGACCTGTATTTAAAATACAACAAGGTCAGCTAGTAAAGAATGTTAAAGTGGTTCCAGGATTGGTAAGATAACTGCTCCCTTTTCTGTGCAAACTGAAGTGCAGTTCTTTAATTTTTATTTTTTTTTGGCAGAACTTCAGGCTGTGGAAACTGAAAAGTTTAAAATATTTTATAAATCACAAGTGGAAAGCCATATGTTAAAACAATAATTTAAATGTCATAATGACATAGCGTATGTTTAAAACATACGGCAGGTGCACCCTTTAAACATACAAAAACACAATTCTTCTGCTGTTTCTACTAGTGCTAAGAAAGGGGTTGAAGGGGGGGGGAGGCAGGGTTAAAAAAAAAAGAGGCACAGCAGTTGTAGGGCCCCCCTCCCTTACATTTGGTACTTTGAAGAGGTCAAAGCACTGTGTTAGTTATGCCTGCTAAATACACTGCTATTCTATGTATACCAAAATGAGATTAAATCCATATAATCAATGCACCACATATTCTAGCAAAGGCGCTTGCTCACTCTTGTTCATTCGTCTGCAAAAAAAGGCACTTTTCGTTTTTGCAACTTTTAAAAAATGCTAAAAAAAAAATTTAGAACACCTCAGGGGCAATGCAGCAAAGTTTTGAAGAATTGTGTGCTATTTATTTCCCTAACTTGGAGGGGAGGAGTGGATGCCTCTGCTGACGAAATAAAGTAATATGATGGTCCCAAATTTACCTGTAAGGTGTTAATATTTTGTTCCTTTGCTTTTTGCTTCACGTCCATACTGCTCTGTATATTTTTCTTAACTTTGACCATTACAGTTTAGATCTATCAGTGAGTTCTGAACATTAATAATACCAAGTTACACTTACAGTAGGCCACATTGTTGAATTCAGTATGTGTTATAGTTGGTTCCACATCTTGTGGTTTGCAGAACGTGGGTTCTGACCTATACCGTTGGCCTATATCAAGCTCCTATTATATTGTAGCTTTTTACACAATTCCACCTATTCATTAAACAAAATTGGGCTGGCCACACAAGCTTTCATTCATTTCTACAGGTATCATTTCCCCCCTGTGGTTAATGTTTGTTCAGACGTGCACCTAAGCAGTTAAAAAAAAAAAGTATACAATGAGTTTCAGCTACTGAAATAGTTCAGTGCCTGAAATTCGTAGTTTCATCATGCGAGGAGGCTCCATGCAGCCAGGCACTTAAACGTAGAAGAATTAGATATTTCTAACCTCAGGAGTTAGAACCCTCTGTAAAAACCAAGGTATAACTCAGTGTTATATCTGCTTAATACAGAAATGCAACTGGCTCAGAGCAGTAGCCTGGTTTTCCTTTTTGTCATTTTAATCAATCTGGAAATCCGAATTGGAGAAAATTTCATCCATTTGTCATCAGCGTGTTCTGTGCTTCCTTCATAGAATTCAAAGTACAGGGTAGCAACATGGCTTAAAGGTACCCCTGCCCGTGCGGGCCAGTCGTGTCCGACTCTAGGGTTGTGCGCCCATCTCACTTAAGAGGCCGGGGGCCAGCGCTGTCCGGAGACACTTCCGGGTCACGTGGCCAGCGTGACGAAGCTGCTCTGGTGAGCCGGCACCAGCGCAGCACATGGAAACGCCGTTTACCTTCCCGCTATAAAGCGGTACCTATTTATCTACTTGCACTTAGGGGTGCTTTCGAACTGCTAGGTGGGCAGGAGCTGGGACCGAAAGACGGGAGCTCACCCCGCTGCGGGGATTCAAACCGCCGACCATGCGATCGGCAAGCCCTAGGCGCTGAGGTTTTACCCACAGCGCCACCCGCGTCCCAAGCAACATAGCTTACGTTGCACAATTCTAATATTTGTATCTTACTCTTTCTTGAACAGCTTTGGACAGATGACATTTATCCAGAGTTACCCATCAAATTTCATGGCAGAATGGAGGTTGAACTCGTCCGAGATTTCACACTCAGTCCAGTTTACTGCACTGGGCTGCTGTTACAATTTCTGTTAGTCCATGTTAGACCTGAGATTCTGTGGTGCATGGAATAAACTGATGCAAGTACAAATTTATGCATCATGGCCATTTTCGAAAACTAACCTTCAGTACCTGATCTAAAGGAAGGATCCTGCATCACAGAGATTGCTGATTGGCATGCCTATCCAAATCAGCTTTTCAGCCACAGCATTTTGTTTGCTGAGGCATCCCGAGGATCTATATACTGCAAGGTGTGGCCTGTTTTATTCTCCCTTGTCCCCGTCATTTCATGCATTTTGATATTTGCAGTGGTGGATTTGTATTCAGTTTAAAAGACATCATCCTCACATAGGGGAAAATAAAACCCCCGCATCTCAGGCTATTGTTTGGAGTAATAACTGATCAAGCAGGAGAGAAGTTCCCGCAATAGGTGAATCCTTTTTGAATAATAATAATATTTTTTTATTTATACCCCGCCCTCCCCAGCCAAGACCGGGCTCAGGACGGCTAACAACCAATAATAAAAACAAGTTGATTAAAATACAATTTAAAAAAGATTAAAATACAACGTTAAAACATTAGAAGCCCCTTTTATATCTCTGCAGGGAATTATTTTTTGGTAGCCCTTCGTCCAGTCTTCCTTTGGAAAAAGCAGTTGTGCTGCATTCTAAGCCTGCCAAGAGACTGGCTTGCAGACTGCCCTGGGCAGGGAGATATTTAAAAAGAGACATCTGGTGGATTAAGATCAAACAGCCCCATGATTTCTCCCACAGTGGTGGCATGAGATGGTGCACTCGTGGAGGAAGGCTAAATGATGTGAAATGGCTGGTGTTAGAGGGTATAGGTGGGGGAAACAATTTGTCCTGCAAGATGCACTCTTAAGGAAGCTGTCAAATAATGTTGCTGAGATGGCCATTTAAAATGCCCTAGCAGAATGCACTCTACTCTTTTTCTCAGCCAAGCCTTTAAAACAGGAACGGCAAATCAGCAAATATCAGTGTTTCTGCAAAACTGCCCACAAACAGTAGTTTGTTTGTTTTTTCTAATTCCACAGGGCATTGGCCCAAATGGCTGTAGCTGCTTCCAGGCATGTCTGTGGGGTGCTATAGAGCTGGCTGTAGTGCTTCCTTCTAGTGCAGCCTTTATCAACCTTGGGTCCCCAGATGATGTTGGACTACAACTCCCATCATCCCTGACCACTGGTTCCTGCCATCTGGGGGTGATGGGAGTTGTAGTCCAACAACATCCGAGCACCCAAGGTTGAGAAAGACTTCTAGTGCATGGGTAGGTAAACTAAGGCCCAGGGGCCGGATCCGGCCCAATCACCACCTAATTCCTGCCCGCAGATGGTCTGGGAATCAGCGTGTTTTTACATGAGTAGAATGTGTCCTTTTATTTAAAATGCATCTCTGGGTTATTTGTGGGGCATAGTAATTCGTTCTCTCTTTCCCCCATAAAAAATATAGTCCGGCCCCCCACAAGGTCTGACGGACAGTGGACCGGCCCCCTGCTTTAAAAGTTTGCTGACCCCTGTTCTAGTGGACCAAGGCCTCGTTTCACGCTAGGGATATTAGACCACTTGCCTGGATTTTCAGCATTCACAGAAACATACTTTTTAAAAAGGTACGCAGAGAAAAATGCATCATTCTGCTCTGTGAGTCATAATCTGCTGCCGCTTTCCAGAAAGAGGGGAAGAGGCAGACAATTTAGCGCTTCCACCTTTCCCTAATCCATCCTTTGCTGACCTGATGCTCTCCAGATGTTTTGTTGGACTACAACCATGCTGCCTGTTGCTGATGGTAGTTGTAGTCCAAAACACGCAAGATTTGCAAAGGCTGCCCTAATGCCTGACTGGCTCTTTTTAAGTTGTGATCTATATACTTCCCCCCTTAATGTTGGTTAATCATTGCTATTAACATGTAATCTCCATCTCACAACCGTATTCTTTCTTGTGTTCTGGTTAGTTTTGTTTCCTGGTAGCCATGCCCCTTGCCCAGTTTCCGGCTTGTCAGAAAGCATGCAGTTTCATCAAAGCCCTGTTTAATTTCAGCGATCCAAAGCCAACTTTGTTATACTCTTGTCTGGTGGTTTTGTTTTAGTTTTGGATCTGCTTAGGTCTTGTGGCACCTGAAAGACTCGTAGAGGTGGAGACGAGAGAGCTTAGCACACTTGTTCTTGCTTTGCATGTGAGCATCATCCCAGAGGAGCACAATTTGTCTTAAACATCAAGTCCAAGCACACTATGGGAGAACCTTTAGTTGTTTCTGAACTTCACTTCCCATTAGCCCCAGCAAACATGGTCACTGGCAGTGGTGTAGTGTGGGGGGGTGCAGGGGGGGGCCGGCCGCACCGGGCGCAACATCTGGGGGTTAGGGTTAGGGGGCGCAAATTACTTGCCTTGCCCTGGGTGCTGACAACCCACGCTACGCCACTGGTCACTGGGCAGAGACAATGGGAGTTGTAGTTCAACACAAGTTTTCCACACCTGTAGGGTGGCTACAGGGACGCGGGTGGTGCTGTGGGTTAAACCACAGAGCCATGGACTTGCCGATCAGAAGGTCGGCGGTTCAAATCCCCGCGACAGGGTGAGCTCCCGTTGCTCAGTCCCTGCTCCTGCCAACCTAGCAGTTCAAAAGCATGTCAAAGTGCAAGTAGATAAATAGGTACCACTCTGGCGGGAAGGAAAACGGTGTTTCCGTGCACTGCTCTGGTTCGCCAGAAGCGGCTTAGTCATGCTGGCCACATGACCCGGAAGCTGTACGCCGGCTCCCTCGGCCAATAAAGCGAGATTAGCGCCGCAACCCCAGAGTCATCTGCGACTGGACCTAATGGTCAGGGGTCCCTTTACCTTTACCTTACTGTGGCTACACACCTGCACCGCCATACCTTTTCTATTTACAGTTCCAGTGTATAAACTTCTTTTTCTCGCAAAGCTCTGTACACCACAAATTGCTTTGCTTTGCATCCGCAGGTTACATTATTTAGGTTTCCCCCTTACCTGTATGTGCCTTTGCTTTCATTTGAAAAAAGATGACCTCCAGGTTATTTTATGTTCTGAAAAACTTGCAAGTGTGCCAGCTGAACATCTGGCTGCAACTTCTCCCTTCTTCTGCAGTCCTGTTGCACTTTTTATGCTTTGCCTTTAACGGTCATTTTCCCCACTTAAATCCACCACTTTCAAGCAAAGCCATGAGCACAAAGTGCTGTTTAGAACCCAAAACCATCTTTGTAGGGACACTGGTAAGTTTCACAAGGTATCTTATGCATTGGATAACCCAGGTGGCTGCATTTTCCTCTCCAATGTATTGATTCTGGAATAGAGTGGAGGGACTAGGTCTTGGGAAAAGTTTATCCCCGAGTCCTCGGGGGCAAAGAGGAGACACAGCCTTTCTTTCATCTGTTAAACAAGCATTAGGGGAAGGGTCTGGGCTCAGAGATTACCATATTTTTCGCTCTATAAGACACACCAGACCACAAGATGCACCTAGTTTTTGGAGGAGGAAAACAAGAAAAAATATATTCTGAATCTCAGAAGCCAGAACAGCAAGAGGGATCGCTGCGCAGTGAAAGCAGCGATCCCTCTTGCTGTTCTGGCTTCTGGGATACCTGCGCAGCCTGCATTCGCTCCATAACACACACACACATTTCCCCTTACTTTTTAGGAGGGATAAAGTAAGTCTTATAGAGCAAAAAATATGGTATGTATCGAAGGGTGTGTGATCTCTGAGCCCATATTCCCCATCTCCAGTGCAGTCACTTCAAAGACGGGAGGGGAATATAAAATAAGATGGGAACATGCTGGGAATTTTGTGAAGGTAAAAGGATTTAAGTATGGACACGCGAAGGAAAAATGCCTGTAGCAGCCTTTGCAAACCTGGTGTCCTCCTGAGGTTTAGGAATATAACACAACTGCCTAGGATGGATGGAGTTGTAGTCAAAAACATCTGGATGGTCCCAGTTTGGTGAAAACTGGCCTAAGGAATGTTTTAGAATTCTATTTTTATGCCTCTCTGTTACAGTTTTTAAAAGTGGTCTTTTAAATTTTAGTTCCAAGTAAGCTGCGCTTTCCTTAAATAAATTTCATTTTTCATTCAGAATCCGTTCCTTTGTTTCATTCACACTTGACCAACCTGTGCCAGCTCAGACACGCAATACTAAAATGTTGCTTCTTCCCTAGATACTGGGATTCTTTCAGTAAGAGTGAGGCAGTCTTGTGGTTAGCATGATTAGATGATGGCAGCTACATGTCATTTTTATAATTGAGAAGTGGGTGGCAAGGGTCAGTTTGCCAAAGGAGGCTGTCACTGCAGTCTTGTAGCGCTTGAGACAGCCTTTTCTATCCTCCCATCTCATGGCTCCCAACAAAACATTAACAACACAATAAAACATTGAACATTAAAAACTTCCCAATACAGCACTGCCTTCAGATGTCTTCTAAAAGTTATGTAGTTGTTTATCTCTTTGACATCTGATGGGAGGGTGTTCCACAGGGCAGGAGCCACCACTGAGAAGGCCCTCTGTCTGGTTCCCTGTAACCTCACTTCTCGCAGGGAGGGAACTGCCAGAAGGCCCTCAGCTTCAGTGTCTGGGTAGAACGATGGGGGTGGAGACGCTCCTTCAGATATACCGGACCAAGGCCGTTTAGGGCTTTAATGGTCAGCACCAACACTTAGAACTGTGCTTGGAAACGTACTGAATAGTGGATCATTTGATGAAAATGTTGATCCACTGTGGCACCTGTGAAGAAGAAGAATCCCATGCGAGGGATCATTGGGAAAGGAAAATCTGCCAATACCGTAAGGCCATTATACAAATATATGGTTGAGACCACACTGGGAATGCTGTGTGCTGTTTTAGATGCCTTACCACGAAAAGGACCACCTTTGGCTGAGTTGGCTGGGCAAATCTTCAACATAAGAAATTGATTTCTTAATTTAGCTGTTAGTCGCTGTGGTCATTGCTGGCGAACCTAGCTGTGCAAGAATTAAACCCGACTGCAAGTTTACACTGTGCTTTTCTCCCACTGCAGCTTTCTTTTAAATAAACTAGCAAAGATCTCCAGCTTTGTGGCACAACTAGATGAAGCAAAGCATGCCCTCGGGCTACTGGGTGGGGAGGGGGAACCTGAGGCAGGAGAGCGTAACTCCTTTGTGAGCGTGGCCACATTCAATTTCCTTTCCCATTGTGCTGGAGTCCTCAGAGATGGAGTGCCACACCAAGGGAAAGAGGCTTCTGCAAAGAAATTCTGGAGGTGGGGACCTCGGCCGTGTACAATGGGGAAGTCCTGGGAGATGAGGCAGAAGAGTTGCACCTGGCGCTATTAATTGCCTCCTTGAAATGGGGTCGGTGGGAAGGGGAGCCGAAGATGGGCAGAAAATCCAGGTGATTATTCATGACTGCGGTGGAACGAGATCTGATGCAGCAGGAACAAAGATTCCACCCGGGAGTCTCCTTTTGATTGAACTAGCACTATTTGGCTTTTGCCTTCTTTCCTGAGAAATCTCCTTGCTTTTGTCCAGTTTTTTAGCGTTGCACCTGGTGGGTGTTGGAAGATGAAGAACAGAAGCCCCTCCACCTCCCTGAAAACTTTGCTTCCATCAATGCTGTGCTTTTGAGCAGGCTGCTCCTTCTCCCCCTCCCTTTTTAGACTACTCTTTTTCCCCCATCTGTACGCTGCAACCCAGAATCTGCTCCCAAATCTACTCCTTAAAATTCCCTCTGAATTCTTGAATCCTTGAATAACCATTGGAGATTCAGTATTTGTACAGTGGTTGGCATTGGATATCTGGCACATGCGATGGAATGGCATACTTAAGCAATAATAATAATATTAATAATAATAATAATAATAATAATAATAATAATAATAATAATAATAATAATAATAATAATTATTATTTATACCCCGCCCATCTGGCTGGGCCTCCCCAGCCACTCTGGGCGGCTTCCATAAAAACCAAAAATACAGTAAAATATCACACATTAAAAACTTCCCTGAACAGGGCTGCCTTAAGATGTCTTCTGAATGTCAGGTAGTTGTTTATCGCTTTGACATCTGCTGGAAGGGTGTTCCACAGGGTGGGCGCCACTACCGAGAAGGCCCTCTGCCTGGTTCCCTGTAGCTTTGCTTCTTGCAATGAGGAAACCGCCAGAAGGCCCTCGGCGCTGGACCTCAGCGTCCGGGCAGAATGATGGGGGTGGAGACGCTCCTTCAGGTATACTGGACTGAGGCCATTTAGGGCTTTAAAGGTCAGCACCAACACTTTGAATTGTGCTCGGAAACATACTGGGAGCCAATGTAGGTCTTTCAAGACCGGTGTTATATGGTCTCAGCGGCCGCTCCCAGTCACCAGTCTAGCTGCCGCATTCTGGATTAGTTGTAGTTTCCGAGTCACCTTCAAAGGTAGCCCCACCTGCCTGGCTGGGTTTCCGCAGCCACTCTGATCTGATGGCATCTGATCGATGCCATGCAAAGTATGTTTTCCTAGCCAATTTTGGACAGCTTAGGAGATTTCACGCTTCCAAACTAAGCAGGAGATGCCCATGTGTCTAAAGCGCTCAGACTGAAATCACATTTCACATTTGAAATGCAAATTGCAGTTATTGGAGGATAAGATAATTCCTGGTGTCTGCGAACCACCTCCAGTACTAAGAGTTGGTTGGGGGAGATCTTCTCTTGTTTACATCCTAACAAGGAGCTGAAACCTAGCTCACCCACAGCTTTTGGTCTTGTTGGCTTTCAATATTTTAGCATGCCAGGAAATCCATAGACTTTGGTATGTTACTCTCTCCTCCGCCCTGCTTGTATTATTTAGTTCTTGTCAAGCCCGGTTGCCCTGCTTAGCCATTAAAGTCACACTAATACAACCACACAGCACCCAGCTTGGTTCTCCCTGGGGCATGGGATCCAATGTCAGCGGAGTGCGATCCAGTTCACATTGGGAGAGATGGATTAAATCTTTTTGCTCGGAGAGTTGTCAAGAAAAGCCAGGCTGCCTGCTATCAAAGGCGTGCAACCCCCACGAGGCTCTCGCCATGTGCATTGATACAGAAGGGGTTGTCGCTAACCCTCGGGGGCATTGTTGTCAAGGTCAGGAACCGCTGATCTTTCTGAGCAACAACCACCGCCGACAAGGGGAGGGAGAAGAAAAAGAGGTTCTCAAAACGTGACCTTCAAAGAACCTTATCTTTGCAGGACCCACTTAACGGTGGTGAAGTAGGATTTCCCGCATCTGATTTATTGCTAAGATGGGTTTGGTTTTGCTAACACGCTTGGGGAGCCCTTTAAATACAGCCCACTAAATAATGACGGTGCAGCTGAGCGACAGTGGAAACGCCAAGCTCTTCAGAAATGGAGATATTTCTCTGAACCGCAGTAGGATAACCCTAGAGACAAGGAAGTCCGCTCCACTAAACCGTGGGGAGGAGTTGTGGTGGACCGCGTGGCCACCCACTCTCCTCCGGGGGCGGGGACGAAGTCCTGCGTTGCCCAGGGGATCCCGGCCGCATCAGCGACCAGCCAGCCAATCCGCTGGCTGGTTGGGGCGTGGGACCATTTAAGCCAAGGCAGGAGCCTCTTCGATCTCCCTCCCTCCCTCCCTATTTTGCAGGTTTTTCTTCTTGGCCTTGCTATGGACCTCGGTTAGTCGCCGTTGAGGGGCCTGGTAGGAATTTTTCCACTTGCAAAATTGGCATGGGGCCATTTGCTTTTCGCCTACCTCGTAGCAATCGTCACAACTTTGTAGGGTTTTGCGGTTAGGCATTGTTGGACCCTATGATGGGGGAGGTGAGGTGGGGCCATCACCTGCCCCTCCAAGCTTAAGGGTATCCTGTTAAAGGAATCTGGGGGTGTGACACGACCCTATCGGGAACACCTGGGGGAGCTCGAGTTGGTGGTTTACCCTTCTGGTGGTTTACCCTTACCGGACTCCCTGCACAATGAGCAGAAGTCAGATATAGTCGGGTCCATTCAATACCTAAGCCAATACCGCTCACATTCTGTAATCAATAAAGTTGTGGCCAAAATTTGCCCAATAACATTAACCTAATATTGGTGTCCTGTGTGTTTCATTTCAATGAGGGGGTGGTTGTGGGGTCTTGACACACAAAGGCAAGGGGTTCTTGCCCTCTGTACTCATGGTTTATAATCTGCCGTCTTCCTCAAAGGCCCTTCCATGTTTGCCTCATCCAAAGAAGGTGTGGAGGGTAGTTATACAATAATGGGCTTTTTTGGTGGTGGCCCCTACTTGCAGAGGCTCTTCCCAGGGAAATGGGCTAGGTGCCATCGTTGTCCATTTTTAGGTGCCAGTCCAATAATTTTTCTATTCACTCAGACTTTGAGGGGTGGGTAGCCTCTGTTGTGGTGCTAAACTTTTAGTAAGATGGTATAGGACTTGCCCTACTTCTTGTCATTGGGTGTTTTGTTTTATTTTGCTTTGCTTTCAATTAATTTTATCTTCATGTATTTTTAAAAATACTTGATAGCTTTAAGGCTTTTTACAAATAAAGTGATAATGAATTGCTGTTGTTGTTGTATCAGCAGCACTTGCGGCTGTCCTAGAGCTTTGACCCTGTTGTTGTTGTTGCTGTTTTGTGGTTGCTGCTGTCGGAATTTGTATACCACCCTTCATCCGAAGAGCCCAGAGCGGTTCACAACAGAAAAATACAAAATGAGAATACAAAATCTGTATTAAACCAGAAACAAACCAATAACTTCACCTCCCACAAATACATTTCAAAGACCATAGAATGTTAATCAGCCGAACGCCTGGTTGAAGAGAAACGTTTTTGGCTGGCACTGAAAGAGATGTAATGAAGGCGCCAGGCGAATCTCCCTGGGGAGAGCATTCCACAAACAGGGAGCCAACACAGAAAAGGCCTATTTTTGTGTTGCCGCCCTCCGGACCTCTGGTGGAGCAGGCACACAAAGGAGGGCCTCAGATGATAATTGCAAAGTGCAGGTTGGTTCATATGTGGAGAGGCAGTCCTTGAGGTATTCTGTGGGATATTAAATGCAGTCAAACCAACAAGTTATGTTTTGCCAGATAGGCACATGATAGGAGTGGAAGCTCACAGAGTTTTCTGTAAACTCGCTAGAGAGGACTCTGTGAGAGACATTCCCACTGTGCCCTGATGGGGGAAGGCATAGCTATATATTCTTCTACCTGCCTGGGCAAGCTCTTACTCTTTCCGTCTCTTTCCATTTCCATTTTAAGCTAGACTTTAGTATCTTTGTGGCTGAATTACCAAATGAAGCCTGCCTGAAAAAGGTGCCATATCTGTTACTGTTAAACAAGCATTCTGAATGAGTAAATGTTCTTTTTAAAAGACCTTTTGTGTGACTGTTATTTTAAGGGGGAAATAGGAGGAAAACCCAGTCTGCCTTAAAGCATCCTGGGTTACTTAAAGTAAAAGGGTAAAACTGCCCTCTCTGCGCTTCTCTGTAAGCTGCAAAGGGGTGGCACTCTGCTGAACCCACAAACATGAGGAAGGAAGGTCAATACAGTGGTACCTCGAGTTACCAATGCCTCAGGTTACAAACGCTTCAGGTTACAAACTCCGCTAACCTGGAAGAGTTACCTCAAGTTGAGAACTTTGCCCCAGGATGAGAACGGAAATCGTGTGCCGACAGCGCAGCAGCAGCAGCAGCAAGAGACCCCATTAGTGAGAGCACACCTCTAGTTAAGAACAGTTTCAGGTTAAGAACGGATCTCTGGAACGAATTAAGTTCGTAACGAGGTACGGCTGTAATAAATACATCCTCCTTTAGCATCTTCGCATCCCAACAGATTCTGCCCATCTCCAGCAGAAATTGCTCAGTTTGCATCTTGTTGCTGATGGGTGCTTGGGCCACTCTGGTGTTATGCCTCTCCCTGTATAAACATCCCATATTCTGCCTGCATCCTCTGAGGTCCTTCTTTGTGTGCCTCTTCCATGTGAGTTCCGGAGGGTTTCAACACAAGAACAGGGCCTTCTCTGCAGTGACTCCTCGTCTATGGAGTTCCAGGGAGTTCGTCTGGTGCCTTTATATATTTTTAGGTGCCAGGCAAAAACATTTCTCTTTAACCAGGCCTTGGGCTCATTAATATCCTTCAGCCTTTTAAGTTTATCTGTGGGAAGGGGGGGTATTGTTTTGTTGTCTTGGTTTAATAATTTACTGGTGTTTTATCTTGTATTTTATTCTGTGAACTGCCCTGAGATAGATGATAGATTAGCTGATAGATAGATAGATAGATAGATAGATAGATAGATAGATAGATAGATGATAGATAGATAGATAGATAGATAGATAGATAGATAGATGATAGATAGGTAGGTAGGTAGGTAGATAGATAGATAGATAGATAGATAGATAGATAGATAGATAGATAGATAGATAGATAGATGATAGAGAGTTTTTATTTTCAAGGTGCAGAAGATAAATTTTGAGAAAAGAATTATTACAGTAAACAACAAATAACTTAGGAAGAGACTATGCTTAAATGGCAAAACTAACAGGGAAGCTCAGAAATCAAGAAGACAACAACTTTAAAAAAGAAGGGGAGAAGTTTGTAATTTATATATGAGATCATTGTAAGCAGGTTGAAACATTGGCAGGATTTTAACCACACTTGTAATATAATGGAACGTATGGATAATTTAGAAAGACAAACAATCGGAGAAGTATTGATATACAGTTGAAAATATTACCAATAGGACCCATGGAAGGGATGGGGTGAAGCCAGGAGATTCAGAGCAATCTTGATATTTGGATTTTGAATGGGGTTTTGCTATATGTTTATATTTTTGAAAACCAAATAAAAAATTATTTACAAAAAAAATAACCTGTCCTGATAAATTTTCAGACTTCTATCTTGCCCTGGGAACTTTTGATTAAGGGTGGTATATTATTATTATTGCCTTAACTCTGTGATTAATGGAGAGAGTAGGGCTGGCTATTATGAAGGCATGGAAAGGACCTTCGTCACAGTCAAAGGTTCTGCCTGCCGCTAAAGAGCAGGAAACAGTCAGTGCTCTGCAGATGGGAAGGGGAACAGTTTACTTCTGCATCCATGTCTGTTTCTGTGTTTTCCCCCCCCCCCCCGTCCTCACGCACCAGTGCTGAACGACACCCGTTTGTGCCTAATAACCCTTTGCTCTGAACACTCTTTTGTCAAGACGGCGGTGTTTTTATTCCAGGCCGAGCCAGAAATGCTTTTGTTCCGAAGATGCTCCTAAGAGATAAACCTTGTCAGCTCTGCGCTTGCGATTTCCGAGAGGCCTACCAGGTAGCCGCCAGGGGAGCAGGCTTGCCGTGTTTGGACTCGATGGGGTAAATGGAAATGTGTTGTAAGCTGGCCGTGCGAGCTTGTCGCAAACCGTAGCGAGCACAAATAGGGCCTGTTACACGTTGCAAATGGAGCGGCCCAATGCAGGTAACCGCAATAACAGCAACTGCGACACAGTTGTTCTACTCTGATCAGGAAGGGCCATTAGAATAATGCTTTTTGTCACGCACCCCCCCCCAGCCCCCATCTCCTTGGCTCTGTCTGACCTCTGCGTCTTCCCTGTGCACGGCTGTTGTTTCATGTGTTATGAGGGATTCTGGCTCAGTCGGAGGCGCGATCAGCAACTATTACTTCCGACTCAGCTGTGCCATTGTGGCAATTGGACCCAATGCATTATGTCGCTGAGCATCTGACGCCCTTGGCAGCCCAGGCAGCGGAGGATTCTAGTGCCTAGGAGTCGACGTCATCTGCTTGGGGCTATCTGGTCTGCGGCAATTAGATGGGTGGCCGGAGGGGTTGGAGAGTAGAAATCTCAAAATGGAGAGAAATGGGAAGTGGAGTCCCCCAAGGACTGGGATCTTTGCTCTTTTTCTTCTTCTTCTTTTGCCTGATCTGGTACGGTTTCCTGTGTGCCCATAATTCAGTGCAGAAAGGGGGAATTCCAAGATGCACTTTCAATTGTTTTGACCCAATAGGTTGGGATTTTTCTAATTCTTGCCCCCTGATGATGCCTCGTGGAGCAGGCAAGACAATTTCCTAGTAGGTGAAAATGCTCAACTTAAAAAAAAAAAAGCTTGGCAACATACAGGATTGTCTCAGCTCTTTGATTTGGAGCAGTGCTGCAGTTAAGTGATTTTTTTTACTCTGGTCATGTTGTGCGGATGCCTGATCATCGTCTTCCAAAGCAACTACTCTATTCCGAACTTAAAAATGGAAAGTGTAATGCTGGTGGTCAACAAAAGAGGTTTAAAGACTGTCTCTAAAAAAAGTAGTATAAACATCAACAATTGGGAAACACTGGCCTGTGAGCGCTCCAGTTGGAGAACAGCCTTTACCAAAGCTGTCATGGGCTTTGAAGACACTCGAACTCAGAACTCAAGGGAGAGACGTGTTAAGAGAAAGGCATGCTTGGAAAATCCACACCGTGACCAACTCCTGCCTGGAAACCAATGTCCCCACTGTGGAAGGATGTGTGGATCCAGAATAGGCCTCCCCAGTCACTTACAGACTCATTGTTAAAACCGTGTTTATGGAAGACAATCTTACTCAGCTACAGATCGCCGAAGAAGAGAAGAAGAGAAGGAGGAGGAGGAGGAGGAGGAGGAGGAGGAGGAGGAGAAGAAGAAGAAGAAGAAGAAGAAGAAGAAGAAGAAGAAGAAGAAGAAGAAGAAGAAGAAGAAGAAGAAAAATGTTTATGGCTTCACTTTCTTCATAGAGTTGGAAGGGGCCCTGAGTGGTTGAGTCCCACCCCCTGCAATGCAGGAATATTCAACCTTGGCATTATCCGCACCAGCATGCTCTAACCAACGGAGCTATCCAAAATGTGGTCAGCTGCTCTGGTGCTTTAAGAGGCCCATTGCTGATTAGGGCCCTGGACTTCCTGCCCTGATGATGCCACCGATTCTGATCTCATGTCCGCACCTCTCTGCATATCTCTGTGAAGATTTTGGTTGCCTGTGTCCCAGGGGCAGAGAGTGGGAGCATCTCCCTGTGTTCCCACGCCGAAGACAATATTGTGTCTCTGTGAGTTAGACTGTGCGGCGTTCAAGGCAAGGACCTTGTCTGCTCACATGTTTGTTATAGAGTCAAAGATGTGTCTTTTATCTGCAATAGGTTACGATGACTGTGATAATGACCTTGAGAGAGATCTGAATGTATGTGAATACCTATAAACTAGCACTTTTAAAGCCACCTGGAACACTTTTTTAAAAAATGGCAAGGCAGATGATAAATATTTCAATAACAGCCATTATTATTATTATTATTATTATGCATAAAAAAATAAAAGTAGTGGGGTTGTTTTATCCATTTAAAGCAGGGTTTCCACTGCTTTTTGGACTACAGTTCCCATCATCCCTAACCACTGGTCCTGCTAGCTAGGGATGATGGGAGTTGTAGTCCAAAATCACCTTGCGTCCCAGATTTACTCCCTCCTCCATTAATTTAGCCAGAAACAGCTTAGCAGGTGGGGTGGAGCCACTGTGCAACCTTTTTGGTAAATGGATAACTGTTGCTTAGCAGGAGGCAGGGAGGTCAGCGTGGTGCAAAAGCCCTAGCAGGAACACTGAATTGGCTTTTGCACCCTGCCTACCTCTCTGCCACTTCATCCCTCCATTTCCCGGTAAGCAACCGTGACTCACCTGCTAGGAAGCCAGCATGGTGGCGCTAACCCACCCAGCAAACTCTTCTGTCTAGGTTTGTGGCATTTTTAGAGGGCTGGAGTTTGCATCTTGGTTTCAGAAGTGCAGATTTGATTTCGGAAGTGCAAAATGCAAATGGGGGCGGGGGGAATTATCCACCCCAAGGATCTCCTTCTTATCAAACCATGTATTGAACAAGATCACATCTAGCGCAATATCCCACTCCTATCCTCTTCTGCTCATTCAGCCTATAGGACCTCTTGCCACAACTTTTGTGCAACAAACCTGATTTTCAAAAAGCTGGACTTTTTGTGACAAGAAAAACGATGCAATGCACTGGAAAGTGTGGCACAACACTTCCTTTGATGATCTCGAATCTCCCGTAACACTGAATTTGCCAGTTCTCTGTGTAGGAATATTGATGGGGACTGATGCTTATAAGCATCTGAATGGTGTTTTAATATACTGAACCGCAACTGAACACTAGGAGGCTCCCATACCTTGTCTCAGGGACTTGGGAAAATGGCTCTGAAAGCTGAGATTAAATACCTTTGTAGAGTTAAGTTGTACGAAGCTCTGCTTGGAATTCACACTCCAGCAATTAGAGAAATGGAACTGGGTCGGAAGAGATGCACACCTTGTAAAAATCCGGAACTTCTCTTGCAATTCACTCACTAACGTCTCATCTCTCTAACATTTCAAAGGTGTGCACTGGTCATCGTTTCAGATGCTCCTGAAATCTGTTGGAAACAAAGGCCGGTCTGCTGCCTCTAGGAGCTCCCCAGCACCTGATATTCTGAGGTAGCCTTCTCCTGAACATGCAGGTTCCATTTAGCCATCTTTGGCTCATATCCATTGAGAAACCCGTCTTCCATAAATGAGACAGGAGGGGCTGTCGCTCAAAAGTGAAACATACAGAAGGGTCTGGGGTTAAACTCCAGGTTCGCCTGGAAATGCCGCCTTCTATGAAACAGCTGCCAATCAGTGTGGATGAAACTGACCTAGGTTGAACTGACTCTATATAAGTCACTGGTGCATGTATACATCTATGTACCCCTATGTATACATAGATACCCTGACTGTCTTTCAAAATATTGCCCTTCATCCGTAGATCTCAGGGTGGTTCACATAAAAAAAATAGATAAAAACACAAAATACATAATGAAACAAAGAACAACCCTCCCCCCACAAACCAATAACCTCCCCCACGAATACATTTAAAAGGTTATAAGATGTTAAGCAGCCCAAGGCCTGGTTGAAGAGGAACGCTTTTGCCTGGCACCTAAAGGTGTATAATGAAGGCGCCCAGGCGAACTTCCCTGGGGAGAGCATTCCACAGACAGGGAGCCACTGCAGAGAAGGCCCCGTTCTCGTGTTGCCACCCTCTGGACCTCACATGGAGGAGGCACACGAAGGAGGGCCTCAGACGATGATTTCAGGGTCCGGGTAAACCTCTAAATCCATTCCAATTTGACTGTACCCTTCTAATAGTGTGATGCCCCTAACTGGACACAGAATTCCAGGTGAGGTCTGACAAGCGAAGAATAAAGTGGAACTATATGAGATCATGTTGTATTATTAGGATGGAGCAGATTAAGCGAGCGAAAGCTCTCAGGTTGTTCCGTGGGGGATTTGACATTATCTCAGTGATTTTATTATCTGCTTATGGTGGACCTAGCCTTGGGATTCACTGGCAGTGAAGGGCGAGGCAGACATTTTTATGGATTAAAATGTGATAAGCAAATAATAATTTTTTAAAAATGTAATAATAAAAGAATAGAGCAGGATATTATTCTGATTCAATATGGCTGGTTCGCTTCCCAGAAACATCACAGGCCTTGATAGTTCCATCCAGGGTGGTGCAGGAAGTTTAAAACTGGGACTTTATCCACACAAAACAACTTCTATACCGCTGAGCCCCGACTCCCCTGTAGGTGGGGGTGCAGCTAGCCATTTCAGTTTATCATTTTCTAATCTTCCACTCTCCACATTTCCACACATGTTTGCATTTTTTTTAAGCCCTCGTGAAAATTCAAGGACATTTCAGCACCTAATTCCCCCAATACACACATATTTCTTTGCCATTTTGCACATTTTTGCAAAGCTATCCCCCCCATTATAATACATCTTGTGTGTTATTTTAACTAATCTATGGATTTATTTACCCGTGTTACCTGTGCATTTCTGCACGTCTCCAGAACGGCGCTGCAAAATTCGGAGAATTTTGGTGTGAGTAATGTTTCGTGGGGCATAATTTAGACAGGTTCACCTACTTCCCTGGTGAATATTTTTGAAATCGGCTACCTTCTGGTGGCAGGGAGTTCCGCCGTTCCCAATTGTCCCCTATGCTGTTCCCCCACCCCCCCACCCCAACCATTTGTTTTGGCTCCCCCTGTCTTGCCCGTCTCCTTGACTGCAGCTTTTGCACTGCGTGGAAGTCCAAACAAAGTGCCACCTGCTTGCCTAGTTACTCAACTTCTTGGAAAAACAGTTAATGTTGTGGCCAATTGCCTGAAATTACACATTCTTTCATTGAAAACAGTTAATTAGGAATTGAGCTCTGAAGTTAATTTAGCTAAGGTCACCCACTATTCTGTTGGGCCCGGTGACCCCGTCTCCCCTAATCGGGGCTTTAGCACACAAAAGTTACGGCTTTTCTTTTCAGCGGATGACATAATCTCTTTAATTGGTGTCAGGAGGCCTGCTTGTGAAAGAGCCACGGAAAACACCTATAGGCTCTAATTTTTGCTTGGCCTCGTTCAGGGAGGAGTGAATGAAGCGAGCTTTAAGAATGTACTAGAGTCTCATTACCTCCCCCTCGGTTGTCAGCACAAAAGCCCCCTCGCCTTTCAAGGCGGGGGGATTAGCCATGGGGAATTCTGTTTGCTACTAACTTCACTCCCTGAACTATTAACCTTTTCAGCAAAACTGGTGAAAAGTGAACGTCGGCTAATCCTCCCCTGAGAAACCTCATCGCAGGGTGGGGCCGGGGGGGGAGCGGCAATGCGCTAATTAAAAGTTCCACAAGTTATTTTATTTTTTAAATCAAATGGGAGCATCTAAGGAAGTCGACAATTTATTTCTTAGAATTATACAATTGTAGAATTGGAAAGGGGTCCTGTGGGTCAATCTAGCGATGCAGGAATACGCAGCTGTCCCATGCAGGAATCGAACCTGCAACCTCTGCATTATCAGCACCATGCACAAACCAACCGAGCTATAATCAGAGCATGTTGAAATATACATTCTTTAAAAAACCAAAAGCATTTTTACTTGGTATTATAGGCTAAGACATTAATAGGCAAGGTGTTAAATTGTTCTTATATGCAACAACTACGGCAAGAGTGCTGTTAGCCCAGAAATGGAAGCAAGAAGAAATTCTGACGAAAGAGGAATGGCAGACAAAATTAATGGACTATGCAGAATTGGACAAAATGACAGGAAGGATTCGAAATCTGCGGGACCAGAGATTTACAGAAGATTGGAAGAAGTATATGAATTATTTGAAGAGCAACTGTAATCAACAAATTACGCTAGTAGGACTACAAGAAGTTTTGTAAGGAGAAATACATGAAGTGTTACAAAGTAGAAAAAGAGAGAGATATTGTTTATGAGTTTGAAATGTAATAAGGAAAATAAGAAATGCATACTAAGAGATTAGATTGGAAAATTTTCAGACAGGACTGATGGAAGTAAAAAAAAAATGAATAACATGTAAAAGTAAAAGTTTAATTATTGTTGAAAATGGTATGTTAAAAAACTAATTATATATATATATATATATATATATAAATAAAATTAGGGCTGATTTCCTTCAGAATGGATAGGTTTGATCTTCTTGCAGTCCATGGGACTCTCAAGAGTCTCCTCAGAGCATCTATAAACCGCTATTAAACCATAAATCGTAGAATTGTAGAGTTGGAAGAGATCCCAAGGATCATCTAGTACAATTATCTGTAGTGACCAAGGTGGTATGTGGCGTAACTATAAAAGAGGACAGGGGAACCCAGATGTGGCCTCCAAGTCTCTCTGCCAGGCCTCTGGGACTCTTGCCACAGGCCCCATGCCTCACCAGCCCCACTTTGCTCCCTCTTTGAGTGGTTCTTGCCTGGCTGAAACATGCCCGTTTCGGCTAAAGTTTAAAATTAACATTTGTCGCTCCGCCTACTTTGCCTCTGGCCCCCTCCAACACAGGGCTGTGGCCCCCTGAAAGTTGCCAAGGGCCAAAAAGCATTCCTCACCCTCTGACTTAAAACAATTCACTGGAACAGGCTAAGCACCCTAAACCTGTGTTTGCCAGCAACTGTTATTCAACTCCACTCCTACTGTGGAGGCCGAGCCCAGCCATTGATGGCAGATAACAGATTGAGGTTGAATCCTGACAAGACAGAAGTACTGTTTTGGGGGGACAGGAGGCGGGCAGGTGTGGAAGACTCCCTGGTCCTGAATGGGGTAACTGTGCCCCTGAAGGACCAGGTGCGCAGCCTGGGAGCCATTCTGGACTCACAGCTGTCCATGGAGGCGCAGGTCAATTCTGTGTCCAGGGCAGCTATTTATCAGCTCCATCTGGTACGCAGGCTGAGACCCTATCTGCCCACAGACTGTCTCGCCAGGGTGGTGCATGCTCTGGTTATCTCTCGCTTTTACTACTGCAATGCGCTCTATGTGGGGCTACCTTTGAAGGTGACCCGGAAACTACAATTAATCCAGAATGCGGCAACTAGACTGGTGACTGGGAGTGGCCACAGAGACCATATAACACCAGTCTTGAAAGACCTACACTGGCTCCCAGTACGTTTCCGAGCACAGTTCAAAGTGTTGGTGCTGACCCTTAAAGCCCTAAACGGCCTCAGTCCAGTATACCTGAAGGAGCGTCTCCACTCCCATCATTCTGCCCGGACACTGAGGTCCAGCGCCGAGGGCCTTCTGACGGTTCCCTCACTGCGAGAAGCCAAGTTACAGGGAATCAGGCAGAGGGCCTTCTTGGTAGTGGCGCCCGCCCTGTGGAATGCCCTCCCATCAGATGTCAAAGAGAAAAATAACTACCAAACTTTTAGAAGACATCTGAAGGCAGCCCTGTTTAGGGAAGCTTTTAATGTTTAATAGGTTATTGTATTTTAGTGTTTTGTTGGAAGCCGCCCAGAATGGCTGGTTGGACCCCGCCAGATGGGCGGGGTATAGATAATAAATTATTATTATTATTATTTTATTGTTGTTGTGGTGGTGGTGGTGGTCCTTTTCCTCCATGAATTTGGCTCCCTGTCTTCATTTGCGAGGGCGTGCAAGAACGGCAGGCCTCAGAGCACGTCTTTTGTATCTCCGGGTGGAGGTAACGGCGACTGGGAAGCCCTCTGAGCTTGGTGAACAGGGGAGACAAATGGAGAAATCGTCTGAACAGAGTTAATTATGGAGGGCGATGAAAAGGCCAGGCTGGAGCTGGGAGAGCAAGAGGATAAAAGCGGGGGGGGGGGGAACAGGGGGAGGAGAACCTCCGGCGGCGTCAAAATGGAGTGACATGCAGCAGTTGTCAGTCACCTAGCAACAAGTTTCCTTCCCCTGCTGCGCTCTTTAATTCGCCAAATCTGCTCAGGATGTTGTCCTGTTCTCCTGACAAAACGCATTATGCCGGCAGAATGGAGGAGACAGGAATCCACTGTACACAGTGCCCTGCTCCCCACGGACGGCCTGCTCCGCGCCTTTCTCTGCCACAAAAGGGAAGGCCGCATGGAGGCCTGGACCGGCTCGGATGGTGGTGGGCAGAGGAAGCTTGACAGAGAAAACCTTTGCTTCTAATTGAGTTTGACGACGCAGTGAAAAGGATGTTCTTTTTAAAAACGCTGCCTGATTGAGGCCGCTCTTTCTTCCCCGCTCTCTTTCGGTCTCCCAGCACCCGCCACGCATCCCCCGTCGCGAAGAGGCGTAAACACTGGAAACACTTGAGCCTGGGTGCTGGCTGTCCCTCACACACACAAACACGCACAGACGCACGCAGCTGTCTCTGGCTGAATGAGGACAGCTGTGTTTTCCTGTACTTCTACTAGGTATAAGCTGCGGTGCCATAAGCTTTCGTGGATTAGAGCCCTCTTCACCGGGTGCCCCGGAGAGCGATCTTCAAAACACGCAGAGGGACATATAGGGTTGCACCTGGTGAAATTGCCCTGTCCGTGCAACTGCGTCTCCTCCCTCCTTCTCCTGCCCCTGTTCAACTCCCAAATGTGTCCCGGGGGTTCCCCCAAACCTCCAAATTTTTATTATTTTTTATTTTGTTTTTATTCACATAATATACATTCTTTACAACAAACAACTCGAAAATAAGCAGACAACTCCAAAATAAAATCATATGTAACAAAACCATAAGTCTCATGTTTTCATTTACACTGATCTCCTCTCCAATACCTTTACTTGATATTTCTTGCTGCTTTCTGCTTTATAAAAATTGAAATCTCTTAAATACTATATTAATCGTTAACAATTTCAATTACCGGTAATCCCTTCACCTCCCTCCAGATTTTTAATGGGGTTGGATGCAAGAAGAAGGAGGGGAAATTGATTGGTACAAGCAAAAGTCCTGATGAGGATAATAATAATAATAATAGTAAATAATAAAAATAATTTATTTATACCCTGCCCATCTGGCTGGGTTTCCCCAGACACTCTGGGCGGCTTCCAACAGAACACTAAAATACAATAACCTATTAAGCATTAAAAGCTTCTCTAAAGAACATACAACCCATGTTCTTTAAATTTATTAAAACCAACATAAGACTAAAAAGATCCAAAAGCTGCAAACTTTTGTATACTAAAAACAAAAAGAAAAAAACAGTCTAACACATCCCACCTACTAAAAAGAGGTTACGATGTCTAAAACCGAGCTAAAGGCCAGAAGCCTGGCTGAAGAGAAACATTTTTTTCCTGGCACTTAAAAGCAGTCATGGATGTCATCATGTGCCTTTCCCTGGGGATAACATTCCAGTTGTCCGGAGCCACCACGGAAAAGGCCTGTTTTCCTGTTGCCGCTCTTCTCAGCTCCCTCAGAGAGACCACTCAGATGAGGGCCTCAGGTGACAAACACTGGGTCCAGGTTGGTTCACGTGGGGAGAGGAGGTCCTTGAGGTTTTCAGGTCCTGACCCACATTGTATTTCTGTGCTGTGGACCGCCCAAGAGATCTACAGATGAAGGACAGTGTGCAAATTTACTGAATAAAATAAATAAGTCTTTATAGGTCAAACTGTTCAATGTGGTCAACCATTTGTCATGTCTGTTTGGGTACTGGCAACGACCAGGATCCCACGAACTTGTGAGGGGGGTGAGTTAGGGCAGAGATGGGGAACACACAGCCTTGCAGGTGTGGATGGACTACAACTCCCATCATGCCAGGCTGGCAATGCGAGATAATGGGATTTAGAGTCCAACAACATATAGGGGTTGCACGTGCCTGCTTTAGGGAACAATAACGTTTATTTATTTCATAAAATTTATTCACCTCTTGTTGAGAAAACAAACCAACTATCAAAGTGGTTGTTTTTTAAAAAATAAAGCTATAACATTATTAATAAGGAAAATTAGCAAGTCTAAATTAAGAGTTTATCAGGGCTCCCCCCCCCCCAGCCAGAACTCAGTTCCGGCACCTCTCCGGTGGGCGCCATTGCCATCCTAAGAGAACAAGGGAGGTGTTAATATGACTGGAGTTTATTAATGTTAAACTAACAATCAGCTTAAAAACAGATTAAAACTGATCAGTCGCCAAATGACTGATATTTGTGGAATACAGTTTATTTACACTGCAATATTGCAAACAGTTTTCATAGAATCATAGAGTTGGAAGAGACCACAAGGGCCATCGAGTCCAACCCCCTGCCAAGCAGGAAATATCATCAGAGCACTCCTGACATATGGTTGTCAATCCTCTGCTTAAAGGCAATTGTTTTGCCTAACAATTAACTTGGAAGGTACTGAAGAAGAGAAGAAGAGTTTGAATTTGATATCCCGCTTTATCACTACCCGAAGGAGTCTCAAAGCGGCTAACATTCTCCTTTCCCTTCCTCTCCCACAACAAACACTCTGTGAGGTGAGTGGGGCTGAGAGACTTCTGAGAAGTGTGACTGGCCCAAGGTCACCCAACAGCTGCATGTGGAGGAGCAGGGAAGCGAACCCAGTTCACCAGATTACGAGACTACAGCTCTTAACCACTACACCACACAGGCTCTCTACTGGTTCATTAAAGCTCGAAAGGAATGTTTGGACAATTAATGACTGGGAGTTGCTGCGTCATTAAACTTCAGATAACAGACTTGGATGACATCCCGGAATGGAATGGAGTCAGAGGAAGCTGCGCTGGTAAAAAGGCA
The DNA here is from genome assembly GCF_964106915.1 of Podarcis gaigeae. NCBI lineage: Eukaryota > Metazoa > Chordata > Lepidosauria > Squamata > Lacertidae > Podarcis > Podarcis gaigeae. The sequence goes on from NC_139678.1 coordinate 8,862,026, forward strand.
GTTGGAAATATATACCGTATTTTCCACTCTATAAGACGCACCAGACCATAAGACGCACCTAGTTTTTGGAGGAGGAAAACAAGAAAAAAAATATTCTGAATCCCAGAAGCCAGAACAGCAAGAGGGATCTCTGCGCAGCGAAAGCAGCAATCCCTCTTGCTGTTCTGGCTTCTGGGATAGCTGCGCAGCCTGCATTCGCTCCATAAGACGCACACACATTTCCCCTTACTTTTTAGGAGGGAAAAAGTGAGTCTTATAGAGCGAAAAATACGGTACACACACACACACACACACACACACAAATAAAGCTGTATTTGACGGATGAAAGGATATATGATGTTTGACATGATTGAGAATCATGGAACCAGGGACGGAGAATTTTAAAGCGTTCAAATTGAGATGTGGAAAATATGGAAACAACGAGGAAAGGCAGAACTGAGATGTGGAAATATGCTTCTGAGATCCAGACTGTGGGGAGCTCTGAAAAATCGATAATTATCATTTGGATTATAAATTGGTCTTTTTTATTCTGGTTTTTTATTTTAATCGGATTACTATGATTGGATTTATTAATTGGATGTTTTTTGTTGGAAAATCAATAAAAATGATTTAAAAAAACAGATTAAAACTCGCATCAGCTTTCTAAACATCTGGGCAGAGGAGGAGCTAGCTGCTCCAACACCCGGAGCGGTGCATATCCTGTGCACCCGGGGGCAGGGCTAGCAGCCCGTGGGGACGGGGCTAGTTGCCAGCGGCGAGCATTCCAGGGGGGCAGGGGGCGATGTCACCAGTGTGACAAAGAGCCAGTGTGGTGTAGTGGTTAAGAGCAGTGGACTCGTAATCTGGGGAACCGGGTTCATGTCTCCGCTCCTCCACATGCAGCTGCTGGGTGACCTTGGGCCAGTCACACTTCTCTGAAGCCTCTCAGCCCCACTCACCTCACAGAGTGTTTGTTGTGGGGGAGGAAGGGAAAGGAGAATGTTAGCCGCTTTGAGACTCCTGAAGGGAAGTGAAAGGCGGGATATCAAATCCAAACTCCTCCTGTTCTTCTTCTTCTTCTTCTTCTTCTTCTTCTTCTTCTTCTTCTTCTGGGATGACACTGCCCCCCTTCCTCTGCCACTGCATCTGGGTAAAAGGTAAAGGTAAAGGTACCCCTGCCCGTATGGGCCAGTCTTGACAGACTCTGGGGTTGTGCGCCCATCTCACTCAAGAGGCCAGGGGCCAGCGCTGTCCGGAGACACTTCCGGGTCATGTGGCCAGCGTGACAAGCTGCATCTGGCGAGCCAGCGCAGCACACGGAAACGCCGTTTACCTTCCCGCTGGTAAGCGGTCCCTATTTATCTACTTGTACCCGGAGGTGCTTTCGAACTGCTAGGTTGGCAGGCGCTGGGACCGAGCAGCGGGAGTGCACCCCGCCGCAGGGATTCGAACCGCCGACCTTTCGATCGGCAAGTCCTAGGCGCTGAGGCTTTAACCCACAGCGCCACCTGCGTCCCGCATCTGGGTAGGCTGGTCCAAAAACAAAAAAAAATGTTTTTGGAAGTCATCAGATACTGTACAGTGAAGGCACCTGCCTGACGTCAAAAGGCGGGTAGTTCCAAAGAGGGGAGCCTACCACACTAAAAGATGGAGGAAGGGGGTCTTAAAAAAGTGTGCAGTGGTACCTTGGGTTAAGAACTTAATTCGTTCTGGAGGTCCGTTCTTAACCTGAAACTGTTCTTTATCTGAGGTACCACTTTAGCTAATGGGGCCTCCCGCTGCTGCCACCACACGATTTCTGTTCTCATCCTGAAGCAAAGTTCTTAACCTGAGGTAATATTTCTGGGTTAGAGGAGTCTGTAACCTGAAGCGTCTGTAACCTGAGCTACCACTGTATAAAGTGCTGATCGCACTGCAAAAGCAGTAGAAATCGAAACAATAACAAAAAAATGAGGAGGAGGATGTCAATTGTTGATGTTTGTAAAATGATATTGCGCTCATGTAGGGGGGCTGTGGGCAACAGCCGGGAAGGGAAATATGTCATCTTTTCCTCCTCCCTCCCCACAGTTAAATAACTCATCCGATGTGTGACTGCAGTTCTTGAGACGGGTGATGTAAATTTAATGTACTGGGGATAGAAGCTGCAAACAAGAATGCTGTATTATTTATGGGACAAAAATTGCACAGGCAGGCGTACGGTGTCTGCCGCCCTCTTCTGCTATAGATTCCTTTAACTAGGTCGTGCCCACTCAGAAATTGCTTTGCCACTCCGTGGCCATTAGTACTTGGAGTTGTGTTTGGGTAGGTGTCCCTGCTTCCTCTAGTTAGCAGAATGAAGCAGTGGGAATGAGGGCTGTAAGATGCAGATAGCAGCATGGAGGTCGTCTCTGGCACAACCAGGGATGCACTTAAGGAAGAGGCCTCACTGTTAAGGAGGGATTCCTCCTTCTCCTCCATCATCATCATCATCGTTTTATTTTTATGCCGCCTTTCCATAGGTGAAACTATGCTCAAGGCGGCTTACAGCATGACAAGATTTACATAATTACAAACATAAGTCATAAACAATAAATAAAACACATCAAAAGTATACAACCAAATGGAATTTCCACGTAAATCATAAGGTCTAAAACTAAAGGTTTTAAATGCAGTGTAAGGTAGTCTCTAGGGACGCGGGTGGCGCTGTGGGTTAAAGCACAGAGCCTAGGACTTGCCGATCAGAAGGTCAGCGGTTCGAATCCCCGTGATGGGGTGAGCTCCCGTTGCTCGGTCCCAGCTCCTGACAACCTAGCAGTTCGAAAGCACGCCAAAGTGCAAGTAGATAAATAGGTACCGCTCAGGTGGGAAGGTAAACGGCGTTTCCATGCGCTGCTCTGGTTCGTCAGAAGCGGCTTAGTCATGCTGGCCACATGACCCGGAAGCTGTACGCTGGCTCCCTCGGCCAATAAAGTGAGATGATCACCGCAACCCCAGAGTTGGTCACAACTGGACCTAATGGTCAGGAGTCCCTTTACCTTTACCTTTAAGGTGGTCTCTATGGGAGTATATTGTATTTAATTATGGGGTATCAGAGTTTTTAGGGGGTTGACCAGGCTGGGATAGCTGGGACAGCAGGCTTGTTGGTTTTTGAATGTCTGATGTAGATTTTTTCAATTTCGTTGTTCTGTAAGGGACAATGACAATAAAGATTACCGTATCGTATCAGTATCAGTAAAGATACAACAATAATATCAATAACAGCAACAAACTCTCTCAACCTCCCATAAACAATACTCTAGCCCAAGAATCTGTTCAACAGCCTCAGTTTTTGTAGCTGGAGTCAGTCCACACTCCACTCTCCCAGACCGGATGGGAAAGTGCCAGCAAGGCAGGGTGCAGGTCTTCCAGGGCTCACAGCCAAGATGGTCTCATTTAAAACGACGCAGATAAAAATGAAAAACAATTTAAAAGAGGAGCCCTCTCTGCTGAGCAGCAGCCGCAGTCCTTGTGAAGCCTGTCAGGCCTCATCCCAAGCCAGGTGAAGGCAAGGGCAGGGCCCTTCAGGCCTTCAGCAGGCAGTCCTCCAGACATCTATATATCATGGATTAATAGATTATGGCCTCAAGCAGAGGCATCAGTTCGCTCTAACTGGGTGCCTTTCTGTCTCCATTTGCAATTCACTTTGTTTTATGGCAGAGTGAGGAGAATGAGGAATAGACAAATTCTCTCTCTCTCTCATTTGTTGTTGTTTAGTCATTTAGTCGTGTCCGACTCTTCGTGACCCCATGGACCAGAGCACGCCAGGCACTCCTGTCTTCCACTGCCTCCCGCAGTTTGGTCAAACTCATGCTGGTAGCTTCGAGAACACTGTCCAACCATCTCGTCCTCTGTCATCCCCTTCTCCTTGTGCCCTCCATCTTTCCCAACATCAGGGTCTTTTCCAGGGAGTCTTCTCTTCTCATGAGGTGGCCAAAGTATTGGAGCCTCAGCTTCACGATCTGTCCTTCCAGTGAGCACTCAGGGCTGATTTCCTTCAGAATGGACTCTCTCTCATACATAGGCATAAAACAATCAACTCTTCCGAAAAGCTTTGCCACGTGAGAAAGGAGATGTTTCCAGTTTTGACAGCTGTAGTTAAAAAGGGGGCCAGGATGAATCCTAGACAGAGCCAGGGCTTGATCAGATGCACACTTGGTGGTGGAAGTTGATTGGTTGCAAATCATAGAATCGTAGAGTTGGCAGGGACCCTGAGGCCCAGCCAGATGGGCAGGGTATAAACAATAAATTATTATTATTATTACTAGTCCAACTCCCAGGAATCTCAGCTAAAGCATCCATGACAGATGTCCACCCAACCTCTGCTTAAAAGCCTCTCATGAAGGAGAGCCCACCACCTTCAGAGTTAACCCATTCCATGGTCAAGCAGCTCTTACCACCAGAAAGTTTTTCCTGATGTTTTGTTGGAGTCTCCTTATCTGGCAACGTGAATCCAGTGGATAGTGCAGTCAGCAGAGCATGAATCCATTGGTCTGGGTCCTACCCTCCAGAGCAGGAGAAAACGAGCTTGCTCCATTCTCCATGTGACGGCACTTGAGATATTTGAAGATGGCTATCATAGGACCTATCGGTCTTCTCCTCTCTGGGCTAAACAAATAGTATATGCAGATTTGTACCCTTTTGTTAGTGGGACTCACTTTAGCAGCTCAGGAACCTCTACGCCAAACAGTGGACCTCTACCCCAAACCTCGTCAACCTCAGCAAACTCTCTACCTGCCAACTTACAACTAGCCTGGGGGCTGGCGCTGTTAGGATATAGTTCCGTTCCACCTTTAGAACAGGCATGTGGAATTGTTGTATGTCACATGTCTGTTTACTTCCAGCACAGTTTGCTGGGAACTTCCGTTGTATATAGCTTTTGTCTATGGTGTTTGCTTGGACACAAAGGGAAGCAGACATGTTTTTCCTTTGTTCTAATGCTGAATAAACTCTTGTAAATATGCTTACATCTGCCTCTGTCCACTACTTCTGTCGCAAAGAGTTCTCTGCTGGCTTGCGTGCTCAGTCTCTAGAGGTTTCTGAGGCTTGAGTTGCAGTTTTTGAGAGAACTGGAGTTTGCCCAGCAGCTGGCTGGTGGGCTGGAGCCAGGTGGGGGCCTGCCAATTGCCCCGTCTCCCGGGCGCATCCCAACAGGCCCTCCCTGCCTTCCGAATGTTGATGGGGCAGCGCTGAGCTGCTTTATGGGCACACGTTTCAAAGCAGGGCTCTGAAGCCAACACACAGAGGGCAGAGCACGCCGCCCACTCATGCAAAGCCCTTTTTTATGTCAAAGCAAAGTGGAGCAGCAGCAGGGAAGGGCCGTTCAGCAACGTTTCGAGGGCCACCTGCTCGCCACCCTTTGAAGTTCTCCAACGAGAAGTGAAAGTTTTTTCACGCCGCTTCCGGCTCTCTTTAAAGTCCCGGCCCTCGTTTCTTTGGAATCGCCCACTCTTTTTTTTCAACCAAACGAGACAAATCAAAACTGGTATTTCGCTTCTGAACTAGGGAGCGCTTACGACTATTAAATCAGTTTGGACATCTTAATATAATTATACCATATTAGTGTCAGATAATATTCATTAATGGTTCCTGATGCTTGGTGGTTGGCCAAAGCTGGAAATCTATGCTGATTAAAAAGAAAAAGACGGAAAAAGCAAGTCTTGCATTCACCTTTCTGCTACATTGCTCAGCTAATTGACATAAGTATATCTAATGAGGAGGAGGCCCTAATAGGATTGTCGCAATATGCCCCTTGTGTCTGCTAAAGATCTCGCTGCCCTGTTAATCACCGCCTTTCCAATAATCCACGGTAGCTTTTCTGTAAGTTGGCCCACCCTAAAATCTAATTAGAATCACAAGTCCTATTCACACATTGGCAATGTCGAGGGTAACCAACACACGCCAGGCAGTGAGCTCACACCTGTTCACTCCCTCCTGCCGGACGTTTACTGGATTCCTAAAAACAAGGCCATGCCTGTGAAAATATAGTTTGCATGGCCTTGTAGATCAGGGGCATGGGTTGCAATTCAAACAAGTCACAAATGGAAAACTGATAGGGGGTGGGCAAAGGTAACCCCCCGCCCCACTAACAAATGGGCAAATCTCTGCACTTTAGTTCCTCTTGATTTTCCAATCTTATGTTCATTTCTGCATACTTCCACATCAATTTCAACTGGTAAAATAAAACAGTCCACCTGCATTTTAGCATGAATTCTGCTAATACACACTTTTTGGCATGCAGTTTTTCGTAATCTATAAGTTTTCACAAAGCAATTTTCCACTAACAGAACACATCTGGGTTTGCTGTTTTCACAGATATATCCATATTTATTGTTAAGTTGTGGGTGAACAACACAGCGATTCTTCAAACGGCTCTTGTTTATTCGCAGGCCAGAACAGAACTGAACTGAAGGGTTCAGCCAGCCTGCTTATATAGAGCTCCACTACAACGCAACAGTAACCATTTTCTGTAACTATCCAATCACTGAACATCACTTTCAATCCCTTATTTGCATATGTGGACCTGAGTGAAAACTGTCTACAGCATCCCCCTGCTGGCCCAGGGTGAGAACTTCAGTACATAACATTCATGCACCCTTCCCCCTGGATTGTGTGTTTTTGTACACACAGCTTGGCTGGAGAACTGCATACCCCTCAACTGTCCTGATTTAAGTGGCGCATCCCAGAATTACAGGCACCATCCTGGCTTCTGACTGAATCCCAGCACGTCTCGTTTTTGGGTGCTCTGGGGCGAGTCAGCTGGCTTCCTCCCGCAAGAGCTCAGGACCCAAAAACGGACATCCCACTTTGGGTCCGTGGTATGTTGGAGGGTATGGAATGGCATTGTGAAGCTCAGAGAGGTGTAAATTTCAGGGGATGGCTGGTTTGGGGAAATGTGAGCCAGGGAATTTTGCCTTTAAGTGTCCCACAGATTCTATGGTGCACACAACACGTTGTGGCTCTTTGCAAGACATTGCACCCAGGTGAAGAACCAAATGAGCACCCAGTTAAAAATCTGCATTTTGCATTTTGGGGCGTTTTTTTTGGCTCTTCCTGGTTTTTACATTTTGAAATATGCAACCCTAGACAAGTTGGTTTCTCAAAGAGTATGTGGGGAATTCCTCTCTCTCTCTCTCTCTCTCTCTCTCTCTCTTTCTGTGTCCGTGTGTGTAGGGAATTCCCCATCAGTTTTATTTGGTGGAGCTGTGAGTTCATGGCCCACGTTTCATTTTAGTAAAATGTATTTAGATACTTCAATAAAAGTTTTATTACTATTCATTTAATTAACAAAAATGATATACCACTTGATTGTAGTAAAAGCTCCAGGTAGTGAAATGCTAAAAATATTTTTTAAAAACCAAGTTAAATATTTAAAGCATTTGAAGATAATTAATAGCAAAAAGAGGAAATTGTGACATTTGTTTATTTTTTAAGGTTATTTTGTTACGGGTCTTTCCTTCTGCTGGAAAGTGTCTGTTTTCATTTCTTAAACTGTAAGACTTAAACTTAAAGCCATTTCAGTATATTTTTAAAAAGCACCTACACTGAGGTTCTGGTAATATGCAGGTTTATTTACATATAATTGATTAGTCACTTAAAAGGCAGCAGACTAGCCAATAGCTTATCAATAATCATTTCAGCATTTCAGTGTCAGCAAAGCAAACAGCTGACAGTCTTAATTGTCTTTTGAAAGGGGAGGGAAAACCTTCTGCAAAACATCCATTCTTTGGTCAAGACCCAGAAAGGGAGCCAGGCTTAGCAGAAACATAATGAAGCCATCAAGAGTCTTCATTCAATTAAACTTCTTTCCCCTCTGGCTAATGACGATGACACATTTATTGTGTAATGGGCCAATTAGTTGATACTCCTTGTCTACTGGCATCCTATTAAATATACATTTTCCATCTTTTTTAAAAAATGGAATTTAGATAATTAGGGACTGTGGAGAGTGCATCCGTCTCCTGTTCCAGAACTTCACCAAGGCAGAATAAGCGCATTCTATTGCGCAAGGCATCTTGTTGCAAAAACCTTGAGATTCCTGCATTGCAAAGGGTTGGACTTCCAACTCTACAGTTCTGAGATTCTTGTCTGGCTTCCACTGCTTACATTTCCATGCATGCGGCTGCACAAGGTAGGTATCTGAAAGCTGTGCAGACCCCACACTGGCATCACTCCCTGCAACACAGAGATCTCAGCTGAAGCATCCACGACAGGTGGCCACCCAAACTCTGCTTAAAAACCTCCAAGGAAGGAACCTCCCGAGAGAGACCGTTCCATGACAAGGGACATGAAATAGAAGGCAGGGTCTGGTTGGCACAGTGGGCACAAATGCCAACCTTGAAAATCCCCAGGTTATGTCAGTTCTCAAATAAAGATGCTCTAGCCAAGGTGCAGTCAAGAATGCAAACCCTGGCATTTGGTACAAACTCCAGTAGCGATACCAGGAAGCTGCACAACATAAGAACTGCTCTCACGGAATACGTCTGTGAAATCTGTTCTAGGGAGCCCCCTGAACCTGTGGAGCAGACCTGGGGTTTGTGCAGGGGCATATGAAGGGGGGTGGGGTTCCGCCCAGGGTGCCACAATGGCCTGCTGCCTCCCCCCCAGCTGTAGAGCGACCCAGGGCACCCCTGCAGTGCCGCGCATGTGCAGTCTGTATGGGTGCTGCGCATGCGCCACTGGCCGGTTTGCCCTGTCCCTTGGCGCCCCGCCCTGGGTGCCAGAGAGGCTTTCTCCGCCACTAGGTGGGTGTGGGGTTCTTGCAGGGAAAGAGAGCAGGGGAAGTCCCACTGTGAAAGCAGAAACGATTGCACTTCCAAGACACAGTGGTACGGCAAAGTACAGTCCAAGGAGAGACTTTGTCTGTGTGGGCAACCTTGCGTAGAGGACCTGTACTACTATTTATTGCAAAGCCTGATATGTATAGAACCAAGAGACCGATTTATAAAACCCCTGCTCAAGAATGGAGCACACTCGAACAGGGCGGAAAGGGTGAAATGGCTGCTGAGTGATACTGATGACTTCGTAACTTATAAAGTAGCAATAAATGCGTTGGCAGCTAAGATGTTCAGGAGAAAATAACTAGATAAAATAGCGGTCAATTGCAAAGGTGATTTGGACATTTAAGCTGGCACATTCTATCTGAGAACCCCCTGCTATTATATAGTATGCAACAAATAATTTCTAGGAGACGTGACCGTGGTTCATTGTACTTGCAGTGCCTGGTGTTTTTATGGTTTGTATGGTTATTGTTGTTTTTCTTTTTGTTCCCTTTGTGAATGATGCCATGGCCCTTGGCTACTGCAATAAAGTTGATGATGATGATGATGATGATGATTGGATACCGCCCTGTAGAACGAACCATCTCATGGTCTGGACAGGTCAGGCTCACACTGACAAGCAAGTTTAAAACGTCAGCAGGGTCAGTTGAAGAGTGTGCCGCCTTTTATCCTCCCTGCTGGTGGAAACATCCTTTCTCCACTCACTCACTCACATACACCAGTGGCATAGCATGGCGTGTGGAGGGGCAGTTACAGGGGCAGTTGCCCCAGGCACAAAATTGTAAGGGGTGCAAAATTTCAACACCCAGTGCTACCTCAATACAGGTGCACGCTTCTGTTGCTGGGCTCCGGTAAAAACGGCTTCTCCATGCCTCATGGTTTGCTGAGCTGGCAAAAAAAATGCTGCCCAAATTTACAAAGGGGATTAAATTTACAGGGAGGAGGTGGAGAAAGAGGCAGAGAGGCATGCCAGATAGGCAGGGATGGCACTAACATCAGGGCCAGCAAACAGTGGGCCCACGAGCAGGATTCTGATTCATTATCTTGCCCACCCACAGCCTGAGCCAATTGCTTCGGTTTGCCAGTCCTGCCCAGGGATGGAAACAAGAGAGCGCTCCATAGGCATCGGAAATCAAAGATTTTAAAGTAGCTGTTTTGGGGCATAGGCGTGTTCATCCCAGCCCACTCTCAAAAACTCCATGATGAAGATGGAGGAAGAAGAGGATTCTGTACTAAAGACTCCAATTCCAAACTCCAATAAATGAGAAATATTAAGCACCCGCTCAGCACACAAACAGCATTTGTCAAAGATCTAGTGATCGACCGCTAACCTTCCAGCCTAGTTTTTTTTGTTTTCTGTGTGTGTGTTTTTAAAGTAAAATACATTGTTTTTCTTCATCAGAGTAATTATTGATTAGCTTAAGGCAAAGCTGGTGAGTAACCATATGGGGATGTCTGTTATCCAAGTGGATTAGCATTTGAATCTCACTGCCTCCCATCTGAGAGTCTTTAGGATCAATAGAAGATGAGGAGAAAATCAATATGATTAGCTTTGGAGGCTTCATGCCTCTTGTGAATCCTCCAGCAGAAGAGGATCTAATGAGAGATTCTGCTTAAGCGCCATATTCTTTTCAATGTCCCACAAGGGAGAAGCACTGTTGTTCCTGCAGCAAACAACACCCGGTAGTTTTACTTTGCCGTTTTCCATTCCAAAGGTAAGTAAAGTTGTGATAAAAGTAATCGACACGAGAAGAGCAGCGCTGCTGGATCAGGCCCACCCAGTCCTGCTCTTACAGTGGCGAACCAGACACCCTTATGGGAAGCCCACAAGCCGGACCCAAGTGACCAACACTCTGTGATTCTCAGCAACTGTTATTCAGAGGCCTTCTGCCATGGAAGGTAGGACACAACCAACCAAAGTGATAGCCATGGTTTGTTTATTCCCCTATGAATCAGTCTGTCAAGCATGCTTCCCGGCCAAATGAATGAACATGGCGGAGAGTTAAAAGGTGTTCCAGAAGTTGGACACCCCTCCCATCAAGATCCCGGGGGGGGGGGTTCCAGGCACTCACCCAGGGATTGGGCTCCACTGGTGGATTGGAGATGCGACGAAGACTGCCGTAGCTTTAAGAAATATGATTTACTCACATATTGACACCTTCAGTCTCCATGGAGGGAGTCCAGATCGTACAACATGGTCATTGCTGTTCCCCTCAGCAGTGGAAGAAGACTTCTCTCCCCAGTGGGGACAGAGGCTCTTGCTGTGCTTCCCCACCGGGGGGGGGGGGGCGAAGGATACTGCTGTGTGCTCCCCCCACAGGGACGGAAGCTGCTGCCATGCACACACATACACCCTGTGGGACAGAGGCCACTCCCACTGCTGAGGCAGGGCAGATCGAGGAGGGTGAACAGCACTCTCTGTGCCCTGTCCTCCCCCCCAAGCATGTCAGTGGGGGTGGCGTGGGGCATGGAAGGAGATGAGCGTGCTCCACGCTCTGTCTCCATGCAAGCACCAGTGGGGACAGAGCCAGGCATGGAGGGTGTGCCTGGTTTGCTCCCCCCAAGACTTTGTGCCCAGGGCCACGGCCTCCCTGCCCCCACCCCCACTACGCCCCTGTCTCTCCCAGCCGACCTTCAACCAGCCTGCCCAAGATGGATCTGTCCCTTTCCTCTTTTTCTTCTTCACAGCACACCTTGCTCTAAAGACTCTCTTTTCCTGTGTTATGTACTGAGTTGAAATTTCACCTGACACCTCAAACAACCACCCCAGGCCCAAGAATTCATCAATACCTTTTGTCATGTTAATGCCTCTATTCTTTCAGGTGATGCCCTGGCTTGGAAAGGAAGCTTAGCCTGTATTTTCCCACTGGTCTTCAATCTTCCCTTCAATACTCTGTTTAATCAAAATCCTACCATTTACTATTTTTTAGTATATATTTTTTGTCAAATCTATAACAGTATTTGGGGCGCGGGTGGCACTGTGGGTTAAACCACAGAGCCTAGGATTTGCCGATCAGAAGGTCAGCGGTTCGAATCCCCGCGACGGGTGAGCTCCCGTTGCTCGGTCCCTGCTCCTGCCAACCTAGCAGTTCAAAAGCATGTCAAAATCCAAGTAGATTTTGTAATAGTACCTTCCAGCGGGAAGGTAAACAGCGTTTCCATGTGCTGCTCTGGTTCACCAGAAGCGGCTTTGTCATGCTGGCCACATGACCCGGAAGCTGTACGCCAGCTCCCTCAACCAATAAAGCAAGATGAGTGCCGCAACCCGAGTCGGCCACAACTGGACCTAATGGTCAGTGGTCCCTTTACCCTTTACCTTAGAACAGTATTTATTGTCAAAGATAATGCTTACCATCCCTTCTACAGCTCTGGATATCTACACACACCAATCTAATGGCTAGGCAGCTATTCCCAGGTCCATGCTCTGGTTTATGTACCTTCCCCCAACGGGCTGCATGCATGGAGCCAGAGACTGGGCCTGCATGGAACTGCCTCTGCTCCTCCCTTTTCAATCCCTTCCTGGTTCTGGGAGACAGTGGTGCAGGAGAGGCTGGGGAAGCACCTAGTCTTTCACATACCTGGTCTGCCTCTTCCTCCAGCTCTGAAGCTTCCCCTGCCTCTGATTCTCACCTCCTGGCTGATACAGGCCCCCATAAACCATCGCCCCTTCTCCCGAGTCAGACTCCAGCCCCCTTTCCCCCAGGGCACACTCATCAGTCCCTAACACTCTCTGACCACTCTTCCTCTCTTTTAAAACCATCCAAGCTAGTGGCCATCACTACATCTTGTAGCAAACTCCACGGTTTACTGCATACCGTACTGTAAACTATGGCCTGTTTGGAATCTTTCCTGTATCTCCATCGTCCAGGGGCATTTCCCCCAGCTAGGGCTTCTAGGTACATGTCTGTAAGCGCTAGGAGGAAAGCAAATGGAAAGGCCGATGTGGCAGGGGAGACTTAGGAACACAGGAAGCTGCCTTCTTGTTTCTTTCTGCCTCAGGCAGAAATCTTCCCCATCCCTGCAACTTGGCTTCTTTCTTGCTAGAGGCACCAGAGATGCAACCGGAGGAGACCTTGTGCTTTTGAGTGGTCTACTGCCATCATCCCTCCCTCCCCAGCATTTAAGCACCCTACGTAAGAAGAGCCTTTGCTGGATCAGGCCAGTGGCCCATCTAGCCCAGTGTTCTCTCTTCTCACAGTGGCCAACCAGATGCCCATGGGAAGCCTGCAAGCAGGACTTGAGGGCAGCAGCACTCTCACCTCCTGCAGTTTCTGACAGCTGGTATTCAGAAGCATAACTTCCTCCAACAGTGGAGATAGAACATGGATGTCAGGATTAGGAACCTTGCCCCTCACTTATCATGCCATCCTGACACTTTTAAGCTGTTTGGCCCTAACGTTGTAATGTATTGTTGTTGTCTTTGCAAATTTTCAGCTGGAATAAGCGGTTGCTTGGTATCATTTTTCCCATTTGAGTAGCCTGCCTTAAGAACATCCCCACATTGAATTAACACACAAGTAAGGAAAGGTCTAGAGGTTACTAATCCTTGGTTCCATGAGCAGATGTTGAGCATCTTGTTAATCAAAGCAGATCGCTTGGCAAGCCTTAATTACACAGTAGCAAAATAATTGCTTGGCTTAGCCAAACTGTTATAGGAATGAAAGGAGTCTCTCTTCCCACCCACCACCCACCTTTCTAGAGCAGGATAAGCTTGTTTAAATTATATTGTGTATAATCTATAGATTGAAAGTATAAGACCTGGAAAACAGTACATTCAAAATCAACACCAACTGGGCTGAAGTTAGTTGAGGACTTCCATTTGTTCTAGTCCTCTGCCCCACCCCACATATAAGGTGAGAAAAGTTATATTTGAAAATATTCTGGTTCTAAAAAAATGAATTACATGAATTGTCATACCCTAGTTCCTAATGTTGAGAGCTGGACCATAAAGAAGGCTGATCACCGAAGAATTGATGCTTTTGAATTATGGTGCTGGAGGAGACTCTTGAGAGTCCCATGGACTGCAAGAAGAACAAACCTATCCATTCTGAAGGAAATCAGCCCTGAGTGCTCACTGGAAGGACAGATCGTGAAGCTGAGGCTCCAAGACTTTGGCCACCTCATGAGAAGAGAAGACTCCCTGGAAAAGACCCTGATGTTGGGAAAGATGGAGGGCACAAGGAGAAGGGGACGACAGAGGACGAGATGGTTGGATAGTGTTCTTGAAACTACCAGCATGAGTCTGACCAAACTGCGGGAGGCAGTAGAAGACAGGAGTGCCTGGCGTGCTCTGGTCCATGGGGTCACGAAGAGTAGGACACAACTAAACGACTAAACAACAAAGTTCCTAATGTTTAGTTTGAAGAAAATACTTTTAAAGAAAAGATCATCAATTTGGCTTGGCCTAGAAGATTTAAGGACATAGGGTATCCATGCTGTTTTGGTAGGGCAGCACACAACCAGTTCGTAAGGGAAATGTCCTGGGGTACAGGACAAAATAAAAATGGGGGTGGGGGAAATAAGCAATAAAAAGCAGCAGCATGCAATGTCATAAAAACATAGCAATATATATAAGAGCCTGCTGGACAGTGTTTTAGCAAGAGCTTTGTAGAGTATCTGTTTTGCAAGAAGGTCTGGTGGTCAGTTCCCAGTATCTTCTGTTGAGGCTGGGAAATACACCTTGCTTGAAACCCCGCAGAGCCACTTCCAGTCAGTGTAGACAGTATAAGGCAGCTTCCTATGTTCCTAAGTTAGTAGCTGCCTGTTTGTTTGTTGAGCAACTGTGCGGTCGGATAGAAAATGAGTGACTTGATGAATTTATAGTCAGGATACCATGGTTTCCTGAAATGTCTGGAGGATTGAAGTGCCTGTAACTGGTTTAAGTTTTACAAACAAGTCGCAGGAAATCTGAACATACCATTGCTTGCCCAATCCTTAAATTGCAAACGCTTATTTGGGTCATGGAATAATAGATGTTTCCAGAAAGGTATCAAGGGAAATACTGAAGGAGCCAATCGGCAGAACCAATTTTTCAGTGTTGCTCTTAAGAAAGGGATTTGTGGTTAGATGCACTTTAGAGAGCTCTGCTGGAAGTAAAAATCGGGCTTATACATTAGCAAACACAACGGGCAGTTGCCCCATAGAGACTCATAGCTTGTCCTTTGAAACCTGCACAATTGTCTGCTTCAATTCTGTGGCATGCCTTCCTTGCTGGTGCACCAAAGCTTCATTGACTCATAGGTCCATTGAAGTCAATGGGAAAGAAAGTATTTGCACTGAGTCTGGGGCCGGTCTCACATTGTTCTGTTGACAAGGATAACATGGCTTTAGTGTGCTCCTCTTGTGCTACTCCCATTCCAGCTGTTCTGGCAGCATATCTAGGGTGCCCCACCAGCATATCTGCCATGCACTTCTGCCAAACCCTGTAGCCCTCAGATGGCAGAACATGAATATACCATATTGGCCCACATATAAGTGGCACCATTAAAATTCGGGGGGGGGGGGGGAGAGAATACCAGAAAATAAGCCGCTCCCTTAAAATTCTGCAAGCACTCACACCCGTTCCGTTTTTTACCGTATGTCTGTTTCAGCAGCGATATTGTAAAAGCCCATTTTTGTAAGGTCACAAATTTAAGCTGCACAACAATGACAATAATAATGTGTTATTTATACCCTACCCATTAACTTTTCATGGCCAGAATTTGCGGGGGTGGGGGGGAGGAGTGAGGCTTATATTCAGGCCAATACGGTAGGATTGCTCCATTGATTTTAATATTTGAATCAAGTATCATTAGATGTCAAATACTGAGACAGAATATTTTGTGGATATTTTATCTTAAGGGGGGGGAACTGATCTTTTTGCATGCATGCATAGGACTGGATACAACGGCTGCCGCACATATGAACAGGCCACAAGCAGCCACTCAATGAATTAGGTGCACATTCAGGCCACACTCACATCCTAATCCAGGATTATTTCTTGGAGTCCTTGGACCTAAATTTGAGACTTTTGCAACTCTTATGAGTGGGAAGAGAGACTTAAGTCCTACAAATACACAAATTACAAAACTGCAAATGACATAAAATCAGCTTTAAAAGGCAGATTAACCCACACAACCCCATGTACCAGTTTACTAACAGGAGCATCAAAGATGCAGTATTAAATGTTCAAAAATGAATAAACAGCTAAGTAAGTAGGTAACTCATTCTCAATCAGTGAAAGCTCTAACCTCCTATAACTGTCTTGGAGAAGTCATGGGACTTTGCTTGGCGTGGAAAAGACAGGTGTTTCAGCGGCAAGAATGCTTCCAAGGGGAGGGCACTCCACGAGAAGGGCACCACCACAGAGAAGGCTCAGTCCTGCATCACCACATAGAAGACTTTCCCCAGTGGTCAAAATTAGCGCTGAAGAGAAAGGCCTCCTATGAAGATCTTAGGAGGACACAGGCTGGTCAGATAACTGAGTAAGGTATGCGTAATCTGCCTATCTTTAAACCAGGAAGATTCTTCTTGAGGGAATGTAAGTCCTCTTATGGAGGAGAGAGTACAGTTGAGGGAGAAAGGAGAGAACCGAGTGAAGTTACCTTTCCAAAGGTGAACTGTTCCAAATGTTCAAAAAAAAAGAGCATGATATTCACATCAGATCAAGCAAAGGTAAGAAGAGTGGCACACCAAAAGGCAATTTCCTGGCAAGATGTTAACATGGGAACATAAAAGTGATGTGTCTGGAAGCAGAACTGCTGAGCTACAGACAACCTGGGTGTGAGTCAGAGAACATTAGGACAGGCCCTGTCCACCAGGAAGGGAGACTTGATTGCATGTGACTTGTGTCAACTCCAGAGACGTCAAGAGCTACAACATTAAAAAAAAAAAAAAAGCCAACAGAGAAGTTTCTAAATGAGCCGTTCAGCCTTGAAGGCAGGCAAGCTGACAGCAACTCAATTTCTGAGGAAAACAGTCAACAATCCAGGTGTGCTCTCTGAAGTTAGAGCATACAGTCCTACATTTTCTTATTGACATGAAGGCAGCAGGAGTGGATACACACACATGCTCACATATGTAATCCATAGATGATTCATTGTACAATTATGACTGTGCTTTAGGACTGTCATTTTCTCTATCAGTACTGACTGGAGGTGAGATTAATGGTTCCCAAACTTGTTTCCCCACAATCACTTGAAAATTCCTGAGAATACTGGTGGACCACTTCCTTGCACCTATCACTTCCAGTCTGTCTTGGAGCAGATGTTGCCGCCACAATCCACAGCTGCCACTTGTGTTCTTCATAGACATACAACTTTGCAGTCCACAGTTTGGGAACTCCTGGATTAGACAGATGGGTAAATTTGCACTACAATACTGATAAATTTCCATGAGGGCATGTGTGTGTGTGTATATATCACAAACGGATGCGGAAATGTGGTCTGAGATCGAATGTTTTGCTCCATTGAAACAGGAATTCATTTGCCATTGTTCACAGAAACATTTGGCCGCATGAAGAAATGTGAGGCGTTTAATATATAGATTACTTTTTTATTTAAAATTTAAATGTGTTACAGGACAGTATTTTTTTAAAAAAGGAAAACAACTGTGACAATAGTGACAAGCATTCTGTTGCTACAACAACTTGTAAAAGTTTTACCAAATGTCTTTACAAAGTTGAGATGACAGTAAAATTCTTGATAAATACATAGCACCAAACGTGTTGAAGAAGCTATTTCAAATTAAAGTTTTGAAGCTTACACTACATGCTGCTCATAAAATAAGAGTTTTTAATATAGTGAAACAATTACCTTTAACTTTCTTAACTGGGGCCATTTAAAATCAATAGACTCAAATGCAACAATGTCATCACTTGGATGAAAATATTTGTTCTCTTTTTCCTTTGTCATCTTCTTTTGTTTTAGGTGCAAGGTGAAAAACATTTGTTAATGCATAAGAACTCTAAGCCCATTTGAGAAATATAATTAAAAAAGTGAAAATGACTTTCTGCTTTGTGATGAAGACTGAAAGCCTTTTAGTGAGGCAGCCTGGGATGACCCAAAAGCAAAAGGAAAACTGAAGTCATCTTTCCCATTTTGAAAAGCTTGAGTGGAAGAGCACGACGGAAAAGAAAATGCAAATGAATCATCATTCTCCATTTTCCCAAATAAATTTCCTTGAAGGGAATAATATTTTGAATTAACTTTTGACTTTATATGGAATACAATCAATAATTCTGGAGATTAATTACAATTTCATTATTTTAAAAAATTGCCAAAGAGTAGTATTATTTCAGTTAGATATGACCATGGATTCTGAGATTGTCCTACTGCTCAAGAATTTCTGACCGACGGTGTTCAAAGAAATTATGTCAAATATTCAGACCACTACTAAAGGTGGAACTGCTAAAGCATGATGAATCTCAAAAGCAGGTAAAAAGTGTAGAGTGAAATCTAAGCCATCATCATCATCATCATCATCATCAAAGCCCACAGAGGGAAGGTGATGGGTAGCTATCAGCACACATGTTATCAGCAATATATGCAGTAAGAGAAGCTATTGACAAAACAATTTATTTCATGATAAAAACTTACCAATATCTTTGTGTGATGAAACAGGATTTAAATTTCCAGAATAGCTTTCACCTAACTAAAACATATATAAGTGAATTAATTGCAAAACTCAGCAATAAATTAGTAAGCATCCTTTTACAAGTTCACCAGCTATTAAGGGAAATGCACTAAAAAGGATATACCAAGAGCTCTGGCCAAAAGTTTCAATACAAGGAATAATTCCTACTCGAGAGTTGAAAAGAAAAACGTGTATATTCTGCTAAGAATAACAGTTTTAAACTAATAGTAGATTTAAACACAACGTATAAGTGCGACAGTTTTAAAATAATAGTAAATTTAAACACAACGTTTAAGTGCAAAGATAATGTAGTTTCAAATATGCAGTAATATAGTATAAAGGTACATAAAATACCAGTACACAACAATTGTTTTATACAAGTCTCAGTGGCAGTCAAAAGAGTCCATATTATATAAAATCAGAATAAAGAATCAAATAGGGCCAAAAAGAAGTATTCGGAGTATGAATCAGATGTGAGACTCAGTAGTGGTGACCAGGACAGGGCCCTGTTTCGGAGTAAACACCTTCTTCAGCTGGTAATATCAAATAATATGTCAAAATAGATCAAGGTTCTCCAATACCATAATTCATAAATATAATAAAGTATATACATTCTAAAGTGTATTAACACATATCATAATATTTGGTTCCATACCTCGGTTTTTTAAGGAATATAAATCTGTTGGAAGTCTGTATCATTCAATTCTTTTATGTTTCTTTTTCTCACATACGTCTAGAAATGAGAATTTACAAGAGTTATTATTTCCAGTCAAATTGTTTGTGAAAAACGGACATCAGATGAGTGTTTTCTCACCTTAGATAAATGAATCCAAATTTTCTTGCGTTTCTCTGTGTGTTTTCTATCAGGGAGTGAGATCATTGTCTTATATGTGTGTCTGTGGGGGAGGAGGATAAGCTCTCCCTTCTTAAAGGTGTAAACAGAGAAGAGATATAAAGTCCAAGGTCGTTTGTAGTGGTTTTTTAAAGAAAAGAATTATAGTCTTGATGTTCATTCAAGCCCTTGGGGGTCATCGTTTCAAACAAATGAATATATCGTGCTTCCTGTTGTAACAATAGTCTATCAATGTTTCTCCTGGTATATAAATCTACTTTTGGTTTCCAGATAATGAAGAAGACAAGATCATCCTCCGTAGGTTTTTGCTGTATATAATGTTCCACCATTGGGGCTTCTAGTACTCTGTTGCGGATCCGTGATCGATGTTCGTTTATGCGTAGTTTAATTGGTCTGGTGCTTTTGCCTATATATATCTTGTGGCATGGGCACATCAATGCGTACACGCTATTCTTCGTGTTACAGTTACTAAAATGTTCAATCTGAAACTTGAAGCCAGTCTGTATGTTGACAAACTCCTTTACTTGTAGTGCGTATTTGCATACATTGCAACTACCACATTTGTAGTGACCTTTAGTTGATGCTTCCGGGTATGTAAGTTGGTCCGATTTCACCAAATAATTCCTCAGTGATTTGGTTTTTTTAGACCAATTATAGGTGGTTTTTGACATCCTGGGATGTTGGATAACAAATGCCAATGTTTATATACGAGTTTCTTAATGCTAGAAGTATATGGTGTAAATTGCAGTGATGTGCAAATACGATCTTCTCTGGGTTTATCCGAGGTTTTTATAGCGAGGTCTTTCCTGTTTTTCACTTCCGCTCTATCTTGAGCTGCAGCAAGAGTCCGTGATGTGTATCCTTGTTGTAATAAAGACTGTGTGAGT
The DNA here is from genome assembly GCF_964106915.1 of Podarcis gaigeae. Taxonomy (NCBI): domain Eukaryota; kingdom Metazoa; phylum Chordata; class Lepidosauria; order Squamata; family Lacertidae; genus Podarcis; species Podarcis gaigeae. The sequence continues at coordinate 8,882,152 of NC_139678.1, forward strand.
TGATAGGCCGCTATTTTATAGTCATGTTGGAACGATGCATTTCTTTTTAGTCTTAAATACTGTCCATACGGTAAGTTGTTCAATAAATGTGGAGCGTGAAAGGATGAAGCGTGTAGTAATGAATTTCGATCGGTCGGTTTATGGTATGGGCGGATCTTAAGGTGTTGAGAGTGATCTTTAAAGACTGTGACATCCAGAAAATTAACTGACACAGCAGTACAAGACACAGCAGTACAATTCCTTCAATGGATCAATGACCAAGATCCAAATATACGACTGTCTGGGACCATTCATGACACATCAGTTAATTTTCTGGATGTAACTGTAACACGAAGAATAGCGTGTACGCATGGATGTGCCCATGCCACAAGATATATATAGGCAAAAGCACCAGACCAATTAAACTACGCATAAACGAACATCGATCACGGATCCGCAACAGAGTACTAGAAGCCCCAATGGTGGAACATTATATACAGCAAAAACATACGGAGGATGATCTTGTCTTCTTCATTATCTGGAAACCAAAAGTAGATTTATATACCAGGAGTAACATTGATAGACTATTGTTACAACAGGAAGCACGATATATTCATTTGTTTGAAACGATGTGCCCCAAGGGCTTGAATGAACATCAAGACTATAATTCTTTTCTTTAAAAAGCCACTACAGACGACCTTGGACTTTAGATCTCTTCTCTGTTTACACCTTTAAGAAGGGAGAGCTTATCCTCCTCCCCCACAGACACACATATAAGACAATGATGTCACTCCCTGATAGAAAACACACAGAGAAACGCAAGAAAATTTGGATTCATTTATCTAAGGTGAGAAAACACCCATCTGATGTCCGTTTTTCACAAACAATTTGACTGGAAATAATAACTCTTGTAAATTCTCATTTCTAGACGTATGTAAGAAAAAGAAACATAAAAGAATTGAATGATACAGACTTCCAACAGATTTATATTCCTTAAAAAACCGAGGTATGGAACCAAATATTATGATATGTGTTAATACACTTTAGAATGTATATACTTTATTATATTTATGAATTATGGTATTGGAGAACCTTGATCTATTTTGACATATTATTTGATATTACCAGCTGAAGAAGGTGTTTACTCCGAAACAGGGCCCTGTCCTGGTCACCACTACTGAGTCGCACATCTGATTCATACTCCGGATACTTCTTTTTGGCCCTATTTGATTCTTTATTCTGATTTTATATAATATGGACTCTTTTGACTGCCACTGAGACTTGTATAAAACAATTGTTGTGTACTGGTATTTTATGTACCTTTATACTATATTACTGCATATTTGAAACTACATTATCTTTGCACTTAAACGTTGTGTTTAAATTTACTATTATTTTAAAACTGTCGCACTTATACGTTGTGTTTAAATCTACTATTAGTTTAAAACTGTTATTCTTAGCAGAATATACACATTTTTCTTTTCAACTCTCGAGTAGGAATTATTCCTTGTATTGAAACTTTTGGCCAGAGCTCTTGGTATATCCTTTTTAGTGTACTTTCAACAAGAACTCCAATTTCATTAAGGGAAATGCTGCACAGCACAAGTTAAAGCAAAATTTCTCTTCTCAAACTCCGTATGTTTTATGACAGTCTTGGTAAGAGTGTTACTTCTAAGGATATGTCACAAATCTCAGACACAATCCAGGTGGCTGGACATGCAAAAAGGTAGGGGTTATTCAATAACAGAAGACTCCTCGTGAACTAGTTCCAATTATTGCTTCTAAAGCTATACCAGTCCCTAAAGAAAACATTCCACTTTGCATTTCTGAACACTATCCTTAGTACAGTTCACAGTTGTAGAGACCATGTTTCCCCTATTCGCCTTTTATTCAGTCCTCAACCAATAAGGTTAGTGGTTGATTGGGGATTGAAATTCAAATCTCCTCAATTCTAGTCTGACACTGACTGCACCATACTTTAGTAATGAATAAGCTGATCACTTCACACAGCTCTACATGTTGGCAATTCAATATTACCTGGCCTGGTGAAATTTCCGCTCCAAGTACAGAAGAATCAAAGAAATTAAATCCAGGGGACTTGGCAGTAAAGCTAGAAAGGAAAGGAAAAGCGGGCGACTTTGACATTGATCCTTCACTTTTTGATGGAGTTCTGTTGTAAAGAAAGGAGAAATTTAGTAAGAATGGTGGAGAGGGAATTGGTGTTAAGATGGGAAACATCCCAAAACTAAGTTTGGTAGGGTCTTTTACCACATGCTCTAGAAAATGACAAGCTCATTAACAATATTTGAAATAAGAATTCTTACAGTTCCAATGGAGTTTCCATCCTACTAGAAGCAGGTGTCTTTGGAAGTATGTTAGACTCTGGAGTTCTTGGAAAGCTTACAGCATCATCTTCTCTTTCTGCAAAATGACAGTCACTTGTTGCCTGCTCATCCTGTTAAAGAGAAATTTTACATACAAGACCATGTTTATATGGCATTCAGAGCTGTGTGGACACCAAGACATACTTATTGGGGCTTTTCAAAAAGAGAAGAATCTTTATATTCAGCAGACATAAGACTGCCTTGCTTGGAACAACTGTAGTGGAGGTGGGATAAGAAACATTCTTAAATGAATGTATGCATCCATCCATCCATATATGTATAATGAAAGTGAAAAGTGAAAAATTTAATCACCTGTATATAGACATCACATACAGACATTTGATGAGTTATTTAACAATATAATGTTTGATTACAGTTTTCTCTAAGCTTATCAGTTGAAAGACGACTACAAAATCAGAATCACTTTAAAGTATCTGCTAAAATAAATAATATCAACAAGGAGGGAGGACTGTCTGATCTCGGCTGCAGATGTTCCACAGAATTGGAACCTTAATACAGAACACAGAGCTCCTGTATCTGAGCCACAGGGACTACTAACATGTGTGTGAACTTTATAAAGCTGCCCTATGCTAAAATACCATCTAACTCAATTTTGTATACAAACTGAGTGGCAGCAGTTCTCCAATATTTCAATCAGGATCTTTCTTATTCCTACCAAGCATTGAATCGGGGTGGGGGTGAGCTTTCAGTTGAAAGCCCCTAGAGTGGGTTACATGTCACTTAAAACATATAACACAATATTTAAAACCAATGTAAAATAATGTAAAATACAATGAAACAGTAGGTGTGAGTTGAATCAAATTACAAGAAATAGCACTTTAGCCCACTCCACTAAAAGTGACCTGTTGAGGAAAGCTATATAATGTTGGTGCAAGATTAACTCTGGAGGGGGTAGCATTCTGAAATTTAGAGGCTACCACTGAAAAGGCCCTCTCACATGCCATCATCTGTCAAATCTCATTTGGCAACAGTACCGTTGAAAAGAGCCTCCATGGCTGAACTTATCATTGATCATTTTAGAGCATGTGCTCCATCACCAAATATAGCCCCTCCTTGTGAAAACACTTTATTTTTTATTGCAACTACTTTCAAACAGGAGAGCTCACATGTCAAACATTAATTTCAAATGACACTGCATTATACAACATGATAAAACTGCAAAAACCTGTGCTAACCAGGCATGAATTTGAGGGAAATAGAAAAAAGAAAAATAAAGTTAAACTGACTTGAAACACATGTGCAGAATCGTTTGACCTGCTTCCTTCTTCTCGTTCCACATATTCAGTCTTTTTTCCTTCTAGAGAAGATTGTTCGCATTAAAAATAATTCAGCTTATCACATGTGAAAATAATATTCCAAAGTAGCAGTCTTCATACTATAAATTTACTATATGGCTTATTTGTATTTTTTTTTTAGGAGCAGAGAGCATAATGGTATGTTCCACAAATCACTTAATCCATCATGGTGTCCCTTACATCACCCTATACCCTCAACCTAAAGGCTGTGCAGTGCAATAAAACAGATAATCCATCTCTTGATCTACTGTACCGGGGGCTGACCTGTGCACCTGTTAGTAATGGGGTATCCTGGGCACTACAAACAAAAGCAAAGAGGTACAATAACTATACTGAAGAGATGCTCAAATGACCAGAGAAACTCGAAGAATTTGGCCTGCAAGTAGCATATTTAGAAGAAGAAAAAAGCTGGTTTAGATATCTTCTGTAGGTGCATCCATATTAATTGCAAAACCTTTAACATCATGTATAAACAAATCATTCACAGGTCTATTTTTTTTATCTACTTTGCACAATACTGTAATTGGTGGTGGCTGATTTTCCCCACTTAAGCAGTGTTTACTACTACTACTACTACTACTACTACTACTACTAATAATAATAATAATTTATTTATTATTTATACCCTGCCCATCTGGCTGGGCCTCCCCAGCCACTCTGGGCGGCTTCCATAAAAACCAAAAATACAGTAAAATATCACACGTTAAAAACTTCCCTGAACAGGGCTGCCTTAAGATGTCTTCTGAATGTCAGGTAGTTGTTTATCGCTTTGACATCTGCTGGAAGGGCGTTCCACAGGGTGGGCGCCACTACCAAGAAGGCCCTCTGCCTGGTTCCCTGTAGCTTTGCTTCTCGCAATGAGGGAACCACCAGAAGGCCCTTGGCGCTGGACCTCAGCGTCCGGGCAGAATGGTGGGGGTGGAGATGCTCCTTCAATTACAGACTGATACCACATGTGTGTGATTGTAGCAGTGGAACATTACCACAAATTCAACTATCAGTCAACATAATATATATTTTAAATAAAAATTGATTTATTTATTTTTAGGCACAGCAGTCCAAACAATCATGAGTCTTCATGCTTTTAAAACCAAGAATTCTATTTTATGCAGCTTGTAATTCATGCAATAAGTGGATTATCAGTATGAACTTTTTCTTCACAGCTATATAATTAGCAAACCCTGGTAGGTCAGGAGACTGAGAGTGTTTCCACAGCACAGGAACTCTAAGCCCAGTTAAGGAACAATTTCTAAAAAGCAAAAAAAATGCAAGGATTGAAAGCCTTGGAGTGGTTCAACTGGAAAAGGAAAACTGATGTCATCTTTCTCATCTTGAAAAGCTTGAGCGGAAGAGCATGATGGAAAAGAAAATGCAAATGAATAATCATTCTCCCTTTTCCTAAATAAATTTCCTTGAAGGGAATAATATTTTGAATTGACTTTATAAGGAATAAAATAAAAAATACTGGAGATTAATTACAATTTCATTATTTTAAAAATGGCCTGAATACTTAAAAAAAAAAAGTATTAGACATAACACGGATTCTGAGATTGTCCCACTGCTCTTAAAGGACAGGATTTCATGACTGACAGTGTTCAAAGAAGCCTTACATTTCAAATATTCAGACCACTGCTTCAGAATAGTGAATGAAATTGCTGTGAGAGTTGGTTGGAACAATTAAAGTTTAACAAATCACAAGAGCAAGTGGAATGGATAGACAGAAACCACTAAGCCCAAGAGCTCTATGATACCGTGTGAAGCCAGACTGAATCCATTTTAAACATTTTGTTAAAGGAATGAAGCTACTGGGTGCCTATCAGCAATATGTCAATTAATGGAAGCTATTGACAAAACATTTCATGGTAAAAGCTTACCTTTGTGTAATGAAACAGGATTTAAATTGCCAGCAGAATCTCTTTCACCTAACTGAAACATAATATTCATTATATAAGTGAATTAATTAGAAAATCAATAAATTAGTAAATTCAGGATTTGAAAAGCACCATGTTTTAATTATCCAAGTTCTTAAAATGCTGATGTAGTGAAACTGTAATTCCAAAAATGAACCCTAGCAGTAAGAACTTGCCATTTCTGCCAGCCTTGTTATTAAACTCCATGCATGTTACTTCTAGGGGTTATCCCTTCTACTAGTGAGACATTAATTCCACCAAGTGCTCCAGAAGTCAAAGTAAAGACATGGTTACGTTTTCTTTAAGATGTTCAGAGCAATCCTATGCATGTTTACTCTTTATTATCACTGTATTCAATCAGCTTTAATCCCAGGTAAATTGATGGAGGATTATACCCTGAATGTAATATTTTTATTATTTTGTGCATGCTAAAAAGCAAATCAAAAGCAAATATTACATTTTACTAGTTTTGCAACCTGAGGACTGAGATTGCCATACCACTCCTAAATGCAATAATAATTTACTTCCAAGTAAAACTAAATGCAGCAAGGGATGCGGGTGGCGCTGTGGGTTAAACCTAGGACTTGCCAATCAGAAGGTCGGCGGTTCGAATCCCCGCGACGGGGTGAGCTCCCGTTGCTCAGTCCCTGCTCCTGCCAACCTAGCAGTTCGAAAGCATGTCAAAGTGCAAGTAGATAAATAGGTACCGCTCTGGAGGGAAGGTAAACGGCGTTTCCGTGTGCTGCTCTGGTTCGCCAGAAGCGGCTTAGTCATGCTGGCCACATGACCCAGAAGCTGTACGTTGGCTCCCTCGGCCAATAAAGCGAGATGAGCGCCGCAACCCTAGAGTCAGCCAAAACTGGACCTAATGGTCAGGGGTCCCTTTACCTTTTTAAAACTAAATGCATATGACCATGTTTATCATGAACTGGGACTCATCATTCCAGAAGAATACCAAAGAATAAATGCAACACCATGAATTGATTGTAGTTATGGTCAATGAAAGAGAAACTGCATATTAGGAATAGGGAATCAGTTTTGCCTTATGTTTACTACCTGGCATCTCTAGGTATGCCTCAAACTACATGAGGCATGCAGTTGTGTGGTCCCTGAATCTCTTTACGTTATGGAGATAACTTTGAATGTGTGAGCAGCTGGAAGGGAAAGTGTTATCTGTTCATCCGCCCTGCATTCTGACTGGAGTCACCAAGGCTGCTTTTCAAACAAGTAACAAAAGAAAAACTCAACTCCATCAAGGAAGAGAGGCAGGTAAGTAGATGCATGTCTAATTTGAACCTGACTTATGTCAGATGTAGACTTCATGGAAGATTCTGCAGAGAAGGTCACAGGCAACTTTGTAATCATCCTTTTACAGGCTGACAGGCTATTAATTCTGTATGTGGCCTGTTTAAGCAAATCTTCTCTTCTCAATCTTTGGTAAAATCTGTGTATCTGAAGAAGTGTGCATGCACACGAAAGCTCATACCAAGAACTTAGTTGGTCTTTAAGGTGCTACTGGAAGGAATTTTTTTTTGTTTTGGTAAAAGAATGTGACTTCTAAGACAGATCACTAATTTCAGACAAATCCCAGGGGACTGGACATCCAAAAGAGTTTGGGTTATCCTTCTGCAGCTGACTCCCAATGAACTAGTTTTTTATTATTGCTTAAGAATCTATACCAATCCCTAAAGAGAAATTTTGAACTTTGCATTTCAGAATTGTATCCTTACATGAAAATGCCTATTAGGTTGACTATACCTGCAGATTACACTTATTATTCATGCTGTGTTTCTAATATTTATTTTATTACATTTATATCTTCACTCTCCAAAAAAACTCACACTTGTGGAAGCCATGGTTTCTCCCCCAAGCTTTTTTCCATTCCTCACCCAATGAGGTTTGCAGTTGATTGGGAATTTAAATCTGCACCTTTTCAGTTCTAGTCTGACACTAACTACATCATGAATACATTTCTCAAGCTCACACAGCTCTGCATTTTGAAAATTCAATGTTACCTGGCCTGGTGACGTTTCCGCTCCAAGTACAGAAGACTCAAAGAAATTAAATCCAAGGGACTTTGCAGTAAAGCTAGAAAGGAAAGGAAAAGCAGGCGACTTTGACATTGATCCTTCGCCTTTTGATGGAGTTCTGTTGTAAAGAAATAAGAGGAGAAATTTATTGGCAATTGAGGGCGGGAATTGGTGTTACGTTGAAAAGCAGCCAAAATCTGGGCTTTGTAGGGTGTTTACTCCAAAAGTGTGGGAGAATGACAAAGCTCATATCTGAACTAAGAATCCTTACAGTTCTAATGGAGTTTCCACCCTACTAGAAGCAGGTGTCTTTGGAAGTATGTGAGGCTCTGGAGTTCTTGGATAGCTTTCAGCATCGTCTTCTCTTTCTGCAAAATGACAGTCACTTGTTGCCTGCCCATCCTGTTAAAGAGAAATTTTACATACAAGACCATGTTTATATGGCATTGGGGCTTTTCAAAAAGAGAACAATCTTTATATTCACCAGGTATAAGGCTGCTGTGCTTAAAACAACATTAGTAAAGATGGATAAGAAACGTTCTTAAATGTATGAGTTCATCCATTCATATATAATGGAAGTGAAAAAAATGAAAAAATCCTTCAATCACCTGTATATAGACATCACACACAAATTTGATTAGTTATTTAAACAATTTCTGTACTGCCCTTAAATGCCTGCTGAATTAAAAAAGCCTGGGCCCACAATACGGAACACATAGCTCCTGATGGATACAAACCATGCATTTGAGCCATGGGGGACCACTAAAATGTGTGTGATCTTTATGAAGTTGTATTGTGCTAAAAGGGCATTGGTCTAACTCAATTTTGTATGCACACTGAATGGCAGCAGCTCCCCGGGGATTCAATCAGGATCTTATCCCTACCAAGGACTGAATCTAGGGCCTTCAGTGTTTTTTTATTTATTAAACTTCTGACCCTTCTTTCACTTGAAGATCCCTGAAATGGGTTACATATCACTAAAAACAGTACTTCACTCCACTAAAAACATGGGCAAAGAGGGGCATCTTGACCTGTTGAGAAAAGCTATATTGTTGGTGCAAGATGCACCTCGTTGGGGGCAGCATTCCACAGCTTAGAGGCTACCACTGAAAAGGCCCTCACATGCAATCATCTGTCAAATCTCATTGGGCGACAGCACCATTGAGCAGAGCCTCCATGGCTGAACTTATCATCGATCATTTTAGAGCATGTACTCTATCACAAAGCATAGCCCCTCCTTGTGAAAACAGGATCCATACTTTTTATTGCATCTACTTTCAGACAGGAGATCTTACAAATGACATTGCATTATAGAGCATGTTAGAACTGAAAAACTGTTATCTGGGCATTTATTTAAGAAAAATAAATAGATAAAGCAAAAATAAAGGTAAATGGACTTGAAATGCTTGGGCAGAATCCTCTGTTCTGTTTCCTTCTTCTCGTTCCATATACTCAACCTTTTTTCCTCCTAGAAAAAAATGCTTGCATTAAAAAAAATCAGGCCATCACATGTGAAAAGAATATTCAAAAGTAGCACTGTTGGTATCATTGATCTACTAACATAAGAGTTGGTTTATTTGTGTTTTTAGCAGCAGAGTATGATGGTGTCTTCTACAAATTAGCCTCATTCTAAAGGCAATGTGTAGCATGAGAGTGAAGTTCAACTCCACAGACTGAAAAATAGTCCTCTTGATTTGTTGCCCTGGGGTGATCCATGCACCTGTGAGGAATGTGGTATTCTGGGCACCACAAACAAAAGCAAAGGGGTTCAAGAACAATACTGAGGCTCAAATGGCCAAAGAGACTTGAAGAATTCATGTGTCCTACAAATGGCACATTGAGAGACAAGGCTGCATAGGTATCCTGTGTAAGTGGGTCTATATTGACTGGAAAACCTTTAATACACTATATGGGCAAGTAATTCATAGTTCTATTCTTTATCTACTTTGTAAAATGCTGCAATTGCTGATGACTATCGTTCCTGATTAAGCAGTGATGATGACTGACACTAATTAGTTGATCCCATACGCTGTGTGTAATTGAGGCAATGAAACACCACCACAAATATAACCATCAGCCAACATAGTGGTTGTTGCGAGACAATTTAATTTCAGGCATAATAGTCCATAAGTTCACAATTCTTCATTATTTTAAATTCAAGAACTCTAATTTATGCAATTTGTAATTTGCACAGTAAGTCAATAAGCAGGATGAAGTCTTCTTTTTCTCTTTAGCTATATGATTATGTATAACAAACCTAGACAGCATCTTAAAAAGTAGAGACATCACCTTGCCAACAAAGGTCCGTATAGTAAAAGCTATGGTTTTCCCAGTAGTGATGTATGGAAGTGAGAGGTGGACCATAAAGAAGGCTGATCGCCAAAGAATTGATGCTTTTGAATTATGGTGCTGGAGGAGACTCTTGAGAGTCCCATGGACTGCAAGAAGATCAAACCTCTCCATTCTGAAGGAAATCAGCCCTGAGTGCTCACTGGAAGGACAGATCGTGAAGCTGAGGCTCCAATACTTTGGCCACTTCATGAGAAGAGAAGACTCCCTGGAAAAGACCCTGATGTTGGGAAAGATGGAGGGCACAAGGAGAAGGGGACGACAGAGGTTGAGATGGTTGGATGGTGTTCTTGAAGCTACCAGCATGAGTTTGATCAAACTGCGGGAGGCAGTGGAGGACAGAAGTGCCTGGCGTGCTCTGGTCCAGGGGGTCACGAAGAGTCGGACATGACTAAACGACTAAACAACAACATTTTAAACAGTGTTTTGTATTCTTATGTTTCAGTTGCATTTTATACCTATTTCTGCAGCCTCAGCCTCAAACCACTGCCTGTTGTTTGTTTGCTTCTGATAAGATAGCAACCTAAGACAATAAACAGGATAACGAGTTTGTTTCAAAAACATTATCTTCATGCAAGATTCTTAATCCACACTTTCACTAATGAAAATATGATTTGTTTTAAAAGTTACCTTAGTGGTGTTTGGTTTTGCAAGCTTGTTACAGATGAAAGCTGGGCATTTTTTGCTATGTTAGTTCCTATGGTGTCATTACATTTCTAAAACAGAGGACATATTTCAAATGAAGGGAAGTACAAAATGATAAATTCAGACATGTTGACTTTTCCTTAGGCTGTACAAATACAGCTCTTTTGACCTCTATTTACAGGTCATGATTTTGAAACATTATTTTTCCTGCCATCAGATCTGCTCCAATTTGTCATTTTGGTTTCCCTAAAAAAAAACCACACTAAAAGAAAATTGCTATAGTGAATAAATTAATTTGCATTGCTGTATATTTGCTTAATAGGCTCATTTTTGTTATGTGTTAAATAAAGAACATACAGTATAACTGAAGTGAGTATAGCATTTACTTTTTACTTAGGCTTTCAAAAACAAACTCTGATATATACCTATTACATGAAATATATTAGGAGACCTCATTATAGTGTGAGTTGATGTACTCTTAAAAGGGAAAGACAATGCATATTTATAGCAAGGAAGGTCAAAAGAAAAGGATGTAGAACATTGCTCTGGAATGCTGAAGAACAACATAGCGGTATAGCAATAAAACTGCTAGCACATTTACAAAGCTAAGCAGGGTATGGTATGTTTCAGATTGGATGGGGGAACCACGTGTTGTGATTCCTACATTACAGGGTGTTTGACTAGATGATCCTCATGGTCTCTTCCAGCTCTACAATTCTATGATTTTATGAAAACAAAGGCACAATGAAGTCAAATATAAGCACTTGCAAGTTCCGTTGATTTTTCTGGCAGAATTAAGAGACTACCTATATTTCTCTCACTGAAGTCAATGGAACTTCAAATTGTTTATTGGCATCACATAAGTCTATATCAAAGGATGAAAAACATAAATATTGCTGAATTTATTTATTTAATTTTATGTACCACTTAATTGTAACAAAGCCTCTAAGTGGTTTACAAGAATCAGGGTTTGAGGGTTTGTAGAGCTATTCCCCTTTCTATCAAACCTATACCTTGTTAGCTGAGAAGAATGGGAAAGACCAGTGTAGTAGTGGTGTAGATTGGGTGGGTGAAGTGTTTCTTGCTGTATGTCTGCATGGAATCTCTGATTCAGGGGCAGACTCATATGCATAGTTCTGTCTGGATAGATAGGTGAGATTGTCCTGCAATTCTTTGGGGGCGGGGAATTGTTATCTACAGGCAGAACAAATTTTCTGGTTGTGTAACACCTCCCACTGAATCAGTGACCTTGAATTTGCATTAAAAAATACCTTGCATTAAAAAATACCTAAGAGAAGGTGATGGCTGTATAGATGTAGCTTGTGCCCCTCTCTAGAGAAGAAGGACTGTGTCTGGTAACTCCATGCTTCTAGCATCAACTATGGAAGGGCCACAGCTCAGCAATTGAGTACATGCTTTGTATGTAAAAGGTCCCAGGTTCAATTGCTGGCATCTCCAGGTAAGGCTGGAAGAGAACCTGAAGCTCACCTCATGTTGGAAGCGAGAACATATTTTGTGGCTACTGCGCTGGCTACCATTTAGCTTCCAAGTCTAAATCAAAGTGCTGTTTTTCACTTTTTAGGTTTTTCACAAACTAAGACCCAAATCTATCTCAGAAATCACCCTTCCTCATATAAGCCTGTTACATAGTCTGTATAGGCTAAAGGCACATGAGGCCACCATTCTGCTAAAGCTGAGCAGATCTGGGTTCAATCGGTGCCCATATATGACTACCTGGGAATCACATGCACTCTGCCTTGGATTCCAGGAAAGAAGGTGAGAAATATATGAAAGTAAAATAAAAAGAATCTGTATCAGTGGAGTCCTCCTCCATATAGCTGCATCACATGAAATGGGGACATCGGAGGTGAAGATAAGGGTCTTTTGCTGGAACTGAATGGCTCCTTTAAGGGCTTAGGACACTGTTTTATTCTGTCAGACCACTGGTTCATCTAGCTCAATATTATCCACACTAACTGGTAGTAACTCTCCAGAGTTTCCGAGGGGAGTCTTTTCCAGTCCCACATTGAGATATCAACTATTGAACCTGGTACCTTTTACAACTGAGACATGGCCCTGAGTTGTGTTTAGCTTCAGTGAAGTTATAAACCCTATCTCTTCCAGAAGCTTTAAAAAAATGTTGCTCTGTTGTTTGCTTGGATTGTTTTTGTATGTTTTGTTTTTATTTTAGTATTTATCTTACTGTATCTTTATGGCTTTAGTTTTTGTGGTGGCACATAAATGAAGCAATATAAAAATAATAATAATAAAACATTTAGACATCTAGATTTGTTTTTCTGTTGCTGGTTTTATATATGCGTAGAATGTTACAATGTGAAAATTGACTGCTTCTTTTAAATCAAATCATCTTTTAAACAATAGATACAAAAAATTGCTCCTGTCTTGCCCCTGGTCTCACCTGCTTTCCATTTGCATACCTGTCTTTCATTTTCTACATGGCTGAAGTATATACTGGTCACTGCTGAATGTCCTGCAGAATCTTTTCTCATTTCCATATCTATTTTATTTAATGGCAGTTTGATATAATTAGCCATTACTATTAGCTTTACTATTAAACAACCAAAAACAAAATTGACAATAAATGCTTATAAACAGCATGAAGGTAATCAGAAACTACCAGCTTGAAGATGACAAACTTCAGGGCAAATATACCAGTTTCTTAAAACATATATAGATGACTGCTGAGAAGAACTGGCACAAAGTATTATGTGGAAAAGTCTCTCAATACTATATCTGTCACCTTTGGTGTAGGTAATTCAGAGTACAGAAAACACACTGATGTATTTGCCTATACAACAATTGTGATCATTCTATATTATTATTATTATTATTATTATTATTATTATTATTATTATTATTATTAACTGCAAACCACAAGGTGGTTTACAATATAAAAACATAGCTGCTAAACTAGGTGAGGATAGCTGATGAGCCTCAGACTTCTCCTGCATGCGAAGACAAGCTATGGCGGATTGAGCGGATGAGACCAATAGTGGGTCCAATGGTCAAGAAGGCAGTTTCTGCAGATGCTGTAGAGGGAACTGAGGGGCAGATGGGGCTCATCAACCTGGAAAGGTAGCCCATCTAGGAGAAGAAAAACTCTGGTCCTAAACATCCACTGCCTTGCAGAATATCTCTGGAAGAAGAAAAGCCTAAGGAGTAAACCCTACACAAATCTGGAGTCCTTAACACAATTGGATGGCACCTTGTATGCCTCCTTCTGTCAACTCCTGCAGCCAAGCTGGTGCCAAATGTATTGCTCTGCTTTTCTTTGGACCACATCAGTAAGACCGAGAGGGGGAGGATCTTGTCATCTGGGCAGCCCAAGAATGCCATACACACACTGCCCAGGCTTGTGCCCTGGGGTGGTCATGTCGGTGCTAACACAGCAGTTTGTCTCCAGCAGCACTCCATCATTTCCCGAGACAGACATATGCCGACAAGAAGTAACAAACAAAAACAATACACACACCCAATAATAATCATATGTATGCTTTCAGAAACATTAGTGCCCATACAATGATTGTGTCTACTGCACAGAGTGTAGAGTCCCCCTCAGATGTGGCAAGGACTGCTTACTATGGGATAATTAACATCTACATTACTCCTCACCTAAAAATGAAACGTCAAAATATTTTCTTTACAGATATAAATTATACCTCTCTGCGTTTGCTGAAACAATGGCTTCAGAGTTGAGAAACTTTGGACTAATTTCTGACAAATGCTAGGAAGCTGTAATGATTCATACATCTGACGTTTATCTTTTAACACATGGTGACTCTCTCTGAACAAGCTGAAAGAAGAAAAAAGTTACAATGAAAGCAAACAGTAAACAAGGTGAGTGGATTTTTTTTTTTAAAAAAGAGAGAGATGTGAAGGCCAGGGGTGGCTTAATGAGGTAAAGGACAAAATATTGAAAAGATGTACCTTCTCTGCCTAAGCTAGAATCCATTATAATATATTTGCTGGGTAATACCTCCCAATGGGCATGATACAAACATGACAAATTATAGAACCGAAAGAACGTAACATGGAGCCATATAGGGACAAAACATTTAATACATCCCTCTACCTTCCTTTTTAAAAAAAATTCCCATTCTAAAATGCAGTATACAGAGGATCTTGCATTAACTGCAATAAAGCAAAGACATGTGACATTAAATGCAGAAAGATAGCATAGTATGTATATTATAGGGTTGACATATGTCCAGAATTTCCTGGACATAACTGGAATTTGGCCATCGGAAACAGTGTCTGGGCAGAAATCGCCGAAATGTCTGGGAAAATCCAGATGTATGGCAACCAATGTCAGAAGTGTAGATTTTGGCAAAATTCCTTAAGAATAGCTCAGCATCTTTGCAAAAAAACCAAAAAAAAACCCCACCTCAACAACTTTTGTATCTGTATTTTCGCTTTTTTGAAATATGGCAACCCTAGTTCAATGGGAGATTTGCCAAAAGTTTAAGTGAAGTCAGAATTGCACCCTTAGACTTCAGTAAAGTATAGAGATAAAGCTTTTAAAATAAATATTTCTACCTTGATAAAAAGGTATAAAAGCAACGCTATTCTCAACTACAACTGCATTGACAGTTCAGAACTAGCCCCTCTTATTTGTGTGCTGATCAGAAGGTCTGCACTGACATTAGAGTAACGCAGGAGCCACTTTCTACTCTTATAGAGCACTGGCAATAACTATTCCCTCTCCTCTGGGAACTCTAGTGTTATTTTTGGGGGGAGGGGGACTCACATACAAGATAATGTAAGGAATCAATACAATATAATCTGCACAATCTTCAAACACTACAGCTCCTATTGTAAACATGATATATGTTTGTTGTGCAGATATGTCTGAATGTTTATATAGATAGGATTATAGCATTACAGTTTACGGGACTTGTTTATGTGTGATAAAATAAATTTTAAAATATTGCCTTTCATCAGATGCCTTCCTTGCTTCAAGATCTTTTGCATTTTCCTTTTCTATCACTTCAGGATTGTGTTGATCTTCTTTAATCTTTTCAATTTGCTAAAAGAAAAATTATATAAACAAATGATATAATTGTAACCATGGACAGTATTCAACTAACTTATTGTACTAGCTCAAGGATTAGCACTAGTTTAAGGGGATTTCCTCCCCCCCCCCCTTCTGCATATATCTCACCTGCTCTCATGGATTGGAAGAACCCCCAAAATAGATTTAGGGAGTACAGAGATGAGGAGACGGGGACAGACTCTTCTACCACAAAGGGAAAAATCCTTGCACTAACAGAATATTCACTGTAGCACTATGTTTAATACAATGCCCCCCTTTTATTATGCACTACAAGGTACCCCATAGGCTTCATTGAAAAATCTGGTGGTTCCTTAAAAGTTGCAAAGTTGCTTCCAGCATGGAAAGGCAGTCTTATTTTTCCATGACTTGTCTACACTAACCCAAGAAACCCAAGGGTCTATCTCTGCCTGCCCTTGTTTAATTAATGGCACCTTTCCACCTTAAAAAGCCCTCAGAATGACTTAGACCAATAGTAAAATAAAAAAGGAATCAATTACAGCAGCTTAGTTTCAGAACTTGATCTACTCTCAGGAGAACACTTGCCCTGACGAAAGAAAGGGAAGAAATTTTCACTGATTCCCACTTTCCACTGCACCTAGCCCCCTATGAACCTGTTATTGAGAGTTGTGGGAACCTCTGAAGCAGTATAGAAGGTGGGGAGGCTACAGGGAACTAGTAAAAATCACCTTCATCTGTCAGATTGCAATCACTTCGGTAAATGAAAGGAGCCCTTTTGTTCATGGGAGGGCATGACAGGATCCAATCTATTACATTTCTTTAAACTTATTAAAATCAGAATCTAAACTACAAAAAAAATTATTAAGTTTTAAGACAACAGAAAACCTATTAGAAAAGGTCATCTCTCTATCACCACCACGGAAGCCTTCAGATGGGCTCTATGCTGTTTTGGCTGAAATTTTCAGACGTTTTTCTTCATTTGCACTCTTATCTTTGTTTCTGCTGTCTCATTGCCTGTAGCTGCCTAGTAAACCACAAAGATGTTTCAACTCTGGCAAGAGGGAAAGGGTTCTAGGGGCTATTGTGTCCACTATTTGAGTCTATGTACACACCATACATTTAAAGCACATTTCCTGCTCCCACCCTATAAAAGGAATCCTGGGAAGTGTAGTCTACCCCTCATAGAGCTACAATTCCCAGCACCCTTAACAAACTAACATTGTCAGGATTCTGTGGGTGGGTGCATAAAATCTATGTTGCATATGTAGCCTAAGTGAGCTCCAAAGTCCACAACTATAGCTTATGGATAGTAAAATCAGGAGAATACTCCTGCAATGGACAGTAGTATTCAGCCAGCTGAATACTCCCCCAGTCTGGCAACTAACCTGATGCATTAGTCTCTGGAAATCTTAAATGGTCCTCCACCCTTGTGGAGGCTTGAGGAACCTATAAAACCAATCTTAGATCTTATGGGGTATGTTCAGAAAAGCAAGTGCTATAAAGAACCCTGTTGAAAGGGATTGAAAGGCTCTGAATCCAGTGCTTCAAAAGATATAGGGGCCTGAGGCCCAAGTCATACATTTATTAATAATGCTATGTACAACATACTTTGCCTGACACATACAATCTTTTTACAGGTGTTACTGTGTGACATGACATTAGACTATGCAGAACCTTTCAGACTTTTTAGTGGGAACTGATATACAGATTTTAAAAAGCTGACCTAGCCTGACCAGTTCTCTTTGTTCAATAATAATGCATGGATCATGCCACATTGTGAATAGGATGCAGGATTTTAGGTGTTTGAAGGGGAGGTATGCTAGGTGGTTTTTAATTCCAACTCTGGCAAGAGGGAAAGGGTTCTTTTGAATTGCTATAGGTATGTGTGTGACTGAAATGAGGGTGTTTATGCTGCTTGTGACTGTGTGAATATGACATGGCAATGTGGCCTTTCTTTTACATTGATTGAAGAGAGAGAGAGAGAAAGAGAAAGAGAAAGAAACCAGAACACTGAGCAGTGAAATGGTTCAAATCTCTGCTCAGCCATGAACTCTGTGGGTAGCCTTAGGCAAGCCACTATTTCTGAGCTACTGCCCCAAATCTGCAATAGGGGACAATAAATGGTGACCTACATACTCAAAAGATAAAGGAAAAAGAATTGTAGCTGGAGCTATTAGTCTTCAAGAAAATGTAGTGTAAAGTTTTCCTGGCAACAACAAAGAAATTTCACTGACATTTATATATTACCTCTCAGTTCCTTTATTTAACTTCTAATCAGTCAACCACTATGTAGCTGGGTCTTCAGTCTCTCCCCCTGCCCATGTCTGCTGTTACCTGTCAGATTCTAAAATCCTGTCAGGCACTTAACATAGGATGAAGATATTTCTTTTAAATTTGTGGGAGTTGGGAGGCGGTGGGGCTCTGTTGAGAAGTGGACTGGTGGAGAGCATCAAGAATAAGGAACTGCATCAGGGTGGGGGTCAGGATTTGGTAGATCTGAGTGAAATGCAAGACCTTGGGTGATTATGTTATCTGATGTGTGGTTGGGTATCATCCACAATGCTTTAGAGGAAATGAGGAAATCACATTTTGTCATCTTAAAATAGTAAGAACACAATAATTACCAACTACGGAACAGAGCTTGAAATAATGCAATATATCTTTAGCAACTGTGAGTGATATAGTAGTGTTTTAGCAGATAGTAACATAGCATGGAATTTAAAAGGCATTTTACCTGTTTGAAATAATTAATTTTCCTTTGTAGTTCTTCTGCTGTTTTTTCTAGTTCAAGTGATTGCTGCCTGAGAACCACTGCACGCGTAAGAATTTCTTTTGTGTTGTGCCTCAAAGAAGCACTTTCTTAAGTTAAGAAATCAATAAAACATACACAACAAACAGTCAAAGTAAAATGCTAAATGGAAACACATTTTAGTGTGCTCACTTGGATTTAAGGCTTTGAAATAAATGAACTTATTCACACTTACGCTGTTTAATTGGGTAACTTTTAATCTCAACCCAGATTCAGCCACATTTGTGCTGAACATGTTGTCTGAATCATTTGCTATTAACCCAGACAGAATCTAGAATCCACATTTGGATGATAAGCAGTGGCATGCCATGCAATATTTAGGGCTTAATGTTCAGATAAACCACTTATCACAGCTTTTGTTCATGCCTGATGGAGGGGACAGTTGTCATATCACAACTGTGCTGGTTGTGTGAAATGAGTTCTAGTATTTCAACTGAACTGAACTGAAGGATTGAGCTTTCAGTGTCCTCCTGTGGCTAAAGAACTGGATATGAACATCATGTAAATCCTTAGATTTATTACATTGCTTTGGGCAAGCTGAGGCTCTGCTCTGCTTCCAAAAATCTGAAACAACGTTAAGAACGCTATTGCAAGAATTAAGACCATTCTGAATAACAACTAGCACAAAAGGCCTTTGAGAATTCAATCTATAAACATCATACTTATCCCATTTTTATCCCACCCTGTCCTGAAGATTCATGGTGAATTATATATGACAAAAATGTACCAGTAATAAATGCACAGAACTTTTAGCATTTATTGTAAATAATTTAGAACAAATCTTTACTTGTGAATAGCAAATAGAGCAGTAAATAGGGCAGTTCTAAACCAAAGTTAAACTAATATTTCTTCCTTGCTCATGACTTGTTGATTACAGTAGCTACATGGCCTGAACTATAGGATTTGTTCTTACCCCTCTACGTCAATTACAGTACAATAGACTTCTTTAAGAGCTGGAAGACAATGTAGATACCTGTGTTTTTCAACATCTTTCAGCAATCATAAAGTCAGTAACAAAGACAAGAAAAACCACAGGGCAACTCTTAAACAGACAATTTTTAAGCTGAGTATATGGATACATCTGTAATGCCCACTGCGAAAGTGACTGGAACGGACCAGGTTCTGGAGGAAGGAAAATTGTTCATGAATTAATCTCATTTTTACGCATTTTGGGTAAAAACTGGTCACAAAGGTTTTTAAAAATAGCTTTTCATTCCAGATTGTGCTATATCATGTTCTCACCATGTTAATCTGCACAATGGATCCTGTTTTGGATCCACTACTGTTGCTTGAGGCTCAGGTGGCCTCAGTGGCACGAATCTGGTCAAGGATAGCCTAACGTCTGTCGTCTATGCTCTTGTAACCTCTAGGTTAGATTACTGAAATGTGTTATACATGAGGCTGCCTCTGAATGGTTCAGAAACTGGCTGGTGCAGAATTCAGTGGCCAGATTGTTCACTGGGGCAAGATGGTTTGAGTATATCATTCTAATCCTTGACCGGCTGCACTGGCTGCCAATTAGTTTCCAGGTTCAATTCAAAGTGATAGTTTTAACAATAAAGCTTTATGGCTCAGAACTGCAATACCTCAAGGACTGCCTCTCCCATATGAACCGACCCAGACCCTGTGATCATCATCAGAGGCCCTTCTTCGTGTGCCTCCTCTGTGAGAGGTCCAGAGGGTGGCAACACAAGAACAGGCATCTCCTGTGGTGGCTCCCCATTTGTGGAACACTCTCCTCAGGGAGGCTCATCTGACATCTTTGCTACATATCTTTAGGTGCCAGGCTAAAACATTCCTGTTCTCCTAGGTCTTTGGCTAGTTAAACTATATACACCTAAATTGGGGGTACTGTTTTTGTTTATTATAGTATGCATTTGTTGTTATATTGTGAACTGCCCTATGATCTTCAGATGAAAGGCAGTATAGAAATTAAATAAATAATAAACAATGACAATAATATCAGGTGGATTGAAGGGCAACTGTTGATCTGGGCATACCCTTAAAGAAAAATAATCCCAACTCACTGCAATCTGTTGAATTAACTTTTAGATCCCTTCCAAACTCTTTTATTTCTGTGGATGAATTCAAAGCATTTTGGCTTGCCTTATAGAATGTTTCCCCTTCTCCTCCTGTCATATGCCATTCTAGTAGTTCTCCCCGCAAAACACCCAGACCCCATTTTGTGGGGGAGCAGAAGAAAGAAAGAACCTCATTGCACAAGACCGGGGTTCCACTGATGGAATTCATTAGGTGAATTCCACCATGTATATTTTATTTCAGTTGGGATACCTGGCATTATAGAAACTATGTTTTTACCTCGAAGCTCTATCACTTCAGCTTCTTTCTTTTTAAGTAGCTCAGACTGCTTCAGAACTCGGTTTTGGATTTCTTCAAACTCATTTTTTTCCTGGTGATATTCCTGAGCAATGGCAGTTGCTAAATATTTTTCTTGGTGCTGTTTAAAAGTCTCTTGATACTGAGTTGTGTAATCCTGGTACATTTTCCTTTTAAAACAAGGAAATACAATCACTCGCCTTAGACACCACTTTAACTATCTTTTCAAAGCAAAGCCAGTACTTTAGACAATTGCTCAGTTCAACACAGGGGAAATTTGAAAAAAATATGTGTTGCCTTAACTGAACTACAACATAGTTGGGAATATGAGAAACCACCTGTATTTTTCTATTACTTTTCAATGATAGGATGCAGTCAGCAATTGCCATTGAAGTGGTGGTGTACCCCAAAATATAATTCTCCATTAAAGAGTACATTCTTATCTTCCTGAGTGTTCACATTTTTATAGGTAACAAATTCATTGCTTATAATCAGCAATATTTTATGGAAGTCTTAATATACAGCTGTCAAACATTTCTACATACTTGTCTTTTTCTGTTGATTCCTGGTAATTCTGAAGTTCCTTCTGCAAATATTCTTCATGCTGACTAAGAATCATGTATGTTGGTTTCCAGCTAAGGCAACAAATTTAAAACTACAGTAAGCATCTAATTATTAAAAGCATAGTTTAATTATATTCATAAGTAACAAAACCATCATAAAAATGGGTAATTCCCACCAGCACCTTTCTATTTACACTCTCCCTGCTTGCTACCAGAAGATAATGTGATGATGTCCTCTGAGAAACAGGAACCCCGGATATACTTTTGGCACACAGTCAGCTTTGTGAGTCTAAGCTAAAACCTCTGTGCTTTTCTCATTGATTTCAATTGCATGTAGCTTGTATCCAGTGTAAAGTTCAGTACTAACATGTGTACCAACTTTTCATATCACAAAATACTTACACTCAAAAATACTCATTAATACTCATTAATACAACAAAACTAACTGGAACCCACAAAACGTTCTCATTTGCTGCTCTCAGACGCCAGAACTCCTTGCCAAGGGAGGCCCAGTTATCCCTGTCTCTGATGACTTTCCACTGGTTGGCAAATGCATTTGTATTAATACAGTACAGTCCTTTGACCCATATGTTGATTTGTAAGTAAGTTGTGGTTGGCTCTAAATGGTTATTTGTCTAGTTTTTTATGTTTTTCAGTTTGTATTTTACTGCTGTTTTATTGTATGTTGATATTTTTATTATACAGCGAGACCTTGGTTTACAAAGTTAATCCGTTCTGGAAGTCCGTTCTTAAACCAAAGTGTGTTTTTCCATAGCAGCAGGGGACTCAATTTACAAATGGAACACACTTAACAAGAAGTGAAACATGTTCTGCTTCCAAGGCAAAGTTCACAAACCAAAACACCTACTTCCGGGTTTGCAGCGTTCTTAATCCAAGTTGTTCATAAACTAAGCTGTTCTTAAACCAAGGTACCACTGCATTTGTATTATTGCTGCTAGCTGACTGAATTGCCATTTGGCATAAACACAGGATATAAGTGTAACAAAGAAAGAAATACATAGCAGTAGTTAAGAAACTGGTATGAACCATGCAGTGTCGGATTACCAAATAGAGTAGGGGCCCCACGACAACAGATCAAAATAATATTGATTTGATCTTGAAAGAAAATTACAACCAAGCTTTCCGAGTTCAATGTTATCCCACTAAAGCACACACACAAGGGCCCGCCCCCAAGTTTGAGAATGCCTAGGGGCCTCTGAAAGGGTTTAATCCAGCACTGGAACCATGAAGTCCCCAGTTCAAATCTAAGGCTGCATACACACTATACCTTTAAATCACAATCAAAGCACATTTTTCCTCTCAAAGAATTCTGAGGAATGTCTTTTGTTCAGGGTTGCTAGGAATTGTAACTGTGAGAGGTAAACTATAATGTCCAGAATTCTTTGAGAGAAAGAATGTTATTTAACTGTGCTTTAAAGGTATAATGTGAACACATATCACAAATTTTCCAGGTGTCTCCACCCATTCAGACACTCTACCACCCATACGCAGTATGTAAATAATAATAATAAATAATAAATAAATAAATAATAATACTGACTGACCTGACTGACAGAGTTGCAGTAAGATTATAGAGATAATGTACTGAAAGCACTTTAAAACCTCAGAAAGTGCTATGTATCTTCCCTGTCTATAACAAAATAACTTCACACCCCTTCTTACTAGCTAAATCCATAATTGCTTGATTACAAAGAGGTATATTATAGGCAATTGCGGTTTCAGAATTAAAGTTTTTACCATATACTTACGCATTACAATTCTCTTTACAGCTATTGTTTCGTTTGCGTAGGCTAGCAATTGCCTCCTTGTTCTTGTTAATTTCTTCTTGTAGCTGACAGATCTCAATCCTTTTCCCTGCAGTATTTGCAGAATATACTGAAAGAAAATGTTTATTTCATGTTTGATGGAATTTAAGATCGGAATAGGTCACTGGGATACAAGCTATACAACTGGAACCACCCAATATGTTCCAAGGTTAGAGCTATAGAGCAGAATTTACCTAACAGTCTCATCAGCAGAAGCTGTTCACAAAGACTTGCTTACACAACAAGACCTGCCCTCCTCTGCTCCCCACACACTATCCCAAAATTAGTTTGGGGTTGGGGGAGAGGGTATAATTCCGACCAGCAAGGTGAAATGCTTGCATAGATACAGTGGTGCCTCGCAAGACGAAATTAATCCGTTCCGTGAGGCTCTTCGTATAGCGGTTTTTTCGTCTTGCGAAGCAAGCCCATTGACAGCTTAGCGGATTAGCGCTATTAGCGGTTTAACGGCTTTTAGCAGATCAGCTGATAAGCGGCTTAGGAAAAGGGGGGGAGGGGGAAAAACCCGCAGGAACTCGCAAGACATTTCGTCTTGCGAAGCAAGCCCATAGGGAAATTCGTTTTGCGAAGCGCCTCCAAAACGGAAAACCCTTTCGTCTAGCGGGTTTTCCGTCTTGCGAGGCGTTCGTCTTGCAGGGCACCACTGTAGAATGTTTGAAAGAGCATGATGCTAAATTCCACCCAGAATGTTGATCCAGCACCTTCTTATGCAGGCTTCCTCAACCTTGGCCCTCCAGATGTTTTGGTACTACAATTCCCATTATCCCTAGCTAACAGGACCAGTGGTCAGGGATGATGGGAATTGTAGTTCCAAAACATCTGGAGGGCTGAGGTTGCCTATGCCTGTTCTTATGGATACTGGAGGTCTACTAGGCATCTGGAGCTCCCCTGCTTTCTAGGGCTGCTACATTTGTTTCAATAAGGTAGCAGGTCCTTGTGCATGGTGGTTTTTGTTTGTTTGTGTGTTTTTTGTTAGACACGCCTTTGGATAGACACCACAAGTTGTGAATCATAACCAATTCTCAGACCAAGAGTACAACTTCTCGACAATGAGGACCAGTTTCCATTACAACCCACCAAGGATAAGAGGAATGTTTCTATCAAGGAAAGGCAAAGGGCATGCAGAAATATATATGAGAGCTTAAACTGCAAGAAATGCAAGATTCTGACAAAATTTATGTACAGTATTAAAGTCGACTCACTCTGTATCTGTTGCCTCAAATGTTCCTTGGAGTAAGATGCCTGCTGCAGCTGAAACACTGTAGCAGAAACATATAGATGAATGATATCATTGCCTTCAGATATTACGGTAAGTGTGAAAACTAATTTGCATATTAAAACAGTAACTTAGTCACTTGAATACTGTATTTTATTTCAGTGCTAGGTGTATTCAAGCTGTTTGCCTATGGCTTGCCTATATTAAACTATACCCTATCAGCTGCTTCCCCTCCTTTTCAGATGCATTTCCCTTATAAATATCCATCCAAACCAGTACAAAGGTGAAAACTGCTGATGGGGAAAGGAGAGGGAAGAATTAAACCATTCCCACCATTCTTTGCTACTAATTCTCCTCTCTCAAATTTGCTTTGAGAGTGGTGACTGTTAGGACCTTATAACATGTGGTTTGGCATCGAGTGTAATTCTCTCTTAACCCAGTAACACAGATCCATACGGGACTCAGCTACATTTGTACTGTAAAGAAAAAGTGTTTTAAATGTGTTATAACACTGTGAGGCAAACAATAAATGCAAATAATCAAAAACTATAGGTAACTGAAGGACTCTCCCTTGCTTGTTTCCAAAGCTGAACCACACAGCAACATACCAAGCTGTAGCAGTAGTTTGTTCAGGTTGTTTAACATGACATCAGCCATTTTGTAAACCTACATGAAGAGGGAAAAGAAAAGGAAGAACATAATAAAAGCACAAACTCACAATGACATAATAGCCCCAGCAATACAAAATGAAAATTGGAGACAAATGAAAAGAAAACCCACCCCTTGCTATAAAGGCCTAGGTAAAGGGTAGTAAATTCTATTATTACAGGCTATGCTAGCACGGGAGATGCTTTGTAAGGCAGGGGTGAAATTTTCGTGAAAAAGGAGGGAATATGAGGCTAACATTAACCCTCTTTTAAAATTATCCCACTTTGCCTGAGGCAGTTTTTTCCACTGACCTGTTTGTAATGATAGCTGGAGTCTTTAACCAGCTTTTTACCATTAACAAATTTCAATGTATCTGAATAAGCACAAAAATTCCAATCTTAAAAGTGTTCAAAGTTACACTGCATGTTCACCAATCTTCTGCCCTCATTAATGTTTTCACAGGTAATGATAAACATGATCCTTAAACGATCAGTCAGGAGGAGTGCTTAGCAAGACAGCAACATTTTTATCTAAATACAAAATTAAGTCAGGTGTAAAGTTTCCAGACCACATAACATGACGATTCTGGGTAAAATCTGCATTTCTACAAAACCCTGTTTCTTTATTTCTTTGATTATTAAATTTCTATACAGCCCCCTCAACCGAAGGCCACTTTAAAAATACTTTCAAACTACAGCCTTCACCCCCAACGTGATTTAAAGGCAGTCTGACAACAACAGTAATAAAAATAGATTTTAAAACCCTATTGGTGACAAAAAAAACCCACCACAAACACGGTTTCAGAAGAACAGATAAAAATAATCTGTGGTGTGTATGGCACCAGACCTGCTGATCTTCGTCAAAAACCAAAACAACCCCCCCTCATTTCGTTTGGGGGGGGTCCTGTTTATTCAATGGGGGCAGTAAGGCTCACAGGGAGGCTGAGAGTCAACCTCTTAAAACACTGTTCAGCAGAAAGCAAAATGGCGCCGCCCTGGAGGGGGGGTAAAATGCGCGGGAAAAGTTGAGGAGGCGGAGGAAAGACGCGCGTTTCTGAGGCGCTTCTCGCGGTGCTTTAACCGCCGTTTGGCTGCGGTGATCCGCCTCAGGCGCTCGGCAGCCTGTTTCCCGCCTTTATTTTAAGTCCTAACGGCAGCGGGGCGGGCGGGGGAGGGGAGCTGCGCCGCCTGAGGAGATTCGTTTGGCGGGAAGCCCTGAGGGGGTTGAGCCCGCTGCGTCCAAGAACGCTTTGCTCCCTAGTCAGTCCCTCTGGGCGCGGCTTTACTTCCGAGTAGACATGATTTAGGGTTGCGCGCCCTTCCTTCGGGGACTTATAAAATTCTACGGCACTTAAAATGTGGGGTTTTTTTTGGGGGGGTGTAATTAGTTTGCTTGTTGTTTTGCTATATATAATAAAGTTCTCATTTTGCGTTATTCTGTTGTGAAGCGCCCTGGGCTCTTTGGATTAAGGGGTGGTATACAAATTTAACTGGTGGTGACGATAAATATATAAAAATAACGACGACAGTATTCTTCTCCAAGCTTAATAGGGTTGAAATATTTCAAAAAGTGAAAATCCAGATACAAAAGTGAGTCTTCCAGGAAATTCTGGACATATGGCAACCCCAAGCACTTTTGTGTGAAGGGCGGTATACAAATTTAATAAATTATTAGAATTATAATCTACTAAAAATTAGCAACAAGAGTATTCTTCTCCAAGCACATTTGGATGGAGGGTAGTATACAAATTTAATAAATTATTATTATTATTATTATTATTATTATTATCTATATTAACAACCATAATCTTCTCCAAGCACCTTTGGGCAATTCCCCTGTAATGTCTCAGATTGCACGTCTGCTTGATTCCCGGGGCAACCCCACAAGAAGAGTGCAGTTCTAAACCATATTTGCTCGGGATTAAATAAATGCACCCATTTTTTTTAAAAAAAGATTGAAGTATTAAACAGTACTACTACCAGCCACTTAAGTGTGTGGTTCTTGGCTGAAATGGTTCTAGCTGAAAAAAGCCCTGTATACAGTCAATGTTAACAGCTATGATCCTGGAGGAGGAAGTATCCAGTTTTCCAAAGTATATAATACTGTGGTTTGACTACTAGGAAAATGCAATATCATAGTGCACCAAAATTGGGAAATTAAAGGTGGTCATGAGTATAGCCCCAAAGTTTTGAATACCTGACTGAAATCAGTGGGAACAGATCTCTTTGTATTTGTTTTTTTTAATGAATCAACTCACTTTCTTTTCCTTTCTCTTCCCCCAAATACTCTTGAAGAAAAGCAATGAAGATGCTCCATCTACTGGAGAATTGATGCAGCATATCCCCAGACGATTTCAGGCAGCTGCCGCCTATGTGCTGATGACAACACATGCACAGATGACAGCTTTGGTGAATTGAAGTTCAGTGTGGGAAAACAAATCACAGTGGCCAAGCTAGCCAAAAGACACTTGGAAGGCCCACAAGCAGGACACGAGGGCAATGACTATTTCTCACCCTTATCCAGCAATTGGTATCTAGAGGCTTGTTGCCTCTAAACCTGGAGGCTGGTACCCACTAGCAGCTACTGGTAGACAGTCAGGGATTACAGTTGTTGTTGTTTAGTCGTGTCCGACTCTTTGTGACCCCATGGTGGAGTCAATTAATTGCGATCTTCTCCCCACCCACCTCCCTTGCAAAGACACAAAGGACTGAATACAAGGTTGCAGCCCTATGCATGTTTATATCATAGAAGTGTAGAGTTGGAAGGGACTCTGAGGCGCATCTAGTCCTACTCTCTGCAATGCAGGAACCCCGACTAGAGCATCAGATGTTGTTTTAGGGGAGTGCAACCAGTTTGGTCACACTGGGCATAGAGCCTTGGGGGTGCTGCTGGGGACGCCACAACTATGATTTACAATGGAGCATGAGAGGTGTAAGAGAGCCGAATTTTAGTGTCACACAGGGTGCCAATGAAATTTGGGGTCCCAAGATCTGCCACTGAAAGCATCCATGACAGATGGCCATCCAACATCTGCTTAAAAGCCTCCAATGAAGGAGAGTTCACCACCTTCTAAGGCAGTGGTGTCCAAACTTTTTTCAAAGAGGGCTAGATTTGATGAAGTGAAGGGCCGTGGGGGCCGACCAAAGAGCCAACCAATGTTATTGACCTTTTTTAGGATTGAAGAGTTGTTGTGCTTTTTTTTAGGGTTGGAGTTGATGAGCTTCTTTTAGGATTGAAGTAGTTTCATTGAGGGTTTTTTTTAGGATTTTACCCCAGGAAATAAATTGCCATTGGGACTGGACTGAACCAACCGGCAGGTCGGATTAGGCCCCCGAAACAAACTTTGGACATGCCTGTTCTAAGGAAGTCTGGTCCATTCTCGAACATCTTTTACCATCAGAAAGTTCTTGTTTAGTTGGAATCTCCTTTCTTGTAACTTGAATCTATTTGTAGTGAATGGTAGTAAGCCTCATTGAACTCAGTAGGATGTACTTCTAAATACAGTGGTACCTCGGGTTAAGTACTTAATTCATTCCGGAGGTCTGTTTTTAACCTGAAACTGTTCTTAACCTGAAGTACCACTTTAGCTAATGGGGCCTCTTGCTGCTGCTGCGCCGCCAGAGCAAGATTTCTATTCTTATCCTGAAGCACTCTTTCTGGGTTAGCTGGGTAACCTGAAGCGTATGTAACCTGAAGCGTATGTAACCCGAGGTACCACTGTAGATCACAGCACCTCAAGGCATTTCATTGACCCAAGGGCTGTGGTACCACATTCTTTGCCAGACATGGAAGCAACTGCTGGGTCATGTGTGAGCCGTGCAGCACTAAAATTGAGTACAGTTGTTACTGTCATAATTCTATCCCCAAAGTATTCTGTGTCATTATAAGGGATCCCAGGGTCCACCCCTTAGATTCCATGCAGCTTCACTGCAACACATACATTTTCCTGCCCCAAGCAACCTCATGAGTTGCTTGCCCAATTGAACTGGCAGAGAGAACAAATAGGAAGAGCATCATGGGTGCACATGTTTGGAGAAGCAGATTGTTTAATGAGAAAGAGGGAAGTAAAATGTGGTAGTCTAAAGCTGATGGTCAGGCAGGAGATGAAGGAAAGATGCAGCAACTGGAGAAGGAGGAGGAGAAAGCACACTGGAAGTGAGATATGGGCAGATGCAATGAATTAATTCTGCTCAAAATGTAGCCTATTGTCAGTCACAGACAGGATATGTTGCCTGGGGAAATGAAAACTCACGCATCAAGAAATGCAGGAGGAGCATGGAGGAAGCACTGACTAAACTGACCTTAGGTTGAAAACACAAAGGGACAGAAAATGAATCAGACCAACATAATTGCATAAAAAGAGATGTTTATAATATATACAGTATGTTTTAATACACAGTTGCTCAAAAACACCACTGAATATACTGTTAAATAGGCATCGGCCTCTTCATCTGTGCTACAATCTCTTGGTTTTATTCTGATTTGCTTATGGCATCGTTGTCTGTTTACAGTATTCTGTCACCACCTCACCACCCTCCTTGCTGCAGTTTAAGGCACTTGTTAATGTCTTTCTGTCCCCAAGCTTCTTGTTTCATGAATGTCTCACAAATGAATCATGCATATCCAGCCTAAGGCTGCAATCCACACACTTCTCTAGGAGTAAACCCCATTGTAGTGGGACTTACTCCAGAGTATACATGTATAGGCTTACATTGCAGAACTCCTTTTTGCTGCTCTGATCCATACTCATCAGAGGAAACAGGTGTACATTTCTTAACTGTCCCTAAGCCAGGCATGTCCAAAGTCCGTTTCAGGGGCCTAATCCGCCAGTTGGTTTAATCTGGCCCCTATGGCAGTTTATTTCCTGGGGTAAAATCATAAAAAAAGCTCAACAACTTCAATCCTACAAAAAAATCCTACAAAAAGGTCAACACATATATTAAGTAAAATAGAAACATTGCCACCTGTCCCCGCCCCACTCACCTTTCCCCCATCCACATCTTTTTCCCTTTTTCTTCCTAACGTAACACTAATGTCTCAACAAATGAAACTGATCTGTAAAAATGTAACTGGGGGGGGGGGGGAGAGACATTGCTCATACTTTTGTAAACCAATAAAATCTTTAATAATACTGTAATAATAAAAGGTCAACAACTTGGGTGTGGTGAGCCAGTGTGGTGTAGTGGTTAAGAGCGGTGGACTCGTAATCTGGGGAACCGGGTTCGCTTCCCCGCTCCTCCACATGAAGCTGCTGGGTGACCTTGGGCCAGTCACACTTCTCTGAAGTCTCTCAGCCCCACTCACCTCACAGAGTGTTTGTTGGAGGGGAGGAAGGGAAAGGAGAATGTTAGCCGCTTTGAGACTCCTTCGGGTAGTGATAAAGCGGGATATCAAATCCAAACTCTTCTACTCTTCTTCTTTGGTCGGCCCTCACGGCCCTTCACTTCATCAAATCTGGCCCTCTTTGAAAAAAGTTTGGGCACCACTGCCCTAAGCCTTACACACAAGCAGTTTTGTGTTTGTTTTTTAACATCTGAGCAATTGGAATGCTGATGAACATCCTGTAACACTTCAAGAGCTGAGCTAGTGCAATAGATAAATACAGTCATAGAATCATAGAGTCTTAGAGTTGGGAGGGACCTGAGGGTCATCTATTCCAACCCCCTGCAATGCAGGAATCTCAGCTAAAGCATCCTTGACAGATGACCATCCAACCTCTGCTTTAAAACCTCCAAGGAAGGAGAGTCCACCACCTCCCGAGGGAGACCATTCCATTGTCAAACTGCTCTTACTGTCATAAAGGTTAGTTTCTATTCAGTCAAGGAAGAACTCTTGCAGTTGATTGCTATGGAGATTAAAAAAAAAAAAAACAGAATCCTATGTTTACCTCAGTCCCCCACCCCTCCCGTTTTCTTTACTCGTATGTATCTGATTGCGTCCGTTTGGCAAAAAATACTATTTTCCTTGAAGAAGGATAGCATTCAGTGCTTTAATTGATAGTTCATTCATCTCCCCTCAACTATAGTTAGTGCCCTAAAACATTATTGAAAGCTGGCTTTGACAGTGTGGATAAATTCACGGATAAGAACTTATACAATTGTTACCCAGCAAGATAAGTTGATGGTTACTCTGACAATGGAACATCAATAGCATAGCTATGAATGGGTGTGTGTGTGTGTGTGTGTGTGTGTGTGTGTTTGGAATCCCAGACAGAGAAGCTGATAATTGCCATCCAAGGTCAGATATGAATTACAAGTAATATACAGCAAATTCATTACTGGAACTACTTACGATGATGACAATGCGAAAAATGTTGTTAACAAAGAGGACCAATTGATTGCTCCATCATGAAGTGCCTTAAGTTGTCAAATACTGATTACAAAGGCCCACAACTAAATAGTAGAAATGAAAATCCTTCATATATTTGGATGAGCAATGTCATCTTCTAGTATAAATGTTCTCGCCATAAAAGCACATCATGAAATAATTCACTCTTATTTTATTGAGGCAAGCTAGTGATTAACAAGGAAACATTGTCTCCGATAGGTCAAACACTGAAGTTATGGATGGTCCCCCCCCCAAAAAAACCCCCCAATAATTTTACTCCTTAGCTGAGGAAATGCCAAATGCAGTTGTAGAAATACTGAATATCAAAGTGTACACACATAAATTAAGTTGTTTTAGAAAGCAAATACAATAACCTCCATTTTCCCAGTGGAAGAGGGGATGAGATATTCATTTTTAAATGGAAAGGCTTGCTGCTCAGTGTCTCAAAAGCTTCAATAGATGCAGTTTATGTGGTTCCAATATTATTTCAGCCATCATAAAGGCTGAAATAATTTTTATAATTGAGAGGTGATCTC
The DNA here is from genome assembly GCF_964106915.1 of Podarcis gaigeae. Classification (NCBI taxonomy): domain Eukaryota; kingdom Metazoa; phylum Chordata; class Lepidosauria; order Squamata; family Lacertidae; genus Podarcis; species Podarcis gaigeae. The sequence continues at coordinate 8,914,077 of NC_139678.1, forward strand.
AATGTTCCTAAAATAACAGGTGTCATTGATAGTTGCCTCATAATGAGCCTAAGGCTTTTAGGCTTCCCATAATCCTCTGGTTGGACACAATGACAACAGGAAGCTGGACTAGTCTGGCCATTGGCCTAATCCAGCAGGGTCAATTAATATTATTAATGCTATATTTTAAGCAGAGCCTGATACTGTCTATGGCAAGGTGGGAAATCTGGAAATGTCCAGATGTTACTGAACTACAACTCCCATCATCCTTGACCATTGGCCATGCTGGCCACGGCTGATGGGAGCTGGAGTCCAACAATAGCAGGAAAGTAACAAGCTACCCACCCTTGGAGATTAGGAATGAGTTCTAGCTGTGCTCTACAAATCTCCTCTTCCTTTCAGTGACTCTCATTCCCAACACCCTAATGGCACAACTACCAACACCAAAACTGTATTTTGTTTTGTGTTGTTCTGTTACATGACCTGTTTGGAGGCTCATCAGACCAAAAAGCAGGATATAGATGCAACTTTGTAAACAGATTCTGTAAAATCCAAAAAAGAATAAGACTATGATCTTTTAAAAGTTAATAAATCTGTAAATAAATAAATAAAATGCAGGAGCTGGCTATGTATAATTCTTATCACAAGCGCCCCCCAAGCAAGAAGCTTACCCCACAAACTTGCCCTGCCATTGCTGAACTCCTGTCATTATCATATGCTTTCCCCTTCCCATTTTTTTTCCTGCAGCCACCACTGATTCGTATTGACCCAAGACAGATATTTATTTATGAATTAAGCCTGTCAAACAATTGGCAAGACTTGTGTATGCAAACAATATAGCCTTATGCCACTAATATTGCCAAACGTGAGATACACAAGTTGCAGAAGCGGATGAGAAAACAATTATTAGGCAGCACACAGTCCAAAATTATATATAATGGGAAGTTGCCTTCATATTGTCCATACAATTCCTTATCTCTTGTCCTCAATGGAAAACCGGCCTGGGAATCTCTACCGGACTTTCAACGGGTCCTTTTTGTCCAGGAAAAGAAGATGATAACGGCTTATACCACTTCACATTGTGTGGGGTGGAATGACATTTGTGAATGCTCACACATGCATTCCAAACCAAAACCTTTTACAAATAGAAAAGCAGAACAGCAGACAAGGGGCTGGGCTAGAATCTTTCCCTTTGCCGTGCTAGCATCCTTGTGATACAGAGTTATTTTTACAAATCTTTTAAAAATGTGGTCTGTCCCGCCCCCTCCTAAAGTGGTGCAATCCATTGTGCCACCTCGGAACTTGGCCATTCTGCTGCAAATATATAGACCGGGCGATTGCTATGATCCCCGAATGTGAATTTGGAAACGTAAAGGAGCCCTGGACGGTTAAGTCCAGCCAAAGGCGACTATGGGGTGCGGTGCTCATCTCGCTTTCAGGCCGAGGGAGCCAGCGTTTGGCCGGCACAATCTACTTCACATAGATTGCACATTTATAAGGTATCTCAAGGGTGATTTCCTCAAGGAAGGAGGAAAAATCTACACAGCAAATAAATAAGCAGGCAATGCAAATTAAACAAACGTGTATAAATTGACCTGCTTTCCGTTGATTGCCTGATCTTATTGTTCATGTCGTGGCAAACATGGATCCAGAAAACAAAACATAAAAAAACACGATTGGGGAAGGTACGCAATGTTATCCACAGCATAATTCCTAAAAAAGGAGAGCTGTTTTGTTTCGCTTTAACATTTATATCCACTATCACGAACAGATTCATTTGTCTAAATAAACCAGTCGTTTGTTCTTTGACAACTGTTCCATTGACTCCGGAGAGATTTTTTTCTTTCTTTCTCCATCCTCCTGTGCTGGATTTGGTCTCATGAGCCTGCTGTATGATATGCAAGGCGAACAGTAGGACTTTGAAAGTATTAAATGTTTCACGGATGACAAAGGGCCGCTTTCATCCCCATTTCACTTGTTTGCTCCTTGACTCAGTATAATGGGATGTTGTGCTGGAGAGGCTTCCCTCCTTACGCAGGAAGAGGGGTATGTGAGTCACAGGGCAACATTGTACTTGGAATGACAGATTTGTCTGCTTAAACTGGGGAGATGCACTTCTGCGCTTAGAAAACAGTCAGCTTGCAGGAATCAAAAATTTAGCAAATGGCTCTCTCTTCTGTAGATCAGCCTCAGATCTCAGGGAATTGCAGCTCCCTAGCAAAGCTGCACAGAAACCCCGAAGTGATAAATGTGACGGTTTCACAGCTATGACTTTGCACTGTATTATTTTATGTCTATTTTCCCTCCCTTATTCCTGCTGGTGTTTTTTTTTTTTCGTGCGTGAAAGAAAGAAATAGAAAGAGAGAGACAAAAGAGAAGAGAGTCTCTCCAAGAGACAGGGAATCAGGCCTTTCTTACAGAATGACAGATTCATCGGAGAGGCAACTTTCAGAATCCTTGGCGTCGCTACAGTTTGGCAGGAATCTAAACTGCTTTCAGTTTTGACTTAACCCTAAGGGTCGGATAGGGACCGATTAAAAGAAGTAGCAGGTCTGAGGCTCATCCGCGGTGCTGGACTCTCCAATAGGCAGACTAAGTACACACTGTTGGGCAGCAACAAAGCAGGGGCACATTGATTTTATTTTATTAGAATTTTTTTTTTTTTAGAATTTGGCATTTGATTTTTTTAAAAAATAAAAGGCTTCGAAGTAGTCATCATGGGGAAAATCAGAGCTTTATTTGACTTCCGTACACTCCACAATCTTCTCCCAGTTTTCTGTTCTCTTTTTTCCTGACTTACCCCCAACTAAACCAAGGGGCGCCCTATTAAGGCAGATGGATACAATGCAAGGAAATCAGATCCTGTCAAGTGTTACAATAAATCCACGTTTTATTTTATTTATTTTATTTTATACTTAACAAAGTGACCAAGCGCGTCGCATATAGCTTGGTTCTGCCCCTACTAGATTCTGCTACGCCCATGAGGGGCACCATAACTTTTTCGGTGCTTAGAACCTAGAAAGGTTTTAATCCGGCCCTGGTCACCAGGGATATATTGCCTTATTTTAAGCCCTGACTTTTAAAGCTTCTGACCCGCCCCATCCGTAAAGCACAGATGGAGGCCCGTGCTGATTTGTTTTGTTTTTCATACCTGTGTCCTGACAAATGATCCCGGCGGCTGTTTTCACACGAGCCTCATCGTGGTTCTGAATGTTTGCCTTCTGAACGTTGAGAATGGCTTAACGCGTACCTCCCAAAGCACCCTCGGTCCTCTCTTGTGGTGGTGACTTGTTTCGCGGGTTTCTTGCGCACGTGTGAACGCTCCCTAATGCTAAATAATAAACAGGAGTGGAGTAGTTTGACACCCAACTCTATCCAAATTAGGCTTTTACGCACGCGTCCGCCTTGCTGCGACAGAAATTACGCACGACTCTGCTTTGCTGCTGAAATTAGGACGGGCCTAGGAAACCAAGTGAAAGTGAATATATAAAAATGCCTGAACGCTCGCTCGCGCTCTCTCTCTCTCTCTCTCTCTCTCTCTCTGTGTGTGTGTGTGTGTGTCACACACACACAGAGAGAGCGAGAGAGCGCTGCTGCAATGTATTAGATGTTCCTGCCTGTATACATAGAACTGCGGTCCGGTGGACAATATCGGGAGCCTTGAGAGCTTATTCCCCCCTGCCAGGACACCCGAAGGCCGCTTTTAATCCAGCTGTCCATAAAAATCGAGGTGTGTGCACCTTAACACCGCCCAGCTGGTCCTTGGAAGCGCAGAGGGCGCAGCGTGGATGGCGTGAAGAATCTGCTTTCCAGCCTCCTCCCTGCGTCACCGCCCTCGTCCGGCCCAACGACTGAGAAACTATTTTGACTCTAAATTCCACAGCACCGTCAAGGCTCCAAATCAGTGAAATACTCCTTAGAGCAGAGTTAGTTAACGTGTTGACTCCAGGTGTTCGGGACTAAAACCCTCATCAGCTCTAACCATTGGCCGTGCTGGCTGGGGCTGAGGAGGGTTGGAGAACATGCGGACGGCGCCACATTGGCTACCCCTCCCTGCTTTATATAGAGAGGAGCATTTAAAATAGCTGGTATTGGTTAAACCAGGGTTTCCCAAACTTGGGTCTCCAGCTGTATTTGGACTACAACTCCCATCATCCCTAGCTAGCAAGAGCAGTATTCAGGGATGATGGGAATTGTAGTTCAGCTGGAGACCCAAGTTTGGGAAACCTTGGGTTAGAGCAAATTCCCTTTCAGAAGTCTTCTGGAACATAGAAAGCTTCACCTTATGCCATGGGCCCATCTAGCTCAATACTGTCTGCACGGACTGGCAGAGACTCTTCTGGGTTTCAGGTAGGGGGTCTCTCCCAGTCCTACCTAGAGATGTCGCTGGGGATTGCACCTGTGACCTTCTGCATGAAAGGCAAAGGTTTTACCGTTCTGCTGAGGGGCAGCTCAGCAGTGGGGAAGTGCAACACCTCTCCACCGTTGTTGTGGTATTCAGCGGTAGACTTCCTCTGAGAGTCTGGATTTGATATCTCGCTTTATCACTACCCTAAGGAGTCTCAAAGCGGCCAACAATCTCCTTCCCTTCCTCCCCCACAACAAACACTCTGTGAGGTGAATGAGGCTGAGAGACTTCAGAGAATTGTGACTGGCCCAAGGTCACCCAGCAGCTGCATGTGGAGGAGCGGGGAATCGAACGCAGTTCACCAGATTACGAGTCCACCGCTCTTAACCACTACACCACACTGGCTCTCATACCTGGAAGTTCCCATTTAGCTGTTACAGTTGATAATCTTCTTCTTTACCACCACCAATTGGCCAAAAGCCATCTAAGCCACTGGCTCGAAGCCAGTAGTACACGTGAAAGGGATCTAGAGGTCTTAGTAGACTACAAGCTTAACATGAGTCAACAGTGTGAAACTGCAGCAATAAAAGCGAGTGCTATTCTAGGCTGCATCAACAGTGTTCAGATCAAGGGAAATCATTTGTTTAGTCATATCCGACTCTTCGTGACCCCCTGGACCAGAGCACGCCAGGCACTCCTGTCTTCTACTGCCTCCCTCAACTTGGTCAAACTCATGCTGGTAGCTTCGAGAACACTGTCCAACCATCTCGTCCTCTGTCATCCCCTTCTCCTTGTGCCCTCCATCTTTCCCAACATCAGGGTCTTTTCCAGGGAGTCTTCTCTTCTCATGAGGTGGCCAAAGTATTGGAGCCTCAGCTTCAAGATCTGTCCTTCCAGTGAGCACTCAGGGCTGATTTCCTTCAGAATGGATAGGTTTGATCATAGTACCACTCTATTCTGCCTTGGTCAGGCCACGCTTGGCATACTGTGTCCAGTTATGGGCACCACAATTAAAGAAAGATATTGAGAAACCGGAAATTATGCAGAGGAGGGCAACCAAGATGATCAAGCCTTATGAGGAACGGTTGAAGGAGCTGGGTATGTTTAGCCTGCAGAAGAGAAGACTGAGAAGAGGTATGATAGCCATCTTCAAATATCTGGATGGCTGTTCCACGGGAAATGGAGCAAGCTTGTTTTCTCTGGCTCTGGAGGGCTTCAAATTACAAGAAAGGAGATTCAGACAAAACATCAGGTGGAACTTTCTGATAGTAAGAGCTGTTCGACAGTGGAACAGACTCCCACGAGAGATGGCGGACTCCGCTTCCTTGGAGGTTTTTAAGCAGAGGTTGGGTGGCCATCTGTCATGGATGCTTTAGTTGAAATTCCTGCACTGCAGGGGGTTGGACTAGATGACCCTCGGGTCCCTTCCAACTTTATACTTCTATGACTAAATACTCTGTTGTATGCAAGTGCTGGTAAACAGCGCGAACTTATACTTGGAAGTAATCCCATTGAATCCAACGTGCAGAGGGTTAAGCAATCACTATCAGTTTGCTAAAGAAATGGGGTCAGTTTTCTCAGAGCTAACCGGTTGGCGGCCAATTACATGCGCCTATGCTTCATTCGCCAGCAAAATAATGGGCGCGATTCAGATATATTTAATGTACGCTCAACTCTCTTTCCCTTTGAAAGAAGTGGGAGTCAAAGGCGCAAACGGTGCTCAAGGCAAACACCTTAAAACCCATTTATTTCATCTGGAGTCATTTAACAAACCGCTTGATTCTCACTTTTAAATCGATGGCGCCTTTACAGTGTAGTCATATACGTGTCTACTCAGAAGTAATCCCTATTGAGCGCAATTTACCCCCAGGTAAGGGAGGGTATTCCAAGCTGGAGTGCTTTACTCAGACGAGAAAGGATCCAGCTTTTAACCCAGTCCGAAACACATTTACTTTTCTATAGGACGTCCAGCGCGACCCTACACCTACTTGCACGGAGCTATGTCCTACCGAGTGGTAAGCGTGAGAAGAATTGTAGCATGAACGTGCGCGCAATGCGAAATCGTTGCCAATTTCGTATCCAGTCCTGTTAGAATTAGGGCGCATTTCAGACAGAGATTGAGGACCTCACCCCAAGCAGACATCGCGGGGTGAAGAAGAAGCGACCCGGTACCCCACGGCTCCGGGATGCCTCTCTCATGGCAATAAACACCAACACAAAGTCGTTCAATGGCTGGCGTCTCCACCAGCCCAGTTCTTAAAATCAGCATTTTTCGTTTTATTTCTCACGACTTGTTTTGAGCACACCGGTTCCAGTTCATTGTGGTTCTGGTTTAGGAACACCGGAAGCTTTTCAACACCGACTCAGGCCAACAGGACATCTCGCTCGGCTTTGCCACTGCACTGGCAAGCGGCGTTTGAGGTAAGGTTTTCTCCCGGCCCTGCTGGGAAATGGCCGGAACCTGGAACCTTCTGCCCGCGAAGCAGATTTGATAAGAGCCCTTCACTTTGTTTGTCCATGACTGGGAGAAAAGCAATGACAAACCTAGACAGCATCTTAAAAAGCAGAGACATCACCTTGCCAACAAAGGTCCGTATAGTTAAAACTATGGTTTTCCCAGTAGTGATGTATAGAAGTGAGAGCTGGACCATAAAGAAGGCTGACTGCCGAAGAACTGATGCTTTTGAATTATGGTGCTGAAGGAGACTCTGGAGAGTCCCATGGACTGCAAGGAAGATCCAACCTCTCCATTCTGAAGGAAATCAGCCCTGAGTGCTCACTGGAAGGACAGATCCTGAAGCTGAGGCTTCAATACTTTGGCCACCTCATGAGAAGAGAAGACTCCCTGGAAAAGTCCCTGAAAGATGGAGGGCACAAGGAGAAGGGGACGACAGAGGACGAGATGGTTGGACAGTGTTCTCGAAGCTCCGAACATGAGTTTGACCAAACTGCGGGAGGCAGTGGAAGACAGGAGTGTCTGGCGCGCTCTGGTCCATGGGGTCACGAAGAGTCGGACACGACTAAACGACTAAACAACAACAAAGCGAAAAATAGCAAATAGTTTGACGGAATTGGCTTCTGAACCTGTGAATCGGGTTCTACTGGAGGCCGCAATGGGCCTCGAATCAGTTTCATGTTCTTTTAATTTTGCTATTTATTATTTCAGTGTTGCTCTCTTTATTGTTCTATTGCTCTGGTTATTGTTCGGGAAGAACTTTCCTACTGTAAGAACTGCTCAGTCGTGGAACGGAAAGTGGTGTACTCTCCTTCACGGGATTTTTTTAAAGCAGAGGTAGAATGGCCATCTCTTTAGCTGGGATTCCTGAGTCGCAGGGGGGTCGACTAGATGGCTCTGGGGGTCCCTTCCAACTCTCCGATTCTATATGTACACCGCTTGTGTGCTCTGCAGAAAAGTGTCTATAAAACCGGTCCAAACCTTCGGCGTAGCTGGACAGAGGAACCGAGTTGCATCACGTCCAACTCTTCTGCCTTCAAGAGGACTAGGCTCTTGATAAAAATAAATGCTTACGGAATGGGGTCCGTCCCCCCCCCCCCGCACTCAGCGTTTGATTACACGCACACAAACACGCCTTGCCGGGTCTTGTTTCTCTGCAGTTCTTCTCCTGTCGTCTTTATGAAAATGAGCAATATCGAAAGGCTTTCCATCCCGCTAGCAGCAAGCCTCGCATAAATGATGAAAATGGCTCGGAGGGTTTTTTTTTCAAGTGAACTGTGTAGATCTGTGAAAATAATATCAGGGTTTTCCGTCAGAATGAACTTAGACGCGAAGCCAGGCATGCCATAATGTGACCCGACACCTCCAAACCATCTGCGCTATGTATCCGCCGTCTGATTTACCAAATCTTTCCGGGAAAAAGTCACAGTGTGCTTGATACTAAAGAAAAGGCAGTAGAAGTCTCTCTCTCTCTCTCTCTCTCTCTCTCTCTCTCTCTCTCTCTCTCTCTCTCCTCCTCCTCCTCCTCCTCCTCCCAAACAAACCACGTCGAATCGGAGGGCATTTCATTTTACGTCTGCGCGGGGACCGAGGAGTGTGTGAAAAATAACCAAGGCGAGGCTTGAAAACAGAATTGATTTATTTTAAACTTTAAATGTGAAAGGCCTGGCACTAATATAGAATTTAATTCCAAATTTCTGAGATTAGCTTTATTCCCTCTCCTCCCCTCCCCCCCCCCCCCAGAAGAATGGATGCTTGCTTATAAAGACGGAAGGGGGAGAAAAGCAAAATAAATCGAGAGACAGTCTGTGGGGTTAGAGTGGTTAGAATGTCACAGACTGGGATCTGGGAAAGACCAGGGTTAAAATCCTCTCCAAAGTCCACTCGCTGCCTCCCAGCCTGACCTACCTCACAAGATTGTTGTGGAGATTAAATGAGCCGGGGGAGAATCATAGAATCCTAGAGCTGAAAGGGGTCCAAGGGTCATCTAGTCCAACCCCCTGCAATGCAGGAATCATGTAGGCCACCTTGAGACTGTAAATAAATATCAGTTTATTCTATCTCGTTGCCCGAGACGCCATAAAACTGCAGATTCCAACCCTCCGGGAAACGATTTAATTCCGTTTGCTGACACCGACGAAGACGAAAATGTTGCTATTATTATTTCATGGGAAGGTGAAATAGTGGCTCGTACTTTCTTAGACTTCGCAGCAGAGAGAAAGGGGAAGAAATATTGGGGGGAGGGGCCAAAATTATGACTAAAAGTTGATCCATAATTTAAAAGATGCCTTTAAGTTGCTCACCCTGACCTACAAATGACTTCTCACTTCTTCCGCGGCTTTCCTGGGTGTTTATTCGAGGCCGCTGAAGCGAAAACAATGAGGTTTAAAATGGAAAGGATGGGTGCTAAATAAAGGAGAAAATGAATGAGGGAGGGAGGAACGGATCGGGAAAGGGTCGATCCTCAGCAGGCCCTGGATGGCGGGCAGAGGATTATTCGTTTTCCGTGGTAGTTTTCATGGGGGTGGCGTTAAAGGTCTCCCCGCAAAAGAAAACATCTAGAACTCGGTCGAGAAGGGCTGAGCTCTGCGCACTTGGAACCGGGGAGAGCTTATCGCTAAGGAAATATGCATAGGATCGCTGCGCGCGGGTGCCTTCAGCAAGTCTTGGCCAGAACCCAACTTTATGGGCGGCGTTAACCAAGGCAGCCTCAGGCCACCTGGTGCCCTTCAGATATTTTGTACTACAACTCCCAAACGTCTGGAGTGCACCAGGTGGCTGAAGGATGTGTTAAGATTATTCCAGGTTCTCGCGCTGAGATTCTTCTTTTCCGCACTGCAACCCCAGCATCTCATTCAAGGCTCTGCCCCAACCTCCTTACAAAACCCCCAGTCCCATGTATGGTCCAAGCAACCCAATGGCCGTTGTTTTCCCCAAGCGCGCGCCAGTTAGGCAGGAAAGGAATCTTAAGATGTCACTGGAAAAAGACCCTTTGTGTCCCTTTGCGGGTCATCCTAAAGCCAGGCGAAGAGGCTGAAAAGGTGGAACGCGTGGCTGGCTGCACGTGAGAGCGTGTCCGGGCTATATAGGCTGCCTAGATTTGGGCGGGTTGCGTGTGCATGTGCTGGGAATCACAGCTTGGCGGCGAGGCCTCTCCGCGCACAAAGTGCCAACTTCCATCTCTGGCAAAGTACCAGGCGGCAGCTGATTTGAAATACCTTCCGCTTAAATCTCCAGAGAGAGCTGCTGCCGGTCAGAGTATGCAATAGTGGGCTAGATGGGCGAACATTCTGACCCGGGTGCAATGCTTCGGTGTCCAAAATGAAGCCTCCGCTTCCTCTCATCAGGCTGCAGGAAGATAGCTTTTAAAAAAGATTCAGGTAGGTAGCCGTGTTGGTCTGATGCAGTCGATAAATATATATATTGTCCAGTAGCACCTTAAAGGTAAAGGTAAAGGTACCCCTGCCCGTACGGGCCAGTCTTGACAGACTCTGGGGTTGTGCGCCCATCTCACTCTATAGGCCGGGGGGCCAGCGCTGTCCGCAGACACTTCCGGGTCACGTGGCCAGCGTGACAAGCTACTCTGGCAAGCCAGCGCAGCACACGGAACGCCGTTTACCTTCCCACTAGTAAGCGGTCCCTATTTATCTACTTGCACCCGGGGTGCTTTCCAACTGCTAGGTTGGCAGGCGCTGGGACCCAGCAACGGGAGCGCACCCCGTGGGGATTCGAACCGCCGACCTTTCGATCGGCAAGTCCTAGGCGCTGAGGGTTTAACCCACAGCGCCACCCGCGTCCCAAGTAGCACCTTAGAGACCAACTAAGTTTGTTCTTGGTATACTAACAAAGTGCATGCACACTTCTTCAGATACACTGAAACAGAAGTCACCAGACCCTTATATATAGTGGGAGGGTGGGGTGGTTTTTTTTTATCAGGAGGGTAGTAGGAGATGGGTGATTGACTCATTGAGTATGGTAAATCTGTTGACCCTACTGGACAATTTTTATTTATTTATTTAAAAAGAGACACATTTTCCTGTAAAGAGATACTTCGGAGTAGAATCACGGTGCTTTCCCTTTCCAGATCAGATGCTGAATGAGTTGGTTTTATTTCGGATTATATTTGGGAAAGTTGAGTGGCACAGTTACCATTCTCTTTTCCTCGAGAAAACCACACCGCTTCGCCATCTCAGGCAGCGCCCGGTCGCGCCTGCGCCCTCTATCTGAATACAGCGCAAATCTCTTGCAAAGAAACACTCTCCCCATCACCACCCTCCAGTTCTCCCTGCTAGCGAAGGGCCAGTGCAGTGACTGGGCGCTGTCGACCGCGGGGAGGTGCTGAAAGGAAGAAAGGGAGAAGCGAGGAAAGGGCGGAGGACGCTCACCCTCCTTCTCCAAGCGCGCTCGGAGCTGCTGCGCTGGCAGGATTTCGCTCTTTGATTGGCAGAGGCTTGGCAGTGATGGGCAGGCGGCCTGCCATGGAAACCGAGGGGGCAGCCAATCTGGCGAGGCCAACAGCAGCAAATCAGAAGCTGGAAGGGAGACCGAGGGTGCGGTGTGTGTATGGGAGGGGGGGCGGTGGTGGAGGAAGCGGGGGGCTTTCCCCTGTTTCCCCTCCCTCGCCCTCCCTCCTCCATTCACGCACAGGTCCCTCCCTCTTGCCAACTTGAGGCAGCCGCCGGAGCGCGGCGCAGTCTTTCTCCCAGCGCCCTAGCGCAGCGCGCGCGCGCGGCGGCCGCTGCTGCTGCTGCGAAAGGTTAGCCAAGCGAGCGCCTGAAGCGCGCAAAAAGAGGAGGAGGAGGGGACGGGAAGGGTAAGAGAGAGAGATGATTTTTACCCCTTATCTGGAGGGCTGAAGACAGAGAGAGAGCGCTGGCTTTCTGAACCCAGGAGAAAAGCGAAGAAGCGTGGCCTCTGCCCAAACAAGCGCCGCTGTTTGGAGAGGCGAGGCTCTGGGAGTCGCTTCCGACGCGTGGAAGAGTCGCTGCAACCCTGCAGCCCCATAACTAAGGGACGAGGCGCCTGGACCCGCGGTAGAGGCAGCCCAGCCCGAGGCGCGGAGAAGAGGCGCCTAGATTCGGCGTTCCCCGCGGATTGCGCGCAAGAGGTGACCCGGAGGAAGCGTGGTAGCCAGCAGCCCAGCCATCCCTCTCGTCTGCCCTGGCCCCCTCGCCGGCCGCCTCCATGTTCCAGCTGCCCATCCTCAACTTCAGCCCTCAGCAAGTGGCCGGGGTGTGCGAGACCCTGGAGGAGAGCGGCGACGTGGAGCGCCTGGGGCGCTTCCTGTGGTCGTTGCCGGTGGCGCCGGCGGCTTGCGAGGCTCTCAACCGCAACGAGTCGGTGCTGCGCGCGCGCGCCATCGTGGCCTTCCACGCCGGCAACTACCGCGAGCTGTACCACATCCTGGAGAACCACAAGTTCCCCAAGGAGTCGCACGCCAAGCTGCAGGCGCTGTGGCTCGAGGCGCATTACCAGGAGGCCGAGAAGCTGCGCGGCCGCCCGCTGGGGCCGGTGGACAAGTACCGCGTGCGCAAGAAGTTCCCGCTGCCGCGCACCATCTGGGACGGCGAGCAGAAGACGCACTGCTTCAAGGAGCGCACGCGGCACCTGCTGCGAGAGTGGTACCTGCAGGACCCTTACCCAAACCCCAGCAAAAAGCGAGAGCTGGCCCAAGCCACCGGACTCACCCCCACGCAGGTGGGCAACTGGTTCAAAAACCGCAGGCAAAGGGACAGGGCCGCCGCCGCCAAGAACAGGTCGGTAGCGCACGGCGGGGATGGACCGAGGAGGAGGAGGAAGATCTCGGGGGAGGGTGGCTGGTGGGATGGCGACCGCGCCGCTATAGATACACTCATACCCTTCCTAGACTCTTGCGCGCACTCACGAGTTCTCCAAACACAGATACGAAGATTGAGTTCCAGTTGCGCTGCTGGCACTGTAGGAAAAGGAGATGGTCCTCTTATTCCGCCCCCCTCGCCTGGCGATTTCTCCTTCTTGTGCCCACACGTCCTCACCCCATTTTATTGGCTTAGTTGTTCCATGCCCAGGGGCCTCAAAGCGGACTAGCGTCCGCTTGGAATCCCCTTTGCAGCGACCGTCTCCGCTTCCAAGTAGCGGGGAGGCGAGGGTGCGAATCCTGCTGCTCTCTTTCCCCGGCCTGCGTCAGATTCACTCGGTTAGCTTTGTTTTCAGTCTTTGGGTATTCGCTTTTACGACCGAATCGAGATAGCTGCTAACGTAGGCAGGAGGAGGATATTCAGGCGAAAATTCATGTTCAGGTTTCCAGAATAGGACCCATTAAGCTTAAAGCACTGCACAATAATCCCCCCCTTTTTAAAGTAAGTTGAATTGGATCTGAATTCGTAGGGGGGAATCCGGGAAGCCGTTCGTGTGAATCTGATCCGTTGAAACAGATGCGGGTTTTTAAACTCCGCCTTAAAGTGCCTGAAGACCGCATATGTAAAATGTGTTCAAAATCTCCCTATTCCACGGCCGTCTTTGCATTCACTTTGGAGCAGGTCCTCGCTAATCTCACCTTCCCAATTCAGTCCAAAGAGGAAAGAGACTTTGGGAGGACTGGGAAAAGTTTAAGGACTATTTGAAAAAACACTATAAGCTGTATGAATGTTAAAAAATGCACCTTTCAGGAAATACTAGCTTCAGCAAATGTAAGTTAATGAAATGAAAATTAAGACACAAGAATTTAGAGGTAAAATAATGAAACAACTTTATTGTGTTTAATACAAAGCATATAAGAATTGAGTGACAGTAAAATTGAAAATAGGGAACATGATAAAATGGAAGTTACAATAAGTCTTGAAATAAGTTAACAAATTGCTGATGCTTTATAAGACAGAGAACGCAGGGTTCGGAGGATGTGAGGAAGTCCTATAGGTTAGATGGAAAAAGAATATGGAAATTTGTTATTTATATTTATCTTTCATATAACCACTCTTTATTCTTTTTTCTGTATTTCTGTATCTTTAAAAAAGCAATAAAAAATGTTTAAAAAAAAAAAAAACAAAGAGGAAAGAGACTTTGGTGGAAATTTGCAGTACAGTTTTATGCACCTTTACTCAGAAGTAAGTCATACTGAGTTCAGTGAGGCTTGCGTTTAGGGTTGTACTTTCCCCTGCTCGAATTTCCCACAGAGTGGGATTGTGGGAGGAGACAAGTAAGAATGTGAGCTTCTTTTGTCCACCCGGATCCTAAGCCCGGAGCTGGGAAATGAGCTGCAAAACAAGTATTAAATTACCAATTTAGGATCAAGCCACATTGATATCAGCAGGGCGGGCTGCTATTTAGAAACCAGATTTCATGTAACCGATTTCCAGATGAGCAGCCTTGATCGCCTTTTGCAGAATAAGCAACGCTGCAGCGTTGTGGGACCTCCAAGAAAAAACTAATTAATTGTGGCATAAGCTTCCTAGAGCAACAGTCCACTTCATCAGACGCACAAAGCATTATCCTGAGTTGCTGGTACATAGTTGGGTGGGGAGTTGTAAAAAAAACTTGAGGCCAGGGAGATATGAGATGCAGAAATGTCATTTTACTTCCAAGTAAGTATGTTGAGGATCAGCCGGGCAATTACATCTGCTTACTTTTCTGCAGCGTCCCTGTATCTGTAAAGGTGTACTGCTGTTGAGACTGTTGCATTCTGCAGTTTAATTAATGTATGGGACATCTTTTTGGAAATTAATTTATGAAACATCTTTTTGGAAGGGAAGGAAACTAGGCAGGTTTGGAGAACTGCAAAATGATTCTTCAAAGAATTAAAATTAAAGAAGGAAAGAAAGCAGGTACAGTACATGACATAGGATATAGTGTTTTCTTTCTATTTTAAAATCTATTTTTTACTATTGTTATCTCCTCTAACAATTCATCTACAATTAAAGTTTTGGCTTTCATTTTTCTTTTAATTTCCTTTGACTATCCAGCACATCATCTCTGCTTGACTAAAGGAAAAATGCATTGCCTGTATGTATGCATAGGTAGAGACCAGCTGATGGGTTTAAAATAAGCATATCTTAAAATACAATATCTATTTCACTACCGGGGGTTATCATTTAATACCATTATGCCATGCTTGCTGATACCCATCTATACAGATGGATATTTCTAATACTGTTAATGCTCTCTGGTGCATAACCTCGTTAATGGCTCATTTAAAACAAGCATTTCAGTGGATCAAGCTGATTGCTCGCCAGTCCTAAATGCACGTGTAGCTACCTTAAAATCATGTTTATAAGAAGTAAGTCCCCTTTAACTCGAAAGAAGATATTCCCAAGTGTACAGGGACACGGGACCACACTTAAATGATTTTTTAAAAATGGCTTACTTTGAGTAATGAGTTTCGAATCAGTCTCTAAATGCAATCAACCACGAGCAAGCACTTTTAATTTAAAACCAGGAGCAACTCGGGAGCAAAGTGAGCAAAATACTTCTCCTATTGAGAAGTATGTGGTATGGCTATACCATTCTCCTTTTAAGCAGCTGTCCGTTCGTCCATCCATTTTCTAAATCCAATTTGTAAAAAGACGTAGACACACTGCTGTGTTTCAGTGCAAAGACACAACAGTAGTAAATGCCCGTATTCAACTGCAGCAAGAGCCACTTCCAACAGAATTCAACACGATGGTATCTTAAAAGATATGGTTCTTAAAGCCTCTTTACCATGGCAGTCGGCAGAGGGATTGAACCTGTCAAATATTCAGTTCCAGTTACAGATAGGTAGCCGTGTTGGTCTGCCATAGTCAAAACAAAAAAAATTCCTTCCAGTAGCACCTTAAAGACCAGCTAAGTTAGTTCTTGGTATGAGCTTTCGTGTGCATGCACACTTCTTCAAATACACTGAAGAAGTGTATCTGAAGAAGTGTGCATGCACACTGTATCTGAAGAAGTGTGCATGCACACGAAAGCTCATACCAAGAACTGACTTAGTTGGTCTTTAAGGTGCTACTGGAAGGATTTTTTTTTGTTTTAAATATTCAGTTGTGATTCATGCATATTTTAAGGTACATGCCATTCCTATGAAATTCACATCAGCTTCCCTTCACCATTATCCTTTATCCCTCTCTAGGGTTACGGTTTGGATACAGCCCATAATTTTAAAAAGATGCTCAATGTTGCCATTTAAGCGTAGGACTTTTATTTAGCCCAACAGGGAGCTGGTTTAAGGACTAGATGGGGGGCTTGATGTTAGGAATAAATAGGGAAAGTAAATAGAAGAAGAAGAAGAAGCCTAGCTTAGAATGGGAAAGGATTTCTGATGACAATTAGGTGCACTAATTAGCACGAATGACCTATATTTTGCAGGAGGCGTGTTTACGATTCCATTGTGCCAAAGTGCTTGAATGTAAACCACGGACTTCAGTAGGATTCTTTCGGCTTAAATCCAATAGGATTCTTTCGGCTTAAGTCTGTGAATCCGCCTAACAGAACAATCCCATACAGGCTTACCTAGGAGTAAATCCTGTGCTGCGGGACTGATTTCTGAGTAAACATAGATAGGCTTCCATCTTACAAACTTTAAATGTGAGGGCGATGCACACCAATGTATAAATAACTTGCAATGAGAGAGACAGAAAGACAGAGAGGGGGGAAATTGCTGGGGACAAGCTGTTTTTGCGATCCAGTCGAAGTATACATTCTTGAATCTATTCCTCAGTTATAACCAATGAAGAAGAGAGTTTTGCAATATGCATGCAGCTATAATCCCCATGCATGTTTACTTGGAAGTAAATCTTTCTGAGCTCAGGTGCACACGGGATTGCAGCTGTAAAGAGATTCTTAAATTCAGGCAGGCCGACAAGAGCCAATGCAGCAAAACTGGAAACTAAAGGACTTTTATTTCAAGTGGGTTGCGGATATTTCAACAGAGAGAAAGGCTACAAGAGAAAAAGCAGAACATTTAGCAGGCTGTGTTTAAAAACGGCCCTGCTGTTTGTTTCTAAAAAGCATTTTCCAAATCTACTCTGGATTGCTCAGAGCTAAAATTGGTTCTAATCTTAACATCCTTGAAAGCTTTGTTCAGAAAATACTCTTCTTTGTTCTGTATTTTTGTGGATGTGTCATTTTTAAACAGTATTGACTCTTTATTTCATAAATGTTTATAAAATAAGGGCGGAGCAATAGCACACAAGAAAATATCATATTACAAAAACAAAATTTGAAACCCGGTGTACTTGGGAGTGGATGTTCCATTTATACAATAAATACAAATAATGAATCCAGTGAAAAACACACTGTTTTTGGTTCTAAACTATCCATGGTGGAAATCAGTTTGTAGGACATTCCTTAAACTACTGGAGAGGAGGTGATTCCAATCCATAGTGCGATCTGCAGAAACTGCATTTCCTCCCCATTGTAGTGCAAGTGTGGTTAAATTTATTGGAACTGGGGGCGGCGGCGGGGGGGGGGGAGAGAAACAATGTTTTGAAACACTTGTGGGGACCACAGCCGCCTCCAATAAGTGATCCAAGATATATTTCTGCTAAAAGTTGCTTGAAAGCAGGTATGTTTAAAATTACTATTACGCACTATAGTTTGCAGAAATAGAAACTGCTGCTTCGATGACAAATTATTGGTTCGTCACCCATGAATGTATTTGTCTTAGGTTTGGTAGCTAAAAGGAGCCGTTTCTATAGACGAGGCTTAACCCTCGGTGCTTAGATTAACAGAGTTCTTCGGTTCTTTGTTCTAAGAGATGTAGTCAGCCGTAACAATGAGCCTGGCTACATAAAGAGGTGAAGGGATGATGATGATAGAATAACAACACTAATAACAGTAAAATAGCATATATCAAGAAGTTGCAATATTTCACAGATGTATTTTATTTCAGCTCTGTAACACCCATGTTTGCCCGAGGCAGGTTTAATTTTAGAAATGTGATTCTTTAAAAAGAGAGGAGTGGAAAACAATACAATCTTAAATATGTTCCTAGATGCTATTCTGTAGGATGTGTTCCACATGTGCTTGGAAGTATTTCTGCCTTGAACTGGTCTTCCATGCCGATTCTACCCAGAGAGTGACTATTGTTAACTGGGTCCATGTGCTAGGTGTGTGTACCTTTGCTTTTTTATATTAAAAAAGCTGCATGTGTGATGACTTCATCCATGTCGATAATACTACAGCATCTATTGTGAGGCAGAACAGAACAAAAAACCCACTAAAAATCTTCTCAAAATACATTGATTTCGCCTTTTTTGCTGCTCTACTTTGAACGATACATTGCCCCTTTTGTACTTTTTGCAGACATGTTCAAGGTAGAACTACAAAAAAGCATTATGTGTTGAGAACATTTGTTGTGGACTTCTGTTGTGTCTGACAATAACTGCTCTAGCAGACCCTTTGAACATCACTCAACCCTGCAACCCTTCCCTACTGAAAAGTTCAGAAACTGAAATGAATCCATATATATATATGGATTCATATATATATGAATTCATATATATATGGATTCATATATATATATATGGATCCATATATATATATATGTGTGTGTATATATATATATATATGGATATATATGGATATATATATATATATATATATATATATATATATATATATATATATAAAAGGCCTTTGATTTATGTTTGAATATCACCTCCAAATTGTATGGGTTATTACACAAATGAAAACAATTACTCCCAATGAAAACAAAATGGGGGCCAAATAAAATGTAATTTACAAGGTCTGGGTGTATAAGTTGGCGGTATCATATAACATAGCATTGCAAGGAAAATAACAGTAGAAATAATCGCATTTACAGAATCTGAAATAATCTGAGAAATGCATTCTTGAAAAGAAACTTCATCCAGAATATTACGGATATATATTAATGTTGAAAATAATACAATTTGGAATTAGGGAAATATAATTTAAATGCACAAATGGCTAAATTAAAACTGCATGAGTGGATCAGTTGGCAAGAGTTTTAAAACCTTGCAGTGGCTGCAAATGTAGGCGTGGTGAATTAGCAAAGTTCGCAGAATGAGGAAGAGTCAGAACTGGTTCCAGTTGACCTGCCACACCCCCTAGCCCCTAAAGCAGGATAAATACCCCCTTGAGCTATACCAACGTATTTCTCAAACTTCCCGCATTCAGGAGGAATTTCCACCCTGATCTGTCTGCTGAGGAACCTGTGTGCAGTTGTCAGTGAACCCCTGGCCATTGCAGAAAGATCCCCTGTGCAATGTGACCGACTGTTGCAGAAGGCACACAACCCTTTTCTTTGGCTGTGCATTAAAGGGAGGAATTGGTAATGCTCTTTCAGGGAAGCTTAGAATTGTAGAATTGCAAGGGACGGGGGGGGGGGGGAGTCATCTAGTCCAACCCCCTGCCGATGCAGGAATCAACTGGCTTGTCTGTCGTTCCTGAACCTTTCACTGAGGACCTCTGACAAATTTCCAGAGTGTCTTAGGGTTCCCTAGGGAGATGGTTTGAAACCCGTGGAACCCTGCACCAAAGTTAAGGTAAAGGTAAAGGGACCCCTGACCATTAGGTACAGTTGTGACCGACTCTGGGGTTGCGGCGCTCATCTCGCTTTATTGGCCGAGGGAGCCGGCGTACAGCTTCCGGGTCATGTGGCCAGCATGACTAAGCAGCTTCTGGCGAACCAGAGCAGCACACGGAAATGGCATTTACCTTCCCGCCAGAGCGGTACCTATTTATCTTTCGAACAGCTAGGTTGGCAGGAGCTGCGACTGAGCAATGGGAGCTCACCCCGTCGCGGGGATTCGAACCGCCGACCTTCTGATCGGCAGGTCCTAGGCTCTATGATTTAACCCACAGCGCCACCCACATCCCTGCACCAAAGTTACGCTGAAGTTATTTGTACATGCACGTGAAGTCATTCTATGACTGGCCATTTTAAATTGTGGAAGTGGCCTTGGCTAGGATAGTTGATGGGGAAGTGTAAGACACTGGCTACTGCAGCTTCAGATTAGGTGGTTAACAAGTGGATAAGATGGATGGAGTTGGGAGCCAATAGGACCTAGCTGAATTTGGCAAACATGGCTGTAACAGAAAACAGTGCTTAGGAGCCTTGAAGCTGATATGATGTTGCTAATAATAATAATAATAATAATAATAATAATAATAATAATAATTTTATTTATATCCCACCCTCCCCAGCCAAAGCTGGGCTCAGAGCAGCTAACAACAATAAAAATAACACAGTTTACATACAATCATAATCATTTAATTGAAATACATTCTGAAATCAATTCATTCCAAAATCAATTCAGAATCAAATTAATGGCAACCATTGGGCTAGAGTTCTGTGAGGATTACCAAAGGAGAGGGTCAGGCTGCGCCCTGACCAAAGGCCTGGTGGAACAGCTCTGTCTTGCAGGCCCTGCGGAAAGATGTCAAGTCCCGCAGGGCCCTAGTCTCTTGTGACAGAGCGTTCCACCAGATTGGGGCCACAGCCGAAAAAGCCCTGCTGATAGGTCCAATGTTGGGCATACTCATTTCTTTATACCTCTATAATCTCTGATTGAAGCAGGTTCATGAAGAAACAAAATAACAATAATAATAATAATAATAATAATAATAATAATAATAATAATTTATTATTTATTATTTATACCCTGCCCATCTGGCTGGGCTTCCCCAGCCACTCTGGGTGGCTTCCAAAAAAAAATTAAAATACCGTAATACATCAAACATTAAAAGCTTCCCTATACAAGGCTGCCTTCAGATGTCTTCTAAAGGTTGTGTAATTCTTTATCTCCTTGACATCTGAAGGGAGGGTGTTCAACAGGGAGGGTCCCACCACCGTGAAGGCCCTCTGCCTGGTTCCCTGTAACCTCACTTCTCACAGGGAGGGAACCGCCAGAAGGCCCTCGGCGTTGGACCTCAGTGTCCGGGCAGAACGATGGGGGTAGAGATGCTCCTTCAGATATACTGGACCGAGGCCGTTTAGGGCTTTAAAGGTCAGCACCATCACTTTGAATTGTGCTCAGAAATCCAAAGGAAGGCAAATTTTTAGGGCAGGGTTGGCTAGTCTGTGGCCCTCCGTATATTCCCAGACTCCTGTCATCCCCTGCCAATGGTCAGGGATGATGGGACTTGTAGTCCAATACCACCTGGAGGGCATCAGCTTCCCCCACCATAAAGGAAAGACAGAGTGATTTCTGAGGAGGCAAAATGTGTCTTACACTGTTAGTTGTAAGGATTTTTTTTAAATTTCCTTTGCAGTAGCTGAGTGGGTGAACAGGAAAATTACATCTTTAAGTAAGCTTTTGCCTTCTCTCACCTTCCAATGAATGACAAAGGGTACAGATTCCAAGATAAGCTTTTGTCCTTTGGGGAAATAGCATGCATTGAAATAATAGGGAACAGAGTGGCTTGGTTAAAGTGACATGGTTAAAGTGAAAGTCTTTTTTTAAGCTGGGGGGTGGGGTGCGGGGATATGGTCACATCATTGTTGTGTACCTTTCTAAACTCTATGGCCAAGCCACCCCACTGGGAATACGAAAGGCAGTACTTCTTTATGCAGTGCATAATTAATCTGTGGAACTCATTGACACAAGGCACAGAGAATATGCTTTAAAAGAGCATTAGACAAATTCATGGAGGGTAGGTGTATCATTTGTTATTGATCATACAGTAATGCTATGATTAGAGTGGCTGGGGAAACCCAGCCAGATGGGCAGGGTATAAATACTAAAATAATAATAATAATAATAATAATAATAATAATAATAATGATGATGATGATGATGATGATGATGATGATGTCAAGGTCTAAATGATGTAGATATCTGAAATACTGCTTCCCTCCCTACAAACCCACTCATTTATTAATATCAACATAGCAAGTCATCTTGGTATTATTATTATTATTATTATTATTATTATTATTATTATTATTAAAATTTGTATACCGCCCTATGCCCGCAGATCTCAAGTTAAAACCACAATATAAAAAACATAAAATGCATAATAAAAACAAAAACAAGAGAAACCCAATAACCCCCCGCCTCCACAACACATTTTTTAAGGGTATTGGATGTCAATCAACCAAAGGCCTGGTCAAAGAGGAACATTTTTGCCTGGCACCTAAAGGTATATAATGAAGGCTCAGGCCAAACCTCCCTGGGAAGATCATCCCACAAATGGGGAGCCACTGCAGAAAAGGCCCCACTGGAAGTTCCACTGCCCACAGAAGTTTGAGTGGTGGTGCTCTGGGAGAGAGCATTCTCTGCAGCAGCTCCAAAGTTGTGGAATTTCCTCCCCACAATTGCACTCAGGTCCCGATTGTAAGCTTTGTTGGCCATCGGGAAAACAGAATGTTGGGCTAGAAGGGCCTTTGTCCTGGTCCAGCTATTTCTGTGTTCTTGTGGCTCATTAAAATGATTTATTAGTTCTTAAGTCTGCCTGGGCTTTTGCGAAATCAGAGAACCACTCTCCCTGTATGGATATGAGATCCCTACACCATGCAATGTGCTGAGAGCAGCTGGGAAGTCCTAGTTCATGGGTAGGCAAACTAAGGCCCAGGGGCCGGATCTGGCCCAATCGCCTTCTAAATCCGGCCTGCGGACGGTCCGGGAATCAGCATGTTTTACATGAGTAGAATGTGTGCTTTTATTTAAAATGCATCTCTGGGATATTTGTGGGGCATAGGAATGAATTCATTCTTATTTTTTTCAAAATACAGTCTGCCCCCCCACAAGGGCTGAGGGACAGTGAACCAGCCACTTGCTGGAAAAGTTTGCTGACCCCTGTCCTCGTTCACTGAGAGCCAGTGTGGTGTAGTGGTTAAGAGCGGTAGTCTCGTAATCTGGTGAACTGGGTTCGCTTCCCCGCTCCTCCACATGCAGCTGCTGGGTGACCTTGGGCCAGTCACACTTCTCTCTCAGCCCCACTCACCTCACAGAGTGTTTGTTGTGGGAGAGGAAGGGAAAGGAGATTGTTAGCCACTTTGAGACTCCTTCGGGTAGTGATAAAGCGGGATATCAAATCCAAACTCCTCCTCCTCCTCTTCTTCTTCATTGCCCTCTCCATGCAGGCATGGAGAAGCATGGTGTCTGATGATGCAAACACGACTGCTATGGTGTGTGTTTTTGGCTAACAGAATCAGAATAGCTAAGAGCTGGAGAAGTGGTAGGTTGCAATTCCGGAGACAGTGGCAGAGCATATGATTGTGTTTCCACCTTTTGATAAGACAAAGAGGACTGTAGGGTTAGTACAGGGGTGCAAACAACATTAGAAGAGCCAAGTGGTGCATCCAGTCCACATCCCGTTCTCACAGTAGCCTATCAGATGCCTATCAGATGCCTCTGCAGTAGCCTATCAGATGTCTCTGCCCACCAACAAGACCATAGTGCAACAGTGCAATTCAGCCTGGACACTGAGATCCAGCTCCGAGGCCCTTCTGGCGGTTCCCTCACTGCGAGAAGCTAAGTTACAGGGAACCAGGCAGAGGGCCTTCTCGGTGGTGGCACCCGCCCTGTGGAACGCCCTCCCATCCAATGTCAAGGGAAAAAACAGCTATCTGACTTTCAGAAGACATCTGAAGGCAGCCCTGTTAGGGAAGTTTTTGATGTTTTATTGTCTTTTTAATATTCTGTTGGGACGTGGGTGGCTCTGTGGTGTAAACTACTGAGCCTTAGGCTTGCCGATCAGAAGGTGGGTGGTTTGAATCCCCGCGACGGGGTGAGCTCCCGTTGCTCGGTCCCTGCTCCTGCCAACCTAGCAGTTCGAAAGCACATCAAAGTGCAAGTAGATAAATAGGTACCGCTCTGGCAGGAAGGTAAACGGTGTTTCCGTGTGCTGCTCTGGTTTGCCAGAAGCGGCTTAGTCACGCTGGCCACATGACCCGGAAGCCGTACGCCGGCTCCCTCGGCCAGTAAAGCGAGATGAGCGCCGCAAACCCAGAGTCGTTCGCGACTGGACTTAACTGTCAGGGGTCCTTTACCTTTACCTTTAATATCCTGTTGGAAGCTGCCCAGAGTGGCTAGGGAAACCCAGCCAGATGAGCGGGGTATAAATAAATTATTATTATTATTATTATTATTACTACTGCTACTATTTACTTTAGAGGCATACTGCATCCAGCAGTGGACGCAGAACAGAGGCATCAAGACTTGAAGCAACTGGTAGCATTATTAGAGGAGATTACGTATTTTAAAGCCATAAAAGTTAGTGAACATCACTGCCACTTTGTGCAGTGCAGATTCCATAGTTTAACTGCGCTGTGTGGAGAATCCCTTTCTTTTTTCTGTCCTGAATCTTCTAGCATTCACCTTCATTGGACATCTCAGTTTTTCTGAAATGCCATGCATAAATTTTATACACTTCTTGCCTTTTACTAGTCTTTTCTCTGATCTGAGAAGTCCCAAATGTTGAACTCTTTCCCAATAGGCAAGTTGTCCCATCCCCTCAATCCCGTTACCCTTTCCAGCTCTGCAACAGGGGTGCCAACTTGAATAAAATATTGGGGTGCCAGGTAAGCCCTGCCCCACATAAATCGATCACATGACATGGCACATGCACAACATTTGAATGGCAATGTCCATTAACTTTGGGGGGCCCAGTCCCCTCACATATTTTATTGGGGGGGGGGGGCAAAGGGACATCAGCCCCTAGGAGTTGGCTCCTCTGCTCTGCAATTACTTTTTTGAGATGAAGTGACCAAAACTCTAAATAAATAAATAATATTTATACCCCACCCATCTGGCCAGGTTTCCCCAGCTACTCTGGGCAACTTACAGCATATTTAAAACATCATACATTAAAAACTTCCTGATACAAGGCTGCCTTCAGATGTCTTCTAAAAGTTGTGTAGTTCTTTATCTTCTTGACATCTGATGGGAGGGCATTCTACAGGGAGGGCACCACTACTGAGAAGGCCTTCTGTCTGGTTCCCTTCACTTCTTCCAGTGAGCGAACCAGTGGAAGACCCTCGCAGCTGGACCTCAGTGTCCAGGCTGGACGATGGGGGTGGAGACACTCCTTCAGGTATACTGGACCCAGGCTGTTTAAGGCTTTAAAGGTCAGCACCAACACTTTGGTTTGTGCTTTGAAACGTACCGTTTTCCAAATGCAGCCACACCACAGATTTCTAGAGGAAAGTATAGGCTGTGATGTAGGTGAGACCTTGGGCTGCTCAAGGTGTGAAGAATAATAATGAGTGAGCACAAAGGGAAAGAGGTGTGTTCATCTCTGCCAAAGAGACAGGGGTTCTCATTAATATGGTCTGCTAGGGGTGTGTGTTATTGCTATAGTCTATTGCAATCATTTAATTTAAAAAAAAATCATTGTGTCATTGTTTTACTTATGGCTGTATTTTGACAATAATAACAAACATAATGGATTGTGTCCCGTGTTAACCCGACTCAGAGTAGATCCACTGCAAATAATGAACATGTCCATTGTGTTCAGTGGATCTGTTCTGAGTAGGATTTAGTTGGGAACATCATCATCATCATCATCATCATCACTATCACCATCATCATATAGATTGTGAATCTCCTTGGGAAATTTTTAGAAATTTTGAGAGAATCGATGGAGTGCAGTTCATACCTAAATGCAGAAAGCATTATATATCCAAATGTATTACTGCCTTAATAATAATGATAATAATTTTATTATTTATACCCTGCCCAAGCCCATCTGGCTGGATTAAATATGCACCACCAGAAAACAACAACAAATTTAGAAAACAAGTGTGTGGCGCTCACTGGCCGTCCTTAGCCCAAAGGTGGAGGGCCAGCATTGTTCCTCGCCCCTGTAGAAATATGAATGCACATTGCCCGGAAGCAGGAGGCTGCGTCTTGGTGCTGAGGACCCCTGTCTAGGTGGCTCAGGGATGGGCATCGGGGGTGCAGTGGGTGGGCCCGGAGACAGAGGTGGGGGTGTTCCGGAAGGAGGGAGGGGGCAGCCCTTGATTATTTCCGCTGCCTCCCCAAAGTGACGGCTACCTCTCGCTTCTCCCGCCGCAGGCTCCAGCAGCAAGTCTTGTCGTCGCAAGGCGCAGGGCGGTCGCTGCCGTCGGAGGAGGAGAGCGCCGGAGAACCCCTCCTGGGCGCCGCCGCCAGCCCCGCCGCCAGCCTGTCCAGCAAAGCCGCCGCCTCCTCGGCCATCTCCATCACTTCCAGCGACAGCGAATGTGATCTGTGAGAAGGAAGGAGGAGAGCAGGAGGAGGAAGGACGGACACGGCGGCCGGGCGCGCGGGAGAGCCGAGGGCGCAGAAGCAGCAGCAGCGGTGGCACAGCCGCCTGCGCCTCCAGCCAAGCACTCCTCGCCAGCCAGTGCCTGTCTGTCTGCCTTGCCCGCCTTCACGGCTTCCTGCGCCGCTTTGCCTTGTCCGCAATCCCGGGCCCGACGGCTGGTGGCGGGCCTGCGGAGCAGCCGGAGTCTCCAAGGACCGTCCAGCCCGTCTGAAAAGCAGGACGCGAAAACGCTCGGAGAGACTCCGCTGACGCTTGTCCTCCCAGCGGCATCTTCGTCGCCTTCCATCCTTCAGCCAGGATCTGCTGTAAAGATGCCTCAAAAGTCACACACACACGCGGAGAGGGAGAAAGAGAGACGCCAAACCTAGAGGGAGGAGGATAGAAATTGCAGCTCCGTCGCCTGCCGCAAATCCTAATTCCTCCCTTTGGGGATTTCCAGCTGAAAAGTTGCTGGTGGTTGTTTTACCGAGGTTGTTTGTTTGGTTTGGTTTGTTAGCTCGCTTTTATTTTTAAAAGTTTTTTTTATACATATACATATATATAAATATAAATATAAATATTCTATATAATGTTTATTGACTTATTTAAAGAATTGCTCTGTGGGTAGATTGTTTTATTTGATTATCATAATTGCTATTATTAATTATTATTAATATTATTATTATAATTATTGTTTGAGGCTTGATGCCTGCGTGCGCTGGTGATTTAATTTCCTTTTTCTCCCCGTGGAGCATGTGCAGCAGGACCAGGGATTGTAGGGGGAGGGGGCAGCCAAATCACAACAAACAGACCAAGAAACGAACAATTCCAGTGTAATAAAATAATAGGTGAGAGAAACTGAGATTCTTTCTTTCCCGTCCTTGACTTAAAACGCTTTTTAAACCAGGAGAAGAGTTGGAAGCGCTTTGTTTGCATGGATCTGGGGTCTAAACAAGGTCCACAGCGAGCACCTGGATGTGGATTTAAAAGAAAAGAAGTGAATTTAAAACCAAGCGTGATTTCCAGAAAACCAGAGTCGGCCCATTCTATCCACGCTTATTCATTTTCGTTGATGCGCAAAAAAGAGAAGGCCCCTTATTGCGCTTGTGGATTCAGCACCAAGGAGGTTTTACGGTCTTGGAGTAAAGCAGTTTTGAGAGACAAACCGAGCCAAAGGAAGGAGGGTGGGGAGAGAGAAGGGAGCGTTTCGGTACAAGAAGACAAAAGTCAGGAAAATCTTTGGGCCTTGGAAGAGAGAACAAGGCAGCAGTCTATCCTATCCAGACTTAGGAGTAGCTATTTTATTAACTGCATTGCAACGCCGTCCAGTAACCGAAGTTCTCCGAACCAGTTACTCCTTTTTTTAAAAAAGCAATTAAAACAACAGCATAATGCAATGAGGGGTAAGCCCTGATAAACTCAACGGGTCTACTAGGATTGCAGTGCACAGCTGCTCTTTGCAGAAACTAGAGGTTAGGTCGGAGCTGCAAAGATGGCATCTTTGCCTTTTCTGGCTTCTGAATTAAGCCCTGTTTGTACGCACAGCGGGCTAATGCAAGGGGAGGGGGGGATATTGCAGCCATCTGGGTAACGCAAGATGTAGCTCCTGTGTCCTTTCAATATGGAAAACAGGGCAGATTTTCAACAGTGCTTACTTTAAAGTAAAAATATCCCGGGGATAACTTGCAGTTGACAGAGGATAAATTGGGCACCACACACCCACGATCCATCCTTTGAGTATGGCTTTATGAGCATAAACTTGGCGCGCTTAAAAAATGCTATTTACCTTCAACATACCAGTTTTATCTCCTTATGCTAGAGAGATCCTGTGCAAAGTGATGCGTCGGATCAATGGCGTTCTGCGCGCTAATGCTATACACAGGATGGGGCGGAATAAATTTGCAACCCTACAGAATACTGACACACTTTCCTGAACACTTATTTGTAAATGTGTACAGAACTGGGCTGCACCGCTGGGAAAGGAGCCAGGATTTAAGTTGGGGGGGGCAGACTCCGTGTTATGGGGAGCAGGCTTCGCCTTGTGGATATAGAACCTCAGTTAAAGTATTTTTATTTATTTGATCTTGATTGGCTACGCCCATGGACCTTTCCCTGTTTAAAACCAACAGCTTTTTGTAAGGTGCAATGCAACCCGGCTTAGCTTTTGGGTCCCGAGCTAATGTTGGAAAGCAAGTTGCAACCGATTGCAACAGGTTACTTTTGTTATTACATCAACATCCCGCGTTTCTTCTGGTAAAAAACTTGAAGGCTTTTCCCGCGGGGGTCCCCGAGTGGTCTCCCATCCAGGCCCTAACCAAATCCAGCCCTGCTTAGCTTCGCGTTGCATCCTGCGTCGCCGCGACCTTCTTGCTCCAAGACGGATGGAGAGCCCTTGTTTACCTTTCACGAGCAGCTAAAAACAGCGGGCTCGTTGCACTGCTAAATCTCTAGCTCCGAAGCAGCCGCACAACTCGATGTGTGGAGGCAGAGGGCACCTTGGCTGCCCGGTTCCCCCTAAATTTTGGGTGGAATATAGCAAGATTCCGGGCGCTTTACCCGCTTAATTTTCTTCGCCGCGCACTCGCTCCCTGACTCGGGTTTGCAGAGAAAGCCCGCGCCAAGAGGCAGCTAAGCTCCTTGCGCGCGTCTCCCCCTCCGCCAGCCCAGAGGATTTCACAATATTATACAATTTGAACGCTGATCTTTTAAATCACTTGAGCTGTGCTTTTTTCGGTCTCGCGTTTTGTCCTCGGGGACTCGGCTACCCGAATAAGCTGATTGCTTGCTTGGCTTCTTTGCAGCGGGAGAAGGAAAGGGAGCGCGCAGGGGAACCTGCCCGAGTCCTCCCTCCCTCCCTCCCTCCTCCGCCTCCCGCCTGCGTCGCCCCCTGTTTCTCCCCGCCGCCTGGCGAATTCCTAGAAGCCAAGCGCGGAGCCGGAGGCGGTCGCGGCTCGCGCGCACTGCCTTCGCCCGCAGCGCCTTCAGGGCCGGACCAAGACATTTTGCTTCCTGATGCGCAAAGAGAGAGCGCGCGAGAGAGAGCGCCGGACAAGGGCGCTTGCAACTAGTGCAAGGCGTCTATGCGTGGGTGGTGGGGGTCATGTTATTTTGGCACCTACCGCAGAGACTTCCACGACGCACGTGGTGGGTTTTTTTTTTGCTCCTCGCTGGCAGCAAAAACCCAACAATAATGCATTAAAGGGAGCCGCGACTAAAACGTTGGTGCCCTTTCATTCCCTCGCTCCAAACCAGCTGCCTAAGGCAGACGCATGCCTAGGAAAATATACATCAGTCACGGATGCTTTAGTTGAGGTTCCTGCATGGCAAGGGGTTGGACAGGAAAGCCCCCGGGGGTCCCACCCAACTCTACAATTCTTTGATTCTATAGGGTGCCTTCTAAGGAGTCTGAATAACGCTTCACCTGCCATTGGTTCATCTCCGCCAATATTGTCTACACGGACTGGCAGCGGCACTGTAGGGTTTCAGGCAGGAGTCTCCCAAGCCCGAGCTGGAGATGACGTTGAGCAGGCATCCCCAAACTCGGCCCTCTAGCTGTTTTGGGACTACAACTCCCATCATCCCTAGCTAACAGGACCCGAGGTCAGGGATGATGGGAGTTGTAGTCCCAAAACAGCTGGAGGGCCGAGTTTGGGGATGCCTGACGTTGAGGGTTGAAGTTGGGACTTTCTGAAGGCAGCCCTGTTTAGGGAAGCTTTTAATGTTTAACGAACTTGTATTTTAATATTTTAAACTGGAAACCCAGCCAGATGGGCAGGGTATAAATAATAAATTATTATTATTACAGTGGTACCTCAGGTTAAGTACTTAATTCGTTCCGGAGGTCCGTACTTAACCTGAAACTGTTCTTAAGCTGAAGCACCACTTTAGCTAATGGGGCCTCCTGCTGCTGCCGCCGGAGCACGATTTCTGTTCTCACCCTGAAGCAAAGTTCTTAACCTGAAGCACTATTTCTGGGTTAGCGGAGCCTGTAACCTGAAGCATATGTAGCCTGAAGCGTATTTAACCCGAGGTACCACTGTATTACTTCTGCTTGCGGGGCGGGCCACCGATCTCCTTCTTGCGCTGCGCTCCTTGGCTGCTTTCTTTTTCTTATTATTTTTAGAAAAATAATAATAAAAGAAAACAAAACAGGAAGGAAGGAAGGACGAATGAACCATTAAACAGACACTTACTTGCCTTACTGGTTATCACGGCGCCACTTGCTTCCGAGTGAACATCTATAGGATTGAGGTGCATAATAACATTTTACTTCTCAGTAACAAAACTCCCTGTTTCTGGGGGAATCGTTAAATGCTCAGGATTTGGTGTAAATCTCCATTTTAATCATCTCTTTCTTGCCTTAAGAAACATCCCATTTTCTCCAGTTTGGTACGGGAGACCAAACAGAGACGAGATACCGGCTGGGTGTGTGTGGAGGAGATAGGCGCTGACGTTGCATTAAGCCCGCACTGCAGTTTGGTTGAGCTCTTCCCGGTGCCCCGCCATTAATGTGATTTAAATAGCGTGAAGGATTAATGCCGATAAAATAATAGAAGTTTGAGGAGGGGAGGGCGCGCGCTGCGAACAGAAGGGAGAAAGGGATCTCCGTTAATTAGAATCCCTGTTTAATTAATGGAGTGGGACATGCTGACGGCCCAGATCCAATAAAAATTTACCAAGAAGCGCTTGGGGTGCATTAGGATTCCATGCATGTTTACTGGGGAGTAAATCCCACTGAGTTCAATGGAGATTTTCTCCTAAGTAAATGCATCTTGAATTGCAGCCTCA
This sequence comes from Podarcis gaigeae, assembly GCF_964106915.1. Lineage (NCBI taxonomy): Eukaryota > Metazoa > Chordata > Lepidosauria > Squamata > Lacertidae > Podarcis > Podarcis gaigeae. The sequence continues at coordinate 8,944,811 of NC_139678.1, forward strand.
CTGCCCATCTCCATACATGTTTACTCGGGAGTAAGTCTCCCTGAACTCAACTTGGGGCTTATTGCCGGTTAAGTGTGTATCTCAATAACAGCAGGAGGAAGATGGTCAGAAAAGTCAGACCATGCAAATGGATAAACCAAACCACTGGGTTGTTTTTTTTTTTGGGGGGGGGGTGTCCACTCTAAAATGGTAAGTAAAAAGCTTCTCGGGTTGGTACCTTATTTTGGAGCAACCTTCCCTATCCGATTAGGGTGCAGCCTTCATTCATCAGTTTGCAGCCTGTGATTTTTAACATAATTCATAAAAGAAAAACGAACCCGTTATCTTCCTAGGCTTTAGGAAGTTCTTAAAATGGCTGGCAGATCTATCTTTTAGCTCATGGATAGGCAAACTAAGGCCCGGGACCGCATCTGGTCCAACCACCTTCTCAATCCAGCCGCGGACGGTCCAGGAATCAGTGTGTTTTTACATGAGTAGAATGTGTGATTTTATTTAAATTGCATATCTGGGTTATTTGTGCGGCATAGGAATTCGTTCATCATATTTTTTTTCAAAATATAGTCCGGTCCCCCACAGCAGTGGCGTAGCGTGGGGGGTGCAGGGGGGCCGGTTAGGGTTAGGGGGCGCAAATCACTTGCCTTGCCCCGGGTGCTGACAACCCACGCTACGCCACTGCCCCACAAGGTCTGAGGGACAGTGAACCGGCCCCCTGCTGAAAAAGGTTTGCTGGCCCCTGCTAGCTGTCTACTCAGCAGAAGGTCCCACTGAGTTCAATGGAGCTTACTCCCAAGTAAATAAGTACAGGATTACAGCAACAATTGCACCAAGGGTGGCTAACCTACGACTCTAACCTGCGACCCTCTGCCATCAGCCCCAGGCCAATCCTGAACTGAATCCTGAACTGGTTGTTCTACAGACTTGGAACCCCGGGCATGTTTAGTGGGATGTACATGCCACTGTGCTCCTTGGGGCTCATCTAAGCCTTAAGCACATGGGTGTAATGGGGGGAAGCAAGGGGACAGCTGCCCCCCCTTAATCAAGTAAATAAATAAAAAATACTAAACCAAACGTTGAAATTGTAGAAAGATTTTGACAGATTTTTCTGAGCACTTGGGGTCAAAAGAAAGTGATTTAAAAAACGGTTATTGAGAGATTTCATTCCAAATCTGCTAGACAGAGCCAGACAGAGGATGATGACAGGTGGGTGTCCTGTCCCCCCCTCCCCAGATAAATCCTGGCTATGCCCATGCTTAAGCAGGTGTCTAATGACCTCAAGTTGAAACCCTACACAAGTTGAAACCACAGCTATGGTTTTCCCAGTAGGGATGTGTGGAAGTGAGAGGTGGACCATAAAGAAGGCTGATTGCCCAAGAACTGATGTTTTTGAATTATGGTCCTGGAGGAGACTCTTGAGAGTCCCATGGACTGCAAGAAGATCAAACCTCTCCATTCCTAAGGAAATCAGCCCTGAGTGCTCACTGGAAGGACAGATCCTGAAGCTGAGGCTCCAATACTTTGGCCGCCTCATGAGAAGAGAAGACTCCCTGGAAAAGACCCTGATGTTGGGAAAGATGGAGGGCACAAGGAGAAGGGGACGGCAGAGGACGAGATGGTTGGACAGTATTCTCAAAGCTACCAGCATGAGTTTGACCAAACTGCGGGAGGCAGTGGAAGACAGGAGTGCCTGGCGTGCTCTGGTCCATGGGGTCACAAAGTGTCGGACACGACTAAATGACTAAACAACAACAACATTGGACTTCTACTGCAATACTTTTCAAACTTTCCTAGAAATAAGTGTGGGGTGTATTATTACCAGAGCAGTCAAGTACAACATATCCTGTTGCCTAGAATGGACACACAGGGGAATGTGGCTCCAGACAGGGAGGACTTCCTGTCATACCTGCTCTGAAGCTTCCTCCCCCTGTGTGTGACTAGGTAGATGTCTGTGACCCTAGCTGACCAGATAAAAGGGCTGGCCACGCAACCACCTCTCTCTTGGACTCCTACTTACTCTTACTCTTGGACTCTCCTGGCTCTTAGCCAGAGCATGGCTCAACCTTCACATAGGATGGAGTCCACAAGCAGAAAGTCTGAGATGTAGCTCAGACTTCTTTTCACTGTAACCACAAGATAAAGCCTGCCTTCAGGTTACTGCTGTGAACTGAATGTGAGTAAAACTCTATTCTTACTTTTAAAGAAAGAATGTGTTGTGTTATTATTATTTTAAGATGGAAATAAAGGGAGAACTTACCAGGAACAATCCAGACTGGATTGCTTAATTAAAGGATTCTAAGGAATAATCAACTTGCTTCCAATAATTTGCAAAGGGAATTTACTCATTAGTGTGAGTGAGGAGGGATAATATCAAAACAATATATCTTCTCCTACCTTCCTTAACATTCCCACAAAAAGCTGCTTTGAACATAGTAGGACTTACTCTAGTTCTTGAGAATCACAGGTAGGTGGGGAAGCTATGCTGTTTTTAAAGTGGTGCAATACTGCTTTAAATGTATAATGTGTATGGGGGTCTTTTTGCTTGTGTGAAACCATTTTCTTTTTGCCTGCTTTGTTATTTGTCTCATCAACTTTATTGTGTGATCCTAAGTTCTAATATCTTCTCTGGTGATCACTCGTAGCCGATTAAGATTGTCTTCCATGAACACGGTCATAACAGTTGGTCCGTAAGTGACTGTGGAGGCCAATTCTGGATCCACAAGTCCTTCCACATTGGGGACATAGGTTTCCAAATGGTGGCTGTCTTCCACTGCTTGGAACAGAGGCTGTATGCTTCTGAACCTATGTCCAGCATCTATGAATGGGAGAATACTTCAGGAGTAAGGCCTGAGATAAAACCCCTACCTTTCAGGACATCTTCGGGAGAAGAAAAGGCTAAGGAATAAACCCTACACAAATGTGGAGTGGAGTCCCTAAGATGGTTGGATGGTGCCTTGCACACCTCCTTCTAGGGGGTTGGACTCGATGGCCCTTGTGGTCTCTTCCAACTCTATGATTCTATGAACTTCTGTAGCCAAGCTGGGGCCAAATGTATTACTCTGCTTTCCTGTGGATCACATCAGTGAGGTTGACATCTGGGTAGCCCAGGACTTCTATACACACTGCCCAAGCTTGTGCCCCAGAATCACTTTGGTGCTGCTAACACAGCAAAAACAACACGGGAGCCAGCAGTTACAAGTTACCTGTCTCTGCAGCCGCAGCAAGTGCTACTGGCATGGGTGAAGGAAAAGTTACAACAACAATAACAATAATTTTATTATTTATACCCCACCCATCTGGCTGGGTCTCCCTGGCCACTCTTCCAGCACATATAAAAACATAATAGAACATCAAACATTAAAACCTTCTCAATACAAGGCTGCCCTCAGATGTCTTCTAAAAGTTGTGTAGCTCTTTATCTCCTTGGCATCTGACGGGAGGGCATTCCACAGGGAAGGCGCCACTACCGAGAAGGCCCTCTGCCTTGGTTCTCTGTGACCTCACTTCTCACAGTAAGGAAACTGCCAGAAGACCCTCAGAGGAGGACCTCAGTGTCCGGGCTGAATGATGGGGGTGGAGACGCTCCTTCAGGTATACTGGGCCGAGGCCGTTTAGGGCTTTAAAGGTCAGCACCAACACTTTGAACTGTGCTCAGAAACATACTGGGAGCCAGTGAATATCCTTTAGGACTGGTGTTATATGGTCCACTCCTAGTCACCGGCCTAGCTGCCGTATTCTGGGTTAGTTGTAGTTTCAGAGGCACCTTCAAAGATAGCTCCATAAAGAGCATGGAAAAAATGCCATTTGCTTATTTCTGGGAGTTAAGTAGCTGAGGAACAAATGATGCTGCTTTACTCTGAGTCAGACCAATTGATCCATCAGTACTGCCTAAGCAGACTAGCAGCTGCTCTCTCCAGGGTTTCAGATTCCCAGCCCTACCTAGAGATGCCAGGAATTGAACCAGCGAAAGGAAATGTTCTTCTACCGAGCCCTTCCCCAAATCCATGATAACGGGAGATCCAAATACTCTGTTCCTGTTTTCACTGGATGATGGGACTTCTGGTGGCTTTTGCCTCTGCATACACACACACACAACCCTCCAGTCCTTCCGTATCAGGGAGAAAAGGCTGGACAGATTGCAGAAATTGAGTGGATGCACATCGGCCCCGGAGAGGAGATGGAGGCCTGGTGCCACCCCACATATCCAGGTTTTGCCTCTGGTGACGGCATGAATCATCCCTCAGTCTGCTCAGCTTCCCTTCCCCTGTGCCATCTCCCCCACCCCACCCCACATTGGACTGGACCCAGCCTGCTTATGTTTAGAGGGCGGGATGAACAGAAATCTGACTTGAATGGCATGATATAATAAACAGACCAGCATCCAAATTAGCATAAGAACACTTTACATAATAATAATAATAATTTATTATTTATACCCCACCCATCTGGCTGAGTTTCCCCAGCCACTCTGGGCAGCTCCCAATCAAGTATTAAAAACAATACAGCGTTAAATATTAAAAACTTCCCTGAACAGGGCTGCCTTCAGATGTCTTTTAAAAATAGGATAGCTACTTATTTCCTTCACATCTGAAGGGAGGGTGTTCCACAGGGTGGGCGCCACTACTGAGAAGGCCCTCTGTCTGGTTCCCTGTAATCTCACTTCTTGCAATGAGGGAACCACCAGAAGGCCCTCGGAGCTGGATCTCAATGTCCAGGTAGAACGATGGGGGTGGAGACGCTCCTTCAGGTATACAGGACCGAGGCCGTTTAGGGCTTTAAAGGTCATCACCAACACTTTGAATTGTGCTCGGAAATGTACTGGGAGCCAATGCAGATCTCTCAGAACCGGTGTTATGTGGTCCCGGCGGCCACTCCCAGGCACCAGTCTAGCTGGTGTGCACACCCTTGTGAGTGAGGTGTGTCCCCCCCCCCCAATAAAAACCCAGTGGGTCTTACTTCCAAGTAGACATGCATTCATTCCACCAGACCAGCGAGATGTCAAATGCAGAGGCCGGACAGAGAGGCATTAAGAAACAAAGCAAGAATTGGTTATTTACGTTAAACAAAGCACAGAAGAAAAGCCTGCTACAGGGCCCGCCTTGACCTGTCTCTCTTTAGGCGGACAAAGAGGAAAGTATTGTATCAGAAGTAACATGAATAGGGAGGGAGGAGAAGTGAAACAGCTTTTCCCCTCTATTCAGCCAGTTGAATACTTCCGTTTTCTTTTCAGGCGGGGGCAGGCTGAACAGGCGGGGGCAGGCCTGAATAGGGGAGTCTCGCAAGCCGGGCAGGGAGGCTGTCAAACGGCTCAGAGTAATAAGCTTTAATGAGAGGGTTTGCAGTCCTCCTTGGGACAAAAGGCAAGCTGGGGGTGGGGTTTGCTGCTGCTGGGAAGGGGGGGCGTTGAATGGCTAATGCATTTTGGGGAAGAGATGAGTTTGGCTTGTGGAGGGATTGATTTTGCAAGGAGAAGAGAGAAAGGGGGAGGGTGGGCCTCTGCCCAGCTGTGGACAGAAGAAGGGCCTCTTTTCACAGCTTCTACCCCCCCCCCTTTTCTCTTTCTCTCATACACACACTCACAAACACCCCCCCTCCGCTTGCCTTCTGCTCATCAGGGCTAAAGCTGAGCAACAGCAAAGTGGGGACAACTGGACGGACAAAAGGGGAAATGGAACTTTGGTTAAACACACAAACACACACACACTCACTCACTCACTCACACACACACACAATAGCTGGGGATCCCCAGAGTGGTTAAGCAGGTAACAGTCAAGCAGGGAATTCAGGTTGGCATCGCAGATTCAGCTCCAGAAAGTCCAGCGGTGGCTGGGATCACGGATTTTAAAAACAGAGTCTTATTAAGCGCTCCAGAAAAGTTTGGTTGGGTATCGCAGAGTCAAAGCAGCTTCACACCAAGTACTGCAGGACGTCAGATAGGTTTAAAATAGCTTTAGACAAAGCTAGCCAGATTGGTCAACCTTTGGGAGGGAGCTGTGTGCAAAGTGCACGATTAGAAAGCAAGGCGATTCCCCAGTATGCAAACATTGCACAGCCTTCCTTTAAAATAAATAAATAAATAAATTTATTATAATTTTGAACTGGGCTGCCACTACAAAACTGTCCTAGGAACTTGTCGCACACAGCCATTGTGATGCCATGGGAAGACTGTTCAGGTCCCTTCTTGACTCACCGGTGTGTGTGTGTGTGTGTGTGTGTGTGTGTTACTTTAAGCCAATCCCCATCTCACAGCCTAACCTGCCCTGCAAGGTTGTTGTGATGCGAAACAAAATTGGGAGGGTGGCAGTGGTGCCGGGCATCTATGATCAACCCTGAGTTGCTTGGAAAGAGAGGACAAATAAGGTAGGTGGTCTGAGCTGGATTTGTAAGCAGCCGGTTGAAAACGTGAGGCCTCGGATGGATAAATTGCAGAGCAATTTAGAGCAAAGAATTTGCACTAAAGTGCGTTTGGAGCTAAGAAAACCAAAGAGATCTCTGGGCTGATATGCTGCTGTAACTCAGTTTGAGAGAGAGAGAGAGACAGCTGTGGAGGTCCTCTACCCTGCAGAGCTAAAAGAGCTGGCAATGTAAGAGGAATGTGATTTCTTATTTTCCAGGGTACTTTCTGCCCATTGTGGACTAGAATGGACTCTAAACACCATTTGATTTCAGAGCTGGCATTGAGAGGAGTCCAAGATTCCTGTTTGAGCCTTTGTAAAGTGCCACTTTGTCCTCTCGAATGCCTTTTCCCACCAGTAAATGGTGCCACCACACTGGACAATTTGTGTGGTCAGAGTAGCACCATCCTCTGTTCTGGGACAGGGAGGCTTGCTCTGAAAGAAATACTGGAACCTTCACTCTGTATGCCTATTTGTGAAACCAATGTGGATTTCTGCTTCTCCCGTTGGGAAATGAGGGAGCACAGAAATGACTAATTACGTTTCTTAAAAGAAAAGAAAAACGCTTTTAACAGTTAAAGGTAAAGGGACCCCCGACCATTAGGTCCCGTCATGGCCGACTCTGGGATTGCGGCGCTCATCTTGCTTTATTGGCTGAGGGAGCCGGTATACAGCTTCCAGGTCATGTGGCCAGCATGACTAAGCCGCTTCTGGCAACCAGAACAGCGCACGGAAACGCCGTTTACCTTCCCGCTGGAGTGGTACCTATTCATCTACTTGCATTTTGACGTGCTTTCGAACTGCTATGTTGGCAGGAGCAGGGACCGAGCAACGGGAGCTCACCCCGTTGCAGGGATTCGAACCGCCGACCTTCTGATCGGCAAGTCCTAGGCTCTGTGGTTTAACTCACAGCGCCGCCCGCGTCCCTTTTAACAGTTACCTTGAGATTAAAAGGGGGTGAAGACCTTATCACTTTGATAACAATCATCTTTAAAACCGTTTAATCAACAAGAACACAGGAAGCTGCTGTATATTGAGAGTCAGACCTATTTGTCCATTTAGCTCAGTATTGTCAACACTGACTAGCAGCAGCTCTCTGGGGTGTCAGACAGAAAGTCTTTCCCTGTCCTACCTCAAGATGCCAGGGTCCTTCTGCATGCAAATAAATGCTATACTGCTGAGAAGCACCCATTTCCCCCTATGGCTTTCTCTCCATAGAATCATAGAAATGTAGAGTTGGAAGGGACGGCGAGGGTCATCTAGTCCAGTGTTTTTCAACCACTGTTCCGCGGCACACTAGTGTGCTGCGAGATGTTGCCTGGTGTGCCGTGGGAAAAATTGAAAAATTCGAAAGATTTAAAAATAAAGTATTTTATAATTTTTCATATTTCTGTTTACTTACTATTTCATAATAAAGTAATTATAAAACACTTTCTTTGTGTTTATTTGATTCCTATTCAAGGGAATTACTTTATATATAGTCAATATAGGCACAGAGTTAATTTTTTAAACATTTTCTAATGGTGGTGTGCCTCGTGATTTTTTACATGAAACAAGTGTGCCTTTGCCCAAAAAAAGGTTGAAAAACACTGATCTAGTCTAACCCCCGGGGACGCAGGTGGCGCTGTGGGTTAAAGCCTCAGCGCCTAGGACTTGCTGATCGAAAGGTCGGCGGTTCGAATCCCTGCGGCGGGGTGCGCTCCCGCTGCTCGGTCCCAGCGCCTGCCAACCTAGCAGTTCGAAAGCACCTCCGGGTGCAAGTAGATAAATAGGGACCGCTTACCAGCGGGAAGGTAAACGGCGTTTCCGTGTGCGGCTCTGGCTCGCCAGAGCAGCGATGTCACGCTGGCCACGTGACCCGGAAGTGTCTCCGGACAGCGCTGGCCCCTGGCCTCTTGAGTGAGATGGGCGCACAACCCCAGAGTCTGTCAAGACTGGCCCGTACGGGCAGGGGTACCTTTACCTTTACCTAGTCTAACCCCCTGAAATGCAGGAATCTCAAACTCAAGCATCCATGACAGATAACCATCCAACCTCTGCTTAAAAACCTCCAAGGAGGACTGGAATTGCCCAAGAAGGATGCAAGACTGTTTTTGTATGCCACTACAGCAGCAAGACTTTTATTAGCCAAAAATTGGAAATACCAACAATAGATGAATGGCAGATGAAGATGATGGACTTTTTGGAGCTGGCTGACCTGACTGGAAGAATCCACGACCAGAAAGAGAAGGAAACACAAGAAGACTGCAAGAAATCTGAAGACTATTTAGTGAGATATTGTAATACAGTGGTACCTCGGGTTACATACGCTTCAGGTTACAGACTCCGCTAACCCAGAAATAGTGCTTCAGGTTAAGTACTTTGCTTCAGGATGAGAACAGAAATCGTGCTCTGGTGCCGCGGCGGCAGCAGGAGGCCCCATTAGCTAAAGTGGTGCTTCAGGTTAAGAACTGTTTCAGGTTAAGTACGGACCTCTGGAACAAATTAAGTACTTAACCCGAGGTACCACTGTATAAGATAATTAAGAAATCCCTAGAAGTAACAGACTAGGCTAAGGCAGAGAACAAGATTAATAATATAGATTATTATGGATTACAATTGGAAGTAAGGTTAAGAAGTTTGTAATGAAAGAAGATACTGATGTTATAAATATGAAATTGGGAACTGCTAAATATGTAATATGATGAAATCCAAATTGGAGGATGTCGGGGAAGTCTTTTAGCAATGTAAATACACCAGGGAATAAGAAGAAAAAATTCTTCTTTTATTTTTTTGTGTTTTCATTGTTGTTAAGGTTTTATGTTGTGTCAAATGTAATGTTTTGCTTTTGTATTTTTGTCTATGTGTTATAAGAGAAAACTAATATTTTTTGGGGGGGGAAAAAAAACCTCCAAGGAAGGAGAATCCACCACCTCCTGAGGGAGTCTGTTCCACGGTCAAACAGCTCTTACTATCAGAAAGATCTTCCTGATGTTCAGTTGGAATTTCCTGTCTTGTAAATCATAGAATCATAGAGTTGGAAGAGACCACAAAGGCCATCCCATCGAGTCCAACCCCCTGCCAAGCAGGAAACACCATCAGAGCACTCCTGACATATGGTTGTCAAGCCTCTGCTTAAAGACCTCCAAAGAAGGAGACTCCACCACACTCCTTGGCAGCAAATTCCACTGTCAAACAGCTCTTACTGTCAGGAAGTTCTTCCTAATGTTTAGGTGGAATCTTCTTTCTTGTAGTTTGGATCCATTGTTCCGTGTCCACTTCTCTGGAGCAGCAGAAAACAACCTTTCACCCTCCTCTATGTGACATCCTTTTATATATTTGAACATGGCTATCATATCACCCCTTAACCTCCTCTTCTCCAGGCTAAACATGCCCAGCTCCCTTAGCCGTTCCTCATAAGGCATCGTTTCCAGGCCTTTGACCATTTTGGTTGCCCTCTTCTGGACACGTTCCAGTTTGTCAGTGTCCTTCTTGAACTGTGGTGCCCAGAACTGGACACAGTACTCCAGGTGAGGTCTGACCAGAGCAGAATACAGTGGCACTATTACTTCCCTTGATCTAGATGCTATACCCCTATTGATGTAGCCCAGAATTGCACTGGCTTTTTTTAGCTGCCGCGTCACACTGTTGGCTCATGTCAAGTTTGTGGTCAACCAAGACTCCTAGATCCTTTTCACATGTACTGCTCTCAAGCCAGGTGTCACCCATCTTGTATTTGTGCCTCTCATTTTTTTTGCCCAAGTGCAATACCTAACATTTCTCCCTGTTAAAATTCATCTTGTTTGTTTAGACCCAGTTCTCTAATCTGTCAAGGTCGTTTTGAAGTGTGATCCTGTCCTCTGGGGTGTTAGCCACAAGCTATAGTTCCCAGGGTGCTTGGGACAGGAGGGGAAGCCATAATTGATATAGTATATAGGTTTAATGTAGAAACAAAGCTTTAAATGCACAATTTGGATGGAGCCCAAGTCCATTTGACTATAGACGTGCACATTTGGGTGGGTGATCAGGTCCAGCCCAAGACATTTTGCCGCCTGAGGCAATGGAGAAGGTTTCAAAAGGCCTTTGGGTGTGTCAGGGTGTGGGGTGACTATACAGTGGTACCTCTGGTTACGAACTTAATTTGTTCCGGAGGTCCGTTCTTAAGCCAAAACTGTTCATAACATGAGGCGTGCATTCGCTAATGGCGCCTCCTGCTGCTCCCATGCTGCCAGTGCACAACTTCTGCTCGCATCCCGGAGCAAAGGTCACAACCACAAGCATCTACTTCCGGGATAGCAGAGCTCGTAACCCGCAGCGTTCACAAGGAGGGTGGTACGTAACACGAGGTTCCACTGTAATCAACATTGATTTGCTGGCTTTATGGCTGATTCTTTGGTGTTTTTATTATAGATCTTATCTCTGCTTGTTATTTGACCATCTACATCATTTAAACGATTTTAGGGTCTCTTAAAACTTTTATCACGCTGCAGTGTTTATTTTACTTTGTGAACTGATTGGTGAGCCTGGAAGGAAGGCTATATAAATCCAATGCCTAGATAGGTACAGATACAAATACAGTGGACACTAGGGTTGTGAACGTGATCCGTGCGGGAAGCACGTTCACAGCCCACAGCGTTCGCAACCCGTCTGCGCATGCGCGGGTCACAATTCGGCGCTTTTGTGCATGCGCAAAGCGTAACCTAGCACTTCTGCGCATGTGCAAGCACCAGAACCCGGAAGTAACCCGTTCCAGTACTTCCGGGTTCGGCGTGGTGTGCAACCCGAAATTGCGCGACCCAAAACGTCTGTAACCCGAGGTATGACTGTACACACACACACACACACATTACCAAACTTAAAACCATGGAGAGACCTGGTCTGAACAAAGACATTGGATTCTTATCTTATTATACATGACAAAGCCATTTTTCACCTTCTCACCCCTTGCTTTTTCCTGTAAGACCCATTGCAGTCGTTAAGAGTCGTCAACAGGCTCATCACAGCTATCTGCCCATCACCCATCTCCCACCACCCTTCTGAGTAATACCCCTCCCCACCTTCTCACTATATAGAAGGGTCTGGAAACTTCTGTTTCAGTGTATCTGAAGAAGTGTGCATGCACACGAAAGCTCATACCAAGAACTAACTTAGGTGGTCTTTAAGGTGCTACTGGAAGGAATTTTTTTTGTTTTGACTATGGCAGACCAACACGGCTACCTATCTGTAACACACACACACACACACACAGAGAGAGAGAGAGAGAGAGAGAGAGAGAGAGAGAGAGAGAGAGTTGGAAAACACAAATGGATCCAGCAGCAGAGCTAGCCGCTTGGGCACCTGGAGCGGCACACATGCTGTGCACCAGGGGGATGGGGCGAGCTGCCCAGGGGGGTGATTGGCGCGATGATCGGTGCCCACTGGGGGCGATCGGTGCCAAGGGGGGCGATTGGCGTGGCGATTAGCGCCCATTGGGGGTGATCAGCGCGACGATCAGCACCTAGGGGGCAGGGCGGTGATCTGCCCAAGGGGGATTTTGTCACCCCCCTCAGGGATGACACCCAGGGTGAACGGCCCCCACCGCCCCCCTTCCTATGCCCCTGGATGGATCAGCAACATCATAGAACTGGGGAATTGGAAGGGACCTTCGGGCTCATCTATCCCAACCCCCCAACCCCCTGCAATGTGGTAATCTCAACATGCGGTCCCCCATCCAATTTGAAACCATGCCAGAACCTGCTTAGCTTTGCAAAGGTGCTGGCAGTTTTATTTCTGCACCTCTATAGAGGCAGGTCTGGCTGTTCTAATTTATTGTGCCTGGGTAAGTCTCTCTGAGAGGCAGGATAGGCTGAGATACAGTGTGACCAGTGGCAGCAGATGCCCACTAGGATTGGTAGGGCGGAAGGCAAGGAGGCGAACAGTAGGTGGCGCCAGAGGCCACAGCAGGCTGAGCCAACACATTCTAAGTTTTGTCCCCACCCTCTTCTTCCCTGCTGAGTTCTACAAGGGGGCAATAGTTTGACTGTTTTTAATTCTGAATTTTAAAACTGTTGTAATCCACCTTGGGTGCTGCTGGTGTATCACAGAACCATAGAATGGTAGAGTCGTAAGGGCTCCCCCCAGGTCATCTAGTTCAACCCCCTGCAATGCAGAAATCAATGGTGTCAATGTGGTGTGATCATGATTGACAGGTGAATTGTCCTCCAGACCACCTGGCAAAATCCCAAAATCAGAGGTTGAGAGGGGCAAGTGAAGACTTGCAAAGCCCGTCCTGCAATGATCCGTTCAACCTTTTGCCACCACCACCCCACTTTTCCTTTGCCACTCCCCATGGTTGGAGGTGCAAAGGAGGAGGGCAGGGAAGATCGCCAGCTCAGCCTACCCCAGCGCACTAGACCTCATGATCCCCTCTCCCTCGTTCTCCTTTGCCTACTGCCAATGTTAGAGGTGCAAACCAGAAGTGGGAGTGGGGCGTTGCAGAAGGACCTACACCTTCTCCTTTCCTCCTCATACTGCTGCAGCAACAGCCAAAGAAGATGAAGAGTTGACCTGGCAGGAGCAGCAGCACAGCGGGCCTCTGCTTCTAACCACTTCCCTCCTTCCTCCTGCTGGACAGACTCTTCATCCTAACCAACTGGCAGTGGCGGCAGGAGCAGCAGCTTTCCTGGCTGGTCAGGGAGGAGGAAGGTGGTCGGTAGCAGTGCCAGCTGGCCTGGGGGTCTAGATTCCATAGATAGTGGTCCTCAGGGATGGCAGGATGAGCCAATGAAACTGGGGAGCTACTGTTCTGGCTGCCCTTCCATGCTTTGCCTAGGCCACCCATCCATTGCCTCATCACACTGTAATTCTCAGCGCCACCTATCTGTAACCAAGCAAAGTGCAGCACGACGACAACCTTATATTTTTACTATAGCTGTAGATATAAATAGGTTGGATTGCGCTGCAAAGCACAGTGCCTTCTTCCTGTGCTTACCCGAGCTATATGCTTTGTGCAGAACGATCGTATAGCAGGCTCATTTTTCCCCAGGACCGGTCCATTAAAGGGCCATTTTTTAACATGTACACTGTACAACAGAACCTCTTCCCCTTGGGAAAGGTGGAATTAACCTTTGCCAGCTTGTGCTGGATGGCAAGCAGCCAGACTCAATTCACGCAAGGTGGATGTTCACATCCACTTTGCTCACTACATTATCCGAGCCAGAGAGGTCACTAAAAATAGTTGCACAGCACTTTACATTTTCAGCCGGGAGACTTTTGTTATCATTTAGCTCCTTCCTCGCCGCTGCATTACCTATCGTGGCTCCTCCAGCTGAAGTAATGCATTGGAGCTGAGCTCGGCTAAGTGTTCCCAGAGTTCACGCACTGATGGATGGAGTGATTCCAGCAATGTTGTAATCACTTGCAAGAGCGAGCCGAGTGACCCATTTCCAGCCTGAGTAAGATAAAGCTTCTGCGGACAATCTGTTGCAGAAGCTGAAGGTGTCCAGAGCTCCAGCTGCAGCATCTTCAGTAAGAAGCAAATAAACCTCACACCGTTTGTCAAATTCCGCTGTAATGAAAACTTAATTGCAGCCTCCATTCCTCAGTTGTTGGACCCCCAGAGGCGAGCCACCTCCTCCTTCAGCGTTCATCTGGGCAATGCAATTTCGTACCTGCATCTTGCACCCCCCCCATCTGCACCTGCTAGTGTGGTATAGTGGTTACATATAGGGTAGGGAACTTTCCCCCCTCCTATTTGTTTTTTCCCCCAGAGTCGTCCCCCCAATACATTACGAAAACCTGTATTCCTATACATACACCACCATACATCTTATTAAGTGATTCAAACGTTAGCATGAATCTTTGGTTTCCTGGAGAATTTATAAACAAAAGGAAATGGCTATTCTCCCACAAACAAATCTGTGCACTTTGTTCCTCTAAAGGTAAAGGTAAAGGGCCCATTAGGTTCAGTCGCGGACGACTCTGGGGTTGCGGCGCTCATCTCACTTTATTGGCCAAGGGAGCCGGTGTGCTGCTTCTGGGTCATGTGGCCAGCGTGACTAAGCCGCTTCTGGCGAACCAGAGCAGCGCACGGAAACGCCGTTTACCTTCCCGCCAGAGTGGTACCTATTTATCTACTTGCACTTTGATGTGCTTTCAAACTGCTAGGTTGGCAGGAGCTGGGACCAAGCAACGGGAGCTCACCCCATCACGGGGATTTGAACTGCTGACCTTCTGATTGGCAAATCCTAGGCTCTGTGGTTTAACCCACAGTGCCACCCACGTCCCTCTTGTTCCTCTAACCAGGCTTAATTTCATAGAATCATAGAACCACAGAGCTGCAAAGGACCACAAGGATTATCTCATCCAGCCCCCCGCAAAGCAGGAATCTTTTACCCCACATGGGGCTCAAACCCACAACCCTGAGATCAAGAGTCTCCTGCTCTATCGTCTGAGCTATCTAAGGCGTCAATGTTCAAGTTCTCACCTTTAAGTCTTTCCAAAACATACTGTACATGCCCAAGGGCCACATTCCCTTCTAGGGGCCCCACACCAGTGGTGGGCGGGGCTAGAGGCAAAAGTGGGCAGGGCAATAGATGTAAATTTGGCCTTTTGTGTAGTAGGCAAGCTTCTACAAAACCCCCAACACAACAACGCTCCCTGTCCTCTCCTCCACCCAGGCAACCAACAAGCATTATCTGATCTAAAGGACCCATTCCTGCCAGGCAAAAAACCCTCAAAAAAGATGCAAAGCAAGGCCAAAGAGGCTGTTTGGACACAGAGGAATGGTGGGAGGAACCAGCTGGAGAAACTGCCAGAGAAGAAGGCACAGAGCCTGGACAGTAGTCGTGGGACAATGATGAGTGGTCAGAGGGAAAAGAGGGAGAAGACTGGGAAGAGGAGGTAACAGGACTGAGTGAGCGGGGAGAGTCTGTGGCAGACAGCAGTCCAGAATCAGAGGCAGAAGCTGAAGCAGGAGAGGAGGGAGGCCAAGAGGCAGAGACAAGTCAGGTTGGGGAAGAGTCACAGGTGCCTATCTGCCCTGCTGCGACAAGCTCCCCTCCCGCCCCCCATGAAGGCCACTTCCCTACAGAGCAACCTTCCAGGGGGCACCTTCTAGGTGGAGGAATCAATTTAAACACTACCTTTGTAGAGCCAGCTAGTTTCTGCACACAATCACACACCACACTCTGTGTTCCATCCAGTGACGTAGCGTGGGGGGTGCAGGGGGGGCCCGGGCGCACCGGGCGCAACATCTGGGGGTTAGGGTTAGGGGGCGCAAATCCACGGGTTAGGGGGTGCAAATTACTTGCCTTGCCCCGGGTGCTGACAACCCACGCTACGCCACTGGTTCCATCAAGGCAAGCAAGAGGCATTTGCAGAGCTGAAAGGCACACTGCAGTCAGGCAGCATGAAAAACTATGCAGGCAAGAATTCTGCCCTGAGATCTTATGAGGAAGGGTAGTATATAAATCATATATAAATTTTATCTATATCTATATAGATATCTATATATCTGGAGCAAGCAGAGGCATATCTGCAACTAATGCTGGTCAAAGGAAGAGAGAAGGGAGCAGGAAGTACTATATGTTCTATCCTCCCCAGAAGCGGAGGGGAAATGACATCACACAGAGCCCTATCAACAATACAGCTCTGTGGACTTAACCCCTTCTCATGCTAACCAGAAAGAGCATACATTTGTTAGGTGTGGCTGCTAATCTCCCACAGAAACCATGGAGGGAGGGTGGGATGCGAACATCACGAAAGCGTAAATGTTCTAAATAAATACTCCTCAGCCTTGCGACTGCTATCTGCCCAAGGCCAGGTAACATATTCTCTGCATGTGAGGCTCCCATTGGGTAATACCTCTGGAGTTTGCACGGATGCCGTTCAGACTGGGACCTCTGATCAAAAAGGCAAAAAACATATGACGCTGACAAACAGAACCTCGCGTGTTTCCTGGAATTCCAGATGTGTGTGAAAATCTCTCCCCGGGTGCTGGCAGAAAGAGTCACACCTAACAGTTCTAGGAGGAAATGATGAGCTCAGCTTGGAATGGTTAGGCTGAGGGTAGTGGACCTTTCTGAGCTCAAGGTCCGCATCCCCCCATGAGTAACCTTCCAGGGGGCCACATGCCGTGGCAGAGGGTGGGAGGAGCCTGAGGTAAAAGTGGGCTGGGCAATGGATGCGGCTCTTTCCTTTATACTAAAGGCTACATCCCAGAAATGCGAATGTCAGAGGTTTCTACACAAACACCAACACACATGTGTCTCCATCTTGAGTCCAAGGAAGCAAGAACTATGATAATAGTTCCAGGGTGCATTTGAGCTAACCAAGGTTATTCAGAGAAATCATGGAACAGGAAGGGTGGGGGCGGGGCCAGAGGAGAAGGGGTGGGGCCTGGGGAAGGTTGTGGTTCATGCCCAGGATCAGTGGTGGAGCACATGTTTGGGATGCAGAAAGTCATGGGTTCAGTCCCTGGCATCTGTGGTGTTTGTATGATTGTGTGTGTGCAGATAGAATCTCAGTGTTAGAATTCCTGATCTATGATTGCAGCCATGGGATTTTTGTCTTTCACATGACGGTATACGTTTTGACTCCACTGAGTGGGAAGTGACGGAAAGAGGATGTTTATGTTACTGTGTTCCGTGAAGAGCCAGTGTGGTGTAGTGGTTAAGAGCGGTGCACTCGTAATCTGGGGATCTGGGTTCGATTCCCCGCTCCTCCACATGCAGCTGCTGGGTGACCTTGGGCCAGTCACACTTCTCTGAAGTCTCTCAGCCTCACTCACCTCACAGAGTGTTTGTTGTGGGGGAGGAAGGGAAAGGAGATTGTTGGCCGCTTTGAGACTCCTTAGGGTAGTGATAAAACAGGATATCAAATCCAAACTCTTCTTCTTCTTCTTTGTTTTCCCCCCTCTTTGCTGTCTGATGCTAGAGAGAGAGGCAGCCATGCTGCAGCACTCTGTGTGTGTCTATATGTAATAAAGTAGATTAGCCAAAATGCTGTTGCTGGGGTTTCTGTCACGCGCATGATGCACAAACTCTGCGGATCCCTAAGTGTGCCGGTGTCGGTTGGCATTGGTCGCTGTGATGTTCAAGCTGAAGAAAGCTTATGAAGCTCCCGAACGATCAACCGGGAGGGAGATAACATGCCAGTCGGGCATGTGTCTGTACCAGGGTCCTACTCGAGTGTAGGCTGAACTCCTGACACTCAGATAGATAGAATCTCCAGACACCTCCAGTTATTATCAACAAGTGTGATTCTGAAGAATTTTGACCCGTAACCTAAATACCATCTCCTCACTGGGTGAAATGATGAAATTGATTTATTCACATTTTCATAAGCATTTACCCAACTCTTAGACAAAAGTGGATATAAAGGTAGAGTTTCTTAAAGAAATAGTAATTCTTCTTCTATCTAAATAATTGTTCTGCTTAAGCGTAGCCGTTTTTTGAGAATCACAACTGTTGATAATTATGTGAGGCATAATTGTTACATAACAGTGGCTACCACAAACAGTTGCATATAACTTCATTTTGAATGTTGTTTTGTCTGTCCAACTCATAAATCACTTTTGTACTATTTTCATTGGTGGTCAGGGGTCCTAAGTAGAGTAACATGTCTGTCACCTGCTGGTCAATGCAACACATAACACCCACAAACATTCTTGCTTTTAAATCAGTGCTAACACTAGAATCAGGCTAAATATACCAAACCAATAACAGTTTAGGGATGCAGGTGGCACTGTGGGTTAAACCACAGAGCATTGGGCTTGCCGATCGAAGGTTGGCGGTTCAAATCCCCGCGACAGGGTGAGCTCCCGTTGCTCAGTCCCTGCTCCTGCCAACCTAGCAGTTCGAAAGCACGTCAAAGTGCAAGTAGATAAATAGGTACCACTCTGGCGGGAAGGTAAATGGCGTTTCCATGCGCTGCTCTTGTTCGCCAGAAAGCAACTTAGTCATGCTGGCCACATGACCCGGAAGCTGTACACCGGCTCCCTCGGTCAATAAAGCGAGATGAGCGCCGCAACCCCAGAGTTGTCCGCGACTGGACATAACGGTCAGGGGTCCCATTACCTTTACCTAATAACAGCTTGGAGAGCACTTCAGGGGAACATGATGCTGTTACTTGGCTAAAGCCAAGAAAGCAATTCTGTTCCAGCTTCTTTCCACAACCTGGTGTCCCCTTGGAGTTGTACTACAACTCCTGCCAACCCCAGCCAGTGCAGCTGATGGGAAGGGAGGGTGTGAATTGTAGCCTCCCCCCCCAAAGAATTGTTGCTCCCCCTGCTTCTGCAGAACTCGTGCCTTTGGCTTTGTCCCCTGGCACCAGCTGGTTCTTCCAGAGAGGAAACTGAACCCCCCCGTCTTCTTCTATTTGTCCCCTTGTCACTTTCAGTTTATTGGTTAATTTTTCTACTAAGGCTGTTTCCCATACTATTTGGTACCATTGCTGCATGCTTACTCCTGACAGATCTAAGCGGGATCTTTTCCCTGCTTCTCTTTCAGTCCACGTAACAATCTGGTTCCCGATCATGGAAAGCCAAACTTTGGCTTATTGAGATGTGCAAAGGAGGCAAATGTTGGCTGGTAAAAACATTTTTGTAACTAGCTCTACGTGGGGCTGCCCTTGAGACTGACCCAGAAACTCCAGCAGGTGCAGAATGCCGCGGCGAGACTCCTTACGGGGTCCTCGCTGCGAGATCACATTCATCCAGTACTATACCAGCTGCACTGGCTCCCGGTGGAGTACAGGATCAGGTTTAAGGTGCTGGTTTTAACCTTTAAAGCCCTTCACAGCCTAGGACCCTCATACCTACAGGACCACTTCTCCTGGTATGTCCCACGGAGGAACTTACGATCTTCAAACAAAAACATCTTGGAGGTCCCGGGCCACAGAGAGGTTAGGCTGGCCTCAACCAGAGCCAGGGCTTTTTCGGCTGTGGCTCCGATCTGGTGGAACGCTCTGTCACAGAGACTAGGGCCTTGTGGGACTTGACATCTTTCCGCAGGGCCTGCAAGACTGAGCTGTTCCACCAGGCCTTTGGCCAGGGCACAGCCTGACTCCCTCCTTTGGCAATCTTCACAGAACTCTAGCCCAATGGTTGCCATCAATTTGATTTGAATTAATTTTATAATTAAATGATTTTAGAATGTTGTATTATTTTACTGTTGTTAGCTGCCCTGAGCCTGGCTTCGGCTGGGGAGGGCAGGATATAAATAAATTATTATTATTATTATTATTATTATTATTATTATTATTATTAGCTAGTAAAATGATGCTACATTTTGTGGACTTACCTTTGCAAGGTTAAGTGTAAGGAGGAACTTGAAATAGCTATATCTCTGTTTTCTCTGTCTACTGGGGACACTTCCTATTTTATTACACACACACACACACACACACACACACACACACCTACCTTGATAAATCATTGTCCTTATTTTGTCCCTAATGATTCCCTCCCCCTCTTTCTTTTTCCTTTCTCCTCCTGTGAAGAGGCTGCATCCTAATGTTTTAATGTTGTATTTTAATCTTGTTTTTTAAATTGTATTTTAATCATCATCATCATCATTATTATTATTAATGCAAAGTGATCTTAAGGCATCATAACTCTCTCCAGCTATCTCTGTACTTTGCAAAGCATCCTGCAGCAAAAAGACCACAAAAACACAACATCCATTTGGCACAGGCCAATAGCCCCACCATGTGGAGAATCTGAGGTAACCTTATTGTTGTTTCTGATTATCATAAGGACTGGTGCTGGAGGAGACTCTTGAGAGTCCCATGGACTGCAAGAAGATCAAACCTCTCCATTCTGAAGGAAATCAGCCCTGAGTGCTCACTGGAAGGACAGATCCTGAAGCTGAGGCTCCAATACTTTGGCCGCCTCATGAGAAGAGAAGACTCCCTGGAAAAGACCCTGATGTTGGGAAAGATGGAGGGCACAAGGAGAAGGGGACAACAGAGGACAAGATGGTTGGACAGTATTCTCAAAGCTACTAACATGAGTTTGACCAAACTGCGGGAGGCAGTGGAAGACAGGAGTGCCTGGCGTGCTCTGGTCCTTGGGGTCACGAAGAGTCGGACACTACTAAACGACTAAACAACAACAACAACATCATCATAAGGACATAGAATGGAAAGCTCTGCAGCTGGATCAAGCCAGAAGCTGAACTCCTCCAGCACTGTATTCTTACACTGGCTAGCCAAGTCCCCTACTGGGAAGCCCAAAAGCAGAAGCTGAGCAAAACAGTTTGTGAATCCCAGCAACGGAAATTCAGAGAGACTCACTGCTTCCGACAGTGAAGGTACAACACAGCCCTCGTGGCTGTCGGCTACTTGGCTTAGAATATCTGACAAGCTTGAAACATTGCACTTGTATGTTTGTGAAGCCAGGGTTGCCTTTAATTGCTTGTTGCTCAACACTGAGATGGGAGATAAAGAGCTGCAAAATTGCTTTGACTCATAGGAAGCAATTCACAAATGAAATAGTAATAATAACGATAGTATTCCTAGATAGAAAAATTGCTGGTGGGGATTTAAAAATAATTAAATACCAAGGACTGATTACAGAAACTGTCCTCTGTTTCCTTTTTTGTGTTTTGTTTTTTGCACAGCGAAGATGTGGAGCAGAGAATGGTCCAACTTCTCTCTCATGCACTGTTGGCATTCATCTGTCTCGACATGGGTGAAGTCAAACTGCTGCGATAGCAGCACTGAAGTGATCTCTCTGGGGCACATGCCTGGGCAGTGTGTATGGAGGTCCTGGGCTGCCCAGACGACAAGACCGCCCCTCCCCCCTGGTCTTGTTGACGTGGTCCAAAGGAAAGCAGAGCAATATATTTGGCATCAGCTTGGCTGCAGGAGTTGCTGGAAGGAGGTGGACAAGATGACATCCAACCGTTTAGGGACTCCACTCTGGATTTGTGGAGGGCTTATTCCTTAGGCTTTTCTTGTCCTGAAGATGTCCCACAAGGCAGCAGATATATAGGACCAGACTTTTCCTTCTCCTAGATTCCCAGGTTGACAAGCCCCACCTGCCCCTCACTTCCCTCTGCAGCACGTGTGGAAACTGCCTTCTTGACCGCTGGACCCACGATTGGGCTTGTCTGCTCACTCTGCAGGAGCCTGTCTTCACATCCCAAACTCACCGAAGGTTTGAGAGCCATCGACTACCCTCACCTGATTTAACCAGCTAGTTGAGGCTGTTTCTGGGCTGTGGCCACTGCCACATGCTGAAAGCTTCTGGGAGCCATAGGTGAGAGCTGAGTGCAGGATGGTGATCAAAGGTGGACAAACTACCCCAGAAGGAGCACGATGTGTCCCCCACCAGAGGCACTACCCCTCCCCTAACCTCCCATACACCATAATTAATTAATTAATTAATTAATTGAATACTACACGGGATGTTGATGCTGCAGCGATGGTGGTGGCAGAGGGGTGGCAGCTGCCTTGACCTCAACCACCACGTTACCTCTTCCTCCAAGGCTTCTATCTCCTTTCTCCATGAGCCTGGGCAGCCCCTGAGTTGTTGGTTCTTCGGTGGTGGTGGTGGTGAAGCAGTGCACAGTGGGTCATGCATGGAAGGTGGAGAAGGAGGGCCGAGAGCAGTGGTGGCGGCGAGGCTTGGTCGGCGCAATGCCTCCCTTCCCATCAGAGCAGCCCCAATTCCATTCCTACTTGTGTGCAAGCAGGAGGGGTGAGAATCCCTCAGTTGGGAAGGGAGGCTTTGCACTGTCTTTTGGAGCAGCCCCATCCCAATTCCTACTTCTGTGCAAGCAGGAGGGGGCATGGATCCCTCAGCTGGGAAGGGAGGCTTCCTGTTGCCTAACAGAGATCCCTGCCCCCTCCTACTTGTGCACAAGTAGGAGTTGGGAGGCTGCTCCGATAGGCAGCATGAAGCCTCCCTTCACAGCTTAGTTGCTGGGGTCAGGGAAGGTGGAGGCAGCCCGAAGCTGCATCTTGGAGCCCCTGCACCACCATCATATGGGGACTTCTGTGCAGCTCCTGAAGCCAGCCAGAGCCAACTGCTCTGGGCTGCTGAGATAATAATAATAATAATAATAATAATAATAATAATAATAATAATAATAATAATTTATTATTTATACCCTGCCCATCTGGCTGGGTTTCCTCAGCCACTCTGGGCGGCTTCCAACAAAACACTAAAATACAATAACCTATTAAACATGAAAAGCTTCCCTAAACAGGGCTGCCTTCAGATGTCTTCTAAATGTCAGGTAGTTGTTTATCTCTTTGACATCTGGTGGGAGGGCATTCCACAGGGCGGGTGCCACTACCGAGAAGGCCCACTGCCTGGTTCCCTGTAACTTGGCTTCTCGCAGTGAGGGAACCACCAGAAGGCCCATGGCACTGGACTTCAGTGTCTGGGTAGAACGATGGAGGTGGAGACGCTCCTTCAGGTATACTGGACCAAGGCTGTTTAGGGCTTTAAAGGTCAGCACCAACACTTTGAATTGTGCTCGGAAACATACTGGGAGCCAATGTAGGTCTTTCAAGACCGGTGTTATATGGTCTCGGTGGCAACTCCCAGTCACCAGTCTAGCTGGCGCATTCTGGATTAGTTGTAGTTCCCGGGTCACCTTCAAAGGTAGCCCCACACAGAGCGCATTGCAGTAGTCCAAGCGAGAGATAACTAGAGCATGCACCACTCTGGCGAGACAGTCTGCGGGCAGGTAGGGTCTCAGCCTGCATACCAGATGGAGCTGATAAACAGACTGCCGCTGCTGCATTTCCCAGGGACATTAGATGAAATCCGGGGACATTCTGGGAATGGAATTTGTCCGGGGACTTATTCGCAAATCCGGGGACTGTCCCCGGGAAACGGGGACGTCTGGTAACCCTACCATACACCCCATGCATAAGCCAAATTTCACAGCGAAACCTACATCCTTAAGAAAGCTGGTCCTCAGAGGCGGACTACGGAGGTAGCCTTCCTGCTTGGGCCCTACAGAAATGTGTTCCTTCAATCACTTTGAACATCTGGCCTGGGTGCAAGAGAGGCCGAGACCTCCTCTCAAAGAGGGCTTTGTTTGCAATACAATGACACCTAGAAGGTTGCCAGCTGGCCAAAGGGACATGGAGGCTGGATTCGAGGCCTCGTGGCTGCTTTTGCTCTCTGTTTTTCCCAACCAGAGCTAATGAGCGCTTTGAAACTTTGCTTGGATTTCAGTGTATTCCAACACATGCAGATGAGAAATGCCTGGATTCTTCCCCACTCTGGGAAGGCAGAAAGTTTGGCTGGGATTGGTCCTACCATTAGATAGAGGAACTCTACTGTTCCATGGTTCTATAAGAGCCTGTGCTGGACCACAAAGCTGTGACCCCTGACAGACAAAGGAAGTCCATGTCTCAAACGTGTGGTTTACCGAGATATGAAAGGAAAACCCCAAATCCCCTTCCTGAAATATGCTGCTCTGAAGCCAAGCGGGCAACTCAGGAATGCCAACACTAACAAACAGAGGAAGTTGGCCCATGCGCTGCAGCCAGAGTCTGGAATGCCAAGCGATGCCAAGGCCAGCAATGGGCGGACATGTCCAGGTGCCAAAGGGAGGTGCGGGTGATGAATTAAGGCTTGGCAGCCGCCGACGCCTGCCTCTCTCCGACACCAGGGCCAGATACACCCACGCGGCAGTCCGTGCCCAGGTTCAACCTTGGGAACAAAATGAAAAGAAGGAAATTGGAAATGCAAACAAGGCAGAAAACGGACACAAGGTGGTGGAATTAAGTCTGGGGGAAGCCAGGAAAAGCAAAGGAGCTGGAGGACAAACAGGAAAGGGCCCGGTGAGGTGCAAGTTTCGCAACACTAAAAGGCAAAACATGGAGGACAAATGTTCGCAAAGCAGAAAGAGAGGGGGATCAGCAGAGCTGGCCCGAGGCATTTGGCCGCTTGAGGCAAACGACAAGATGGTGCCCACTCGCTCAGTGCATAGAAGCAGACTAGACTGGCATGCAAATCTTATTTGGTGGTACAGCACCTGCTTTGCATGCAGAAGGTTCCAGTTCGCTCCCTGGCATCTCTAGGTTGGGTTCGGAAAGACTCCCTGACTGAAGTCCTAGGGAGCTGTTGCCAGTTAGGGCCGGCCCACCCATAAGGCAAGATAGACGACTGCCTCGGGCGGCGCAATCCATAGGGGCAGCAGATCCCAATATAGGTCTTTATTTCTCCCCTTGTTTCTGATGTCGATCTTTGCTCCACCCCCACCCTTCTTCCCCAGCAGGAAGGAACACCACTTTGTGGTTCGCCTCAGGTGCCAAAATGTCTTGGGCCGGTCCTGCAGTTAGTGTAGACAAGACCAAACTGGATGGATCAATGGGTGGACTCATTGCAAGGCAGCTTCCTATGCAATGTTGTGCTAATTAGGTTTATTAACATTTTGTGCACCACCTGGGCCACTTTTATCACCAAGGCCAGCTATAAAACCTTTAAAACAAAATAAGCAAACAAAGCAACAAAAATCTAGATTAGAGGTTAGATAAATCAGGCAATTATTTTGCACATGATGGTTCCCCAGCACACAGACACACACACACAAACTTCTCTTAAAACAGCAAAGATGGCACAGCAATGAGGCAAACCAACCAGCAGAGGACACTCAAACTCCAGAGAAGAAGCATTCTCACCCCAGAGCTAAAGTAAAAATAAACACAGGCACGCTACTCTTTGGAACTGCAAAAAAAAATCCAGACGTCTCAACGATGTCAAAATTTTAGCATTTCCTCCATGGAAACCAAACACCTGGGTCTCTAGTCCTCAGTGGTAAAACAACTCACTGCTGCTTCAAGTGAGAGGTGGCTTCAGTGATTGACTGCTGGAGGCCCTGTGGCACAACAAGCTTTGTGGAGAGGGTGTTATGACTGGTCCACAGGGGAGAGCCCAAGAAGGTCCCTCTCTTTAGGATCCAAACACTCTGTAAGCCCATGTCTCTCTAAGTTTTCCCTATTTTATTTTATTTATTTTATTTTATTTTATTGCACTGCATCTATAGTCCCTCTTTTTCTCCAAAGCACTCAAAACAGCATGCACATGCTTCTCCCCCTCCCCATTTAATCCCCACAACAACAACCCTGTGAGGTAGGTTAGGCTGACTGGCCCAGGGAGTGTTGTGGCTGAGTGGGGGTTTGAGGCCTT